>NC_089697.1:13900900-14227600 GCF_031753505.1 Anomalospiza imberbis | reverse complement strand
GAACAGGCTGCCCGCAAAGGAGCTGGGATGATAAATGACAGCAGTTGAGCACTGCAGGGGCATTTCACCGCTTCAGAGGTTGCTGCTATAACAATCTTCTCTGACTCAGCAGCTGAAAGGGATGCCGGGAAGGAAGCACCATAAAAAAAAAGTCATGCATTATTAATATGGACTCTGGCAGCAAGACATGAGTTGGAAAAACACTGAGGGGAAAAAAAAAATGACTGCAGAACAAGAGCGAGCTGCATGTGTGGAAGCATTTCACATTCCTGCGGGAGCGGGGGCCACCCTGTGCCCCTCCAGGGTCCCCAGCTCCAAGGGAAGCCCGTGTTTGCTGACAGGAACTCCACATCCACGGCGTTCTCCCTCGACTCAGGCTGCTGCAGCCCTGTGCACAGCCACCGTGAGCCCTGGCACGGCCCGCACTCGTTTCCAGCGACAGCAGCTCCGGGCTCTCCTGCTGTGGCACGCGGCTCTTCCAGCAGCTGATTTTTATTTACCTGCATTTTTACCTGTGTTTATTTACCTGCTCTGTGCATCGCCTGCTGGCTCCCCACAGCTTCCCCCTGTGCATCCCAGCCCTGCCCGGCCGGAGCAGCCGTGTCAGGAGCGCCCACAGCTCCGAGGCACAGCCTCTGCCAGCCCCGCTGACGCACAGGGCAGGAGGCAGGCACTGAAGTCCCTTCCTTTGCCTGCCAGGTAGCGAGGGAAAAAATATCTGTTTGCACTTGACTACCTGGTGCACTGCAGCATTTGCTTTCCTCTCCTATTCCAGCTGCTTTGTACAGTTTTCTTGGAGGCAATTCATAAACACTAGGATTCACGTAGCCATCTTCTCCACTTCCCACCCAAAATCCTTGCTCCCAGCCTGCTGCTGTGGGGAGACACCATCAATCAGGAGTGCGCGCGCCCGTGTCACAGGCATCCCATCGCCCTCGCCAGCCTGTGCTGCCAGTGCAGGGAGCCCCCCGAGCCCCCTCAGGAGCCTCTTGGCAGGGCACGAGCACAGCCCAGCCCGGTCCCCGGTCTCTCCAAAGCAAGGGAGGTGGCTAACACAGCACCAAGCTCCGTGAGCCTCCTTTGATAATTTGTATGGCAATAGCATTCAATAAAACCAATCAATTATTTTGCCATAAAATTCTCTAGACGCACAAACAAGCACTGGTCGAACTGCTTACACCACAGCCCAACCCACAGCAGTGCAGTGGGTGTTTTGCCTGTATTTCCTTTCTTCCCTCATGTTTGCAGTGGCATCCTCCACACAGAAACAGTTCCCAACCTTTACCTTTCATGTAAGAAAGGCACGGGGTGGGAACAGCTTCGTAGGAACTGTCCCACACGCAGCCCAACCATCACACGGGCACACGCCTGCTCATCGGAGCAGGAAAACAGCAGGAAAACAGCAGGAAAACAGCAGGAAAACAGCAGGAAAACAGCAGGAAAACAGCAGGAAAACAGCAGAGGCCCCCATGGAGCAAGGGAGACTGAGGCACAAACCACAGGAAAAATCCACGGTCCCATTTGAACTCACATCCCCTGGAAGCAGCTCCTTCCCTGCCACAAGAGCTGGGGCACAGGCATGGACACCCCGGCTTGGCCCCCTGTGCTGCAAGGGGGGCTGGCCAGCTCCCCAGCAGCACCTCCACAGGGGCCCCAGGATGAAAGCCCCGCTCAGGGCAAGGGCTCTAGAGAGGTTTGTGCCAGCCACATACAACTGCAGGCTTACAAAGAGCAGAACCGGTAGGCTTTGCACCTCAAACCAAAACCTAGGAAAGTTACCTTTAGGAAGTCACACACAGCGTCACCACACGCTTCCAGCTAAAGCCCCAGCAAGCAAGCACCGACCCATCACCTTCCCCCCGGCAGCCAGGAGGGAGGCAGGAGCTCAAACCAGCTCCTCACACCCCTGCAGACACATCCATGTGCCTTGAGACAGCGAAGTGTCAAATAAGGGGCACTGAAGCTTGTGGCTTTATCAAAAACACCCACAGTCACCACAAGGCACCGTGGATCCCTCAGACACACCTCGCCCTAGGTCCCTCCTTCACTTCAGCAAGGCCAGTAAGCACCAGGAAATTCCTTTTACAATGGAAAAAGGACCCGTGGCCCTGCCCATCACACCATATGCAGTGTCCCACAAGGACACTTCCCACCGGGACGAGGTGCCATCCACTGTCACCCCTGGGACCCTTCCAAGCAGCAGATGAGCATGGCCAAGGGCTCTTCTCCTGCCGGGCACTGACATCACCCTCAGCTTTCCAATCCACCTTTCCTTTCAAAATAAGAGCAGCTCCAGGGTAATGCTGAAAGCCTTGGTGGTTTTAATGTTATCCATTTCACATTCCCCAAAAAAAACCACACCCACCAACATCTCTCAAAAATTTCTGATTTGGACTTATCTTACATTTCGACAGCACAGTCCACTATACATTTTCTACCTCTCCAAACAGGACTAATCCCCACGGTATTTAGAGCTGGTGCTAGAAAAGCTTCACACACACTTTAACCACCCTAAAGCATCCGTGTTCAAAATGCTGTCAGCCAAAACCACAGCCAGAAGAGTCTGAATGCAATGGAGAAGAAAAAGCCTGTATGGAAATAAACTTTACTAAAATAACCCAGCAAAGGTTTTGTCAAAGTAAATACACACATTGTATTGTGACAATGATGTTTTAAAAATAAAGCTGTTCAGGGAGGGCTTTTCTTGCTCTGTAGAGCTGCAGATCAGCTCCTCTGCCAGAGCCCTCATCCCTCAGTGCTGCCACAGGGCTCTGCAGAGCCAAGAGCACATCAGCCATGCCACCCCCACTGCTGCCAGCCTTGTGAGGTTCCCCAGAAATTTCAGTTAAGATTAAGTATTTAAAGACTCCACGTGCTTGGATATTTAAATCCACCAATTGTTAACAGCATTCAAATAGGATCAAATGCAAACACACAGCTCCCCACACCGCTCATCTCCGTTCCGTGCCTTGGTCCCCAGGGGGGTTCATCGTACCCTGCAGAGCAGATGCTGCCTGAATTAATGCAATTAATGAGTCCACCTGGAAGAGAGGCAGAGGTTCAGCTCAGGAAATAAAGCAGCAGTGTCAGAGCCCATATCTCCACCAGAGCCAGCACCACCTGAAGCAGCTGAGTGCCTGCTGAAGCCCTGGCCTTCCATGGCCTACCAAACCCATGAAGACCATGTCTCCTGGGCTGACAGCATGGGTGGGTTTGCTTTAAGGTCTGCTCTGCTACAGATTACTGAGGTTTTGAAGCACTCCGTTTGCTGGAATGAACCAGTACCTGGAAGCTTTTGTGTCTGCCAATCAACTCCCACAAGCCAGGCTTCCAGAGATACATGGATGAAACATGAACTCTTCACATACTCTGCAGTTGCAGCACCCAGAGAGCCACCAGCTAAATAACCCAAACCAGATGTGCCTGACAAACAGCACAGGTGCTTACAGGCAAAGGAAACCCAGTAATTCATCTGCCCTCAAAGAAAACTTGTAATCTGCTAGGCTTGAGCGAGAGGTGGTCTCCAACCAACACTGCACCACCAGCACCTTGGATGCGCAGGCACAGGAGCAGCTGGGTGGAACAGGGCTGTTCCCCATCCCAGCCCTGCCTTGTAGGAGCCTCTTTGCTGGAAGAACGTGGCGCTGCCAAAGGGACGATTTCCCACAGCTGCCACCAGTCTCCTTCTGCTCAGAGCACAGGAGATCCCAAGCTCAAATTCTTGTATCAAGGAGCACTTGAGGATTTCTTACTACCCCCAATCACTGTCAGGTCCAATGGCTGCAATATCCTCTGCGGGATATGCTGTGGAACCAGGCTGTTCCCTCCCTAGGCTGTGAAATGCTGCTTGGCAGATCTTTGGGGCAGAGGAGGGTGAAAGAGGGCAGTGCTGCCGTGTTCCACAGTAAGATACCACACTCCTCATGCTGCCCGGGGGAGACCTGGAGATGAAAGGCAGGGCTATGACAGCACAAACCTCATTTCATTATTCCAAGCTGCACCTTCAACTTCTGTCCCTGCTCAGACAGCATCCAGGCACCCAGCACGCTGCCAGCAAACCCAGAAGGACACCTTCACCCAGCCCCTGCCTGGCCGAGCCGAGGCCATCGTGGCTCACTGGTGTCCTGGGCTCACAGCCCCCCCTCGCTCAAGACTCTGCCCTGGCACCCCCTTCTGCCCTGCCCTTGCCAGCTGACTCTGCCCAGGCTCCTTCTGCCCACATTCCCACAGCAGTGCTCAGAAGGCAAAGCAGCAGCAACCCTCTCCAACCAACTGCCCTGCTGGGACTCACCAGCTCAGCAGCTGCATGTCCACAGTGCCACCCCCCTGCCTTGGCCACCACTCTTCCTCTGTCCCTCACCACCGGGCAGCTCAGCCACAGTCTGTCTGGCTGGGACAAGCTGGCAGTAGTAAAATCTTTTGCCATTTCTGCCCCCAGAACTCCTCTGTGCTAAGATCTGCCAGGCTGATGCCTTAAATGACCAAGCTGGATCAGCCATCTTTGGTGATATAATATTGTTCCAAAAGTGACAAACGAGCTGTTCCGAGGCAGCTGTTGGTCCCCACGGCACTGCTCTGTGGGTCACCCACACACAGCCTGACAGAACAGTGTTTCAAAGCACTCCTGCCTATCAAAATCAAGTTCTGGCACCATGAATGTAATTCAGGGCTAGTGGTGCTACCTCATGCCCTGTATGACCAGTTGGGAGCAATTCCTGATAAGTTTGGAGGAAGTAAAGCCAGACTGAATTACAGCTCTCTCTCTCAAAGGTAACAATCTTTCATCCAATAATTTAAATTCTCTACGTTATTTTCCTGCATCAGATCCAACCAAGTATGACTCCTGAGGAAATCAAAATGTTAAGAAATAAAATTAAATAAAGAGGCTCCAACATCTATCGAGACAACCAAGGAAAAGCCAAGGGCTGCTACCTGAGCACCAGGGAAGGCCCTGCCAGCCCTCCCAGCCATGCAGCAGCCACCCTCTACACCAGGACCAAGTCCAAGGTCAGAGAAGTTCCCACTGTTGCAGTTAGAGGTATCAAGAGGAAATAACTTGCAGCTTGAAAAAGTATTATTGCTTTCAGCTGCAGGAGGAAATTCCCTTAAATTCCTAGGCCCTGTTCAAGGAGAATAAAACCAGACACTTGTAGGAAAGCTGTATGAGCCACCACCATGTGAAAACAGGACATGCAGAATTCATCCCAGGGATGAATTCAGAAGCAGAGGATAGGATGAAACAGAAACAGCTTCTCGAGGTGTTCCACCTCCAAGTCAGCACACTCTTTGTGCTCACATAATCCTTGCTTCAACACTGGGGTCTGGGCATGCACAGAGTGACTCTGGGAAGCCCATTTCTCCACATCCCCTCTGGGGAAGGCAACAGGCAGAGGGCAGCTGTCCCAGGAGGGCAAGAGCCTCAGTGCCAAGAACAAGCCCTGCAAAATAACCTGTCGAGGTGGCCCCTGACCTCCATAATAGGACAAAAGTGTTTGCCCAGTGCCAAACTCTGTTTTTTCCAAGATGAGGCCAGCGTAGCTTCTTGCAGTGAAAGCCCAGCCTGCCCTGCAGCCCTGTGCCCTGCTGGTCCCACGACCTCTGAGCACACAGCGAGCACAAGCTACGTCCCCACCGCATGAGCATCCCTCGTACCTGCTGCCTGCAGGGCCCCTCTGGCAGCGGGGCCGTGGGGACATGAGGGCAGCTCCTGGAGCCTCCAGCCACCGCCGCCGTGCCCGTGGCTGCAGAACAATTGGCCACCTCATCCTGCACACAATGGCCACGATGAGACAGACCCACACAAGCACCGGAGCCAGCGAGCGCCGGGAGCAGCTGGAGGTCAAGGAGAGCCTGCTGTGCCTGTGCCATCGGCTGGCTCCCCGGCACTTCACCCTCCAAGGTGGGAGCCCAGGGATGGAGCTGTCAGGGTGGTGTGTGGGGAGGACAGACGGGAATTGGATGCGAGAGCTAGGAAGGAGGCACTGGCTGCTTACATCGGATCGCTCTGCACAAACTTGAGGCCACAAGAACACTTCAGTTCCGTAGGAGGACACCTTGGTGAAGAACAGAAACGAGGAGCTACCTTGGGCATCACTAAGTCCAGGCACAACACAAATGTAAGGCCCAAAAGCCCTGGACTTCCTGCAGGAGCCAAGCGCGGTTATTTGCTGACAGTAAACATAAATTTCTTCCTGCACTTCCGTCTGGGTTACCTGGGCTGTGAGGAGCCAAACACCATGGTCAATCAGGTAGCAGGCCAGCACTGGGCAGGCAACTCAGAACCCAGGCTGGAGTCCCCTTCCCCAACTCCAAAGGGCACCAGGAGCAGTTATCCAGCTTTTCCAGCTGACAAGCATGCCAGCTCCACACCAATGCTGAGACAGCACCCAGAAGTGCAACTGTCCCAGTTTTCCCCTGGCACTGGCGCACAACTGCTTGAACACAACACGCCTCGGCAGTGCCGGTGAAATTTTCCCCCACAAGCGTGGGGCTTGGGGACAGGCTCCCACCCATGGTGACAGCACACCCTGCCACGGGGATGCCATCCTGCCACAGGGCCATTCCCAGCCCGGAGGGGCTGACACTGCCCAGGCAGGGCAGGCTGGCTCCAGCCCTGCCACCACCAGCTGCTGACCCCATGAGCAGAGCTGGCTGCAGCAGACCCTTCCCAGCAGCCTGTGGCACCAGGCAGACAAAAGCCCTTCCAGGCTCCAGCTGGTTCAACCTCACTTGCAGCTTCAGGTCCCATTTATCGGGATTTTTTTCTTTTCAACTGAGGTACAATCAAGGAATGGATTAATCACTAGATTAATAACTTCCCTGTCTGTAGTTGAGCCAATGACCTGCAAGTCCTTCTTCAGCCACTTCCCCAGCATGCTCTACAAGGGATAGTCTCAGGACAGAGGTTTCCCCAGGCCCTTCAGTGGCCACAGATGAGCAGCCCAGCCCCACTCCATTCACTGAGGCAGCAGCAGGCAGGATAAATGCCCCACAGCTCTGCTGACAGCATCTCTCCATCACCTGCATGTGGTTGATTTATTCAAATCCCCAGCCCTGCTCATGTCCTATCTCACTCGCTCTTCTCCCAAGCTTCTACTCACCCCTGCAGCCTGAAAATGAACTCCCTCCAAGTGCTGAGAGGATTAGCCCAGCCGTCCCAGGAATACTGGGCTAGGTTTTCATGAGGAAACATGTTTGGCTGAAAGGGGAAGAGAAAAAAAAAAGAAAAAAAAAGAAAAAAAGAAGCAGATCTTCTGTCACCTGATGAGAAGATGACTCAGAACATCACTGACATCCATGGGTGGGTAGGGACAGGGACCACTAACACTTCCCTGCCTCCTCTTTGGGCATCACAGATAGCAAGAACATTGGGTAGGACGTGACCACCCTATCTGAGGTCCACACAGAGAAAATCCTCTTGGCACAGAACTACTCTACACCACCTCTAACACTGGTGACCATGCAGAAGCAATATGAAATTAATCAGAATCCTCTAAAAAAGGAAAAAAGTCATCCTTACAAGAGAAATTTCCTTCTTAAAGTGTGATTCCACCTGGGGCTGGGAAGCTCATCCACAGCCTGCCCCACGAAGGGCTGCAGGACGCACTGGACAAAGACCACTGGCCCACAGCAGCACATGAACAGGACGAGGCAGGCTGTGCTCACGGGGGGAGCAGGTGGTGGCTGTGCCTCCCGTACCCACCCGTGTGAATCCTCCTCCAACGGAGGCGAGACTGTGCCTCGGCAGCCCCGGCCAGCCTGTGGGACGGTGGCCAGGAGCTTGGGGGCCTGCTCACCAGGACAGCAGAGCCCTGGGCCACCACGGCGAGGCTCAGCACACACAACCTCACTTGGGATGTGCCCAGGACATGAGCAGAGCCTCATACACCAGCCAACCCCTACTCAGCCCTGGGAAAGGCTCCCAAAGCCCAGAGGCAGCCACGGGACATCATTTGTAAATAAAAACCCACAGAAGTCACCTTGAAAGTGCACAGAGATCTCCTTGGGATGTCCAAGATAGGAATGGCATGAGCAATACCAATGACATTTCAAGGAGAAATTCCCTATTTCTTTGGAAAGGGCTGTTTCTATAGAAATAAATTGTTGCCAAAGTTTGGTTGAAGGCCAAACCATGAGCCCTGGCTCCTCGCAGAAAGGAGATACACCGTATGAAGTGAACAGATGCTTTCCGGGCACAAGTCTTCCCGTATCTCAGAGGAGATGGACAGACAGCCCCACCAGCACCGGGTGCTGGCCATATTCACACACGGCTTCTCCAGTTCCCCATGAAGCTATGACACGGAACATAGGAACGAGTGCACTCTCTTTCTAAAATACACACTTCTCATCTTCCCACTTGACAATCAGAGTAGGATTCCCTCCAGGGAGCACGTTCAGATCACAAGCACTTGGACAACACTCCACTACTTCAAAACAAACTCCGGGGCGGGCAGCAGGCAGGAGCGGGCTCGCTGCCCCCCGTTCGGCGCTGGCACAGGCGCCGCTCGGCCCCGCCGGCGCGGGGAGCGCGGCCGGCGCCTCCCGCCGCCCCGGGGACCCGCAGCCCGGGCAGCCGCCCCGAGGGGCGCCGGGCACGCCGGGGGCAGCGCCTCCTCCCCCGGCCGCGGCGGGAGATGAGGACGCGCTGCCCAGCCCCGGGCACCGCGGAGCCGCAGCCGCGGGCGCCGGGCTCGGGCCGCCCCTCGCCGGGGATGCCGCGGCCGCCGGGGATGCCGCGGCCCCCGGGCCGGCCGGGCGCGGATTACTCAGCGTTTCCAGCGGCAGTCGGTGCGTCCGTGCCCCTGCCCGTGCCCCCCCACCCCGGGCCCCGGCCCGCCGCTTACCGATGCCCGGCGCCACATACACGAAGTAGAGGAAGGAGGAGGAGAGCGAGAAGAGGAAGAGCGCGGCCAGCAGCGAGCGCCGGGGCAGCAGCCGCCAGGCGCCGCGGGGGCCGCGGGGCCACCGCATGGCCGATGCGGCGCCGCCGCCGCCCTGCTGCCGCTCCGCCGCCGCTCACATGCGCCGAGGCCCGGCGGGAGGCGCCGCGCCGGGGCCGCTCCGAGCCGCCGCCCGCGCCCAGCGCCGCCGCATGAATGTGCCGCGGCGGGGCGGGCCGGGGCGGGGCGCGGCGGCCGAGCGGGGCGGGCCCGGCCGCGGGCCCGGCTGCGAGCCCCCGCCGCACCGACGGCTCCTCGGCCGGCGCCGCCCCGCGCACCGCCGGTGGTCCCGGCGTACCGGGCAGTGGCCCCAGGACAGCCGCCCGTGGTCCTGGGGTGCCACTGATGCTCCTGGGATAGCCAGCATTCGCCCCAGGACGTTCGGCAACGGCTCTGGGCCCCAGACAATGGCCCTGAGACAGATTGCAATGGCCCAGGACCCAGCAGCGGTCGAGGGACACCCAACAACGGCCCCAAGACACTCAGAAGTGGCCGAGGGCAGCCGGCCGTGGCCCCAGCGAAGCCATCTATGACCCAGCCATGGCCCTGGGACATTCATCAATGGCTCGGGGCACCCAGCCATGGTCCGGGGACTCCCAGCCATGCACCTGGGACACACAGCACCAGGAGGACAAGGGCTCACCCCCTGCCCCGGCCCACCGAGCAGCAGGGTCTGTTCGAGCCAGTGCTGGGCGCCCCCGGGCATTGTGCGGGAAGACGCAGCCAGAGGGAAGGTGATGGACACCGATGTGTGGAAGGGAAGAGGGGTGAAGTCGTCCCGGTCAGTGCAATAATCAGCACGACCAGCAACCAGCAGCCCAGTCGGCTACAGAGTAGTTAAGTAGTTTTGCACACATTTATGGGCAGCTCCCCTGATGTGTGTAGGAAGAGTTGGAAGCAGATATGGAGATGCCTGAAAATGAAAATATGAGAGACCAGAAACACCGTCCTTACGGAGGGAGCCGGAAGTAGCTGCAGAGCAGATGGGGCCCAGCCCAGCCCAGAGAAGACTGGTTTTTGCCTCGTTTATGATTGGAGACTTTGCTCCGGGGAGGCTGGAAGGACAGACAATTCTTATTTCACCAACAGATAGTGCTGAGAAAATCAAGCCGAGGCTCCAGGCAGGAAGCAAGGCTGTGGGCCAGACATGGCCAGCTGCCACTGGGTGGGCAGCAAAGGCAGCAGCAGTCCCAGGAATGATGGGCTGTGAGGTAGGAGATGGGGATGGGCCATCTGCCAGGACATGCCCTGTGTGTCCCTCCAGACACGTGTCCCCGGGACGAGTCTCTCCCAGGCAAGGAGCGAGGCATTGCTCAACCCAAACTCTGACCCCGCAACACGGTGACTGCGGGGCAGTGGGCTGGGCAGCCCTGCTCCTGCACCAGCCCCGTGTCAGCCCGGTGCCAGGTGCCGGGATAAAGGATTCTCCAGGTATGGCTGTGTGTCACAGCAACCCCTGGAAGGACTAGCCCACCTTCCAGCCTGGATGCAGTAAGGGCAAATAAAGAAAACTGTTCCCACGTTCAAAAAATGGGACACAAGCAAGCTTCTCTTAGATACAGAGTCTCAGTGGAGCGAGGAAATAAAAATAAAGTTTAAAAAGAGGGGAGTTTACCAGAAAAGTAGAAATCTCTCATTAAAAGGTAAGGTGTTCATTTCCTTCATGTGCCAAGTTATGGAAGGATGCTGAGGAGGAAAACAGGAATTTCCCTGGAGAGGCTGCATGAGCTGTATTAACTTCAGGAATGAGGAAACTGGTACTTGTTCTTGTTTTCCAGGATTGCCACTCTATCACTCCCTTCATAGAAATAAATTAGATCCCGAGCCCTATTAATTTCTGATAGCCCACAGTACTGCAGCAGAACTGCATGGCCAAGTGGTGGCTGGGTTTGCTGTTCACAAAATAGCGTTTAGCCAACTCCCAAAAGGATGCCTTGGGCAAGGAAATGCAAGAAGATTTCTTGGTTGGTTTATGATTTGTTTGATGCAGACATGGTCAAAGGTGAGACATCGTCGCAACCAATAATCTAACCTTTAGAACATATTTAATTAGCAATGACATTGCTGGAGGAGCCACCCAGAAACTCGCTCCCAGGCCTGGGCTGCCACAATGGGGACTGTCACAGACAAGTGAAGTCAGAGAAGCCTTGGAGCCACACTGGGACATGCCTGCCCCGCTCTGACTCACCTCCCATCTCCCTCTCTCCCCAGGCCTCCAGTCAACCCACTTCACTTTGACCCGTTTATTTTGCTTAGTCTCTTCCCCTCTTGTCCCTCCCTGCCCCTCCACTGCATCCCAGCTAAGGGATTAGGAGCATCAGTCAAAGCCATCCTCCCACTCGTCACCCTTTTCCAATTAAAAAAAAGATATTGAACAGGACGAGAGGTTTCAAAGTCTCTGATCATTCCACAGGCCAGGTTAGGACTCGGGGCAGGAACACTGCCAAGTGGGAATGTCACAGGAGTGCGTGGGTCGCTCGTGCCCTGGCTCTGCCCCAGCTCCAGCCTGCACCAGACACTGCAGCCCTCCCAGCTGTGGGGAGCAGCAAAGTCCCGCTTTCCTCAGAGTTCAAGGAGCCCATGGTGCCTGAGACACTTTAAGGCGGGTTTGTGTGAGCAGCTTTGCCGACAGCCTCAAGGGGAAGGCAAAGTCTGTTAGTGCGTGGCCATGAGCAGGAATGGAGGGACAGGTCCTGCCAGTGCACCTACACTCCCGAGAGGATGTAGCTGCACCCTTGGAGCACGTTTCCACATAAAAGATGTTTTGTATCTGGAGGGAGAGCGGTTTTGATGGCTCGGGGCTGCCCCAGGGCTGGCGGTGCTCGGAGGGAGGGTATGGACACCGTTGCACCATGCGGGGTCCGGGGGGGTTGGAGCTGCACCTTGCCAGCCGCAGGGACACAGCTGCTGCTGCAGTGCTGCGTGTGAGGGCCAGCTGCCACCGCCCACCCCGATGAACGCTGGCCGTGGCATGGCTGGGCAGAGGTCTGGTACGTCAGATCTGCGCCCAGACACACAACAGCTGTGGGAGAGGGAGGCTGGGGCTGCCTGGCACCCTGCATGGAGCAAACCCACCTGCCCAGGAGGTGCCCCGAGGCCTTCATGCTCAGCTGGGCAATGCCACATGCTGCCAAGGGCCTCGGGACACACACGGAGCACTGCCTGGCAGGGTCAGCAGCAAAGCCTTACTGGAGCTGTCCCCAGGGGAGGTAAAAGGACTGCTGTGGAGCACGTAACACTCGGGTTTGCAGTTTGAAACCGTCATTAAAGGGATGCTCCAGTTCAGCTGCACTTCTCTTATTGTTGCTTTCAATGGATACTTGATGGCCTAGGTTAATCTGGGCAGATGATCTCTGTTCTGCCACTAAGGGAAGGACAAGCCATAGCAAGGATGCCACCGCCCTGCCCAGCATTTTGCAGTCTTTTTCACGGACTTTGGGGCTTCTGGCACCTTCAACCCCAATGGCAGAGACTTTCCAGAATAGACTTCATGCTATGATTAGGAAAAAGCCTCCGTTTATAAAGGTGAGGACAGTCAGCACTGCACCGTGTCAGCCCTCCAGCTGCTCAGCAATGCAGCTTGCTTCAGCTCTTCCCTGGAGTTTCTGCTGCCAGATGGTTGTGCGGGAAGTGGGAGCCTGAGCCGTGTCTCTCAGAGACAGACAGAAACTTGGGGTGGACTGGATGCTGACCAGCTCTCAGCCTTGCAGAAGCAATGTGCTCCCTCTGTGTTTTACTAAATGTCTCTTCGCACCATGGGGCTTGCTCCAGCTCCATTTACAGACAGCACAGTGTCATCCCAGGCTCTGAGCAGGAGCAGGGCGCAGAGGACCCATGCACAGTAGGAATGTAAATATTTTTTACATGTACACCCACAGCCCCAGCGTATGCAATAAATACTCAGCATATGCTATGCGCCAGATCAGAGCCATAATTATTGATGCAGCAGGTTTTCAGAAAGACACAACAGGGTGTGTACTTAATTTGGCAATAAGAGCGCACCTAAGTGGCCCTGGCATTTTCGGCTGGGTATCAGACCACTGCCACCCACAGATGCAGCTATTTAATCTCCCATCAGTGTGCCAGCAGTGACAGAGAGAAAACCAAAAGCAGGTATTTGTTTGTTAAGATGGAAAAACTCCACTGAACGCTGTAAGGTGCTCCTGGCACACAGGAGTGCTCTAGACCAGTTCTCAGATTATGCCACCCACTGCACTTTCAAACAAGGCTACTAGGGCTCTGATCTTAGTAGCACCTGTACATGTACCTAGCCATAGGGATGACTCATTCTGCCAGAGTCAACAGATGTGCCATGGCTCCCAAAAGGAGACAATATCCACAGAAACGATTTTGCAAAGCTCCATGTTCAGTTGGAAGGTAGCTCTCATCAGAGAAATAGGCTAACATGTTTATCTTCTCATGGCACATTGCAGAGATTCAAATGATTTTGTTGCATCAGCCCACCTCTGAAGGTTGATCGTCTGACCCAGTCAAAGTGGACTTGTGCAAAGACTCAAAAAATGCCTTTGAGATCTAAATATTCAATCAAGGGAATACAGCAGGCTGTACTTCCCAAAACTTCCCAAGGAAGGAAATTTCAGCTGACGAGATAAAATTATTGTGTAATTCAGTGCAAGTAATTTATCCAGATTTTAAAATACTGTTTCAAAAAGTCCCTATCAAAAGGCTATGGCAATAGCTGGAGTAAACTACTGCCAGACAGCCCAAACTGTCTAAGAGTCAGAAAATGAACAGGCTATTTCCAGTACACCTGGAGGTCAAGAGGAGAATGCCAGAAAGCTCTCCACTGGGGCCAGCCTTGTTTGTGGATCAAATGGAAGAATGCTGCTCTTCCCTGGTCTGTGAAGGATTGCAAGGACATCAGGCAAAACCAGATGGGAAGGCAATGCAGGCAGAGGTGAAACCCTGCCTAACTCCTGCCAGGTGACAGGGATGGAAAAACATCTGCATTATTCAGGCACACAGCTGGATTTCAAAACTAGCAGTGGAGGCAAGAAAGTGATGAAGGATGAAATTCTGCCTCTCTTGAAGCCACCTGACTTCACAACTTCACACCATGTAGAAATGCAACTGCCTTCCAGAAATCCAGGGACAAGGACAACCAGGAACAAAAGAACATTTCAGAGGAAATTGCTTTCTATTAACTCATAATTACATAATGCAAAATTAACTCACAAAGGCCAATAGCTTAATTGGATTCCCAAGAGGGGAAAACAGTTTTATGGCGAACAAGAACCTGCCACGGTCACATTAAGTATGATGGTTCAAGTGCAGAATATAAATTCTGCTGTGAAGCAAAAAAAAAAAAAAAAAAAAAAAAAAAAAAAAAAAAAAGACCATTTCCTCCAATAGCTACTACAGGTGGGGTTTTAACCATTTCTGCTCAATTGCTGACCAGTGGCAAGCTGCTCAGGTGACCGTGCGAAGTGGCTTTCTTCTGGATCCCTCCTTGCACTTTCAGCCACACAAAAAATCATAATTAATCCTGTGAATATATTTGGGTATTTTGCTGGAATGAAGTATGAAGCCTTCCAGCCACCTTCATCTTCTTAACTTGGATTTTGATTAATTGGAATAAATATTTAATTAGAAAGGCTAAGAGATGAACCTCTTGACCACTCAGGTGCTGCCTCTGTAGTCATTGGCCTTTGATGTACAAGGAAAAGGCTTATAGGACTTCCTTAAAACATGTGCAGCCTTTCATTTCTCTTAAAATTGTAGCAAGGTCGGGCTCTGTTTTTGGATTTGTCACTCAGAAGCCGTGCAGTGAACATGGAACAGAGTGATTTCTGCTCATCTTGGTCAGATGAGGGAGGGGAGGCTTGCCTTGCCCCCCACAGCCAACAGGAGCTTGGGCATTTGTTTTCCAGGTGCCCATGTCACACGTGTCCCCATGAAAAGCACGGGGCTGGGAGGCTCTCCCTGCCTGCCCCAAAGCTGCTCCTGCAGCCCTCCCTGGGCAGTGACTGCCGCGGGGAGCTGGCTGCAGCCCGGCAAGGGCTCCTGGCCACGGCTCCGGACGTTTTCCTCCCGTCAGAGCAGTGATGTGGAGCTGACACGAGCAGGGTGACATCGACACATGGCGAGTTGGGCTGCAGCCAGGCATCCCTTTCTCCTGCTCCCCTGCAAGCTGACAGAGCACTCAGGTACCTGCTGAGAAGTCACCGAGCTCTGCAGGGGTTAGGCATGTGCTGAATCAAGGCTTGGGACGCAGCTCAGCCTGAGAGAGACCTGCTGGAGCCAGCACCGCGCCCTTTCGGATTCCCTCTCCGCTGGGCTTAATTACCACCTGCTTTTGGCACTAACACCGTTTGTGCCATGTGCTCTTACTTTTCCCCGAAGGAGCATTGCACCTTTACTATATTTATTTTATTCTGAGGAAATCCTAGTGATTTCCTGTCGTGCTTGATTCTGATCCTGTTTGCTGTGGGACTCCTGCTATCCTCTATAAAAATCTGACTCTCAGATCTTTGCAGAAGTGAGCGTGACTGTGAGCAGGAAAGGTGAAGTCAAGCTAAAGAGACCTTCACCAGCTCTAAAAAGAGTTGTTGCTCTTGCTGCTGCAGCTGATTTATTCCTCATCTAGAGAACAACTCTTCAGAGCTCAGAATCATTGTCTTCAATTATTTATTTGGCTGTGCTGGAGACTGGTGAGGTGCTGTATAATGTTTATCGCATGGAAGTGTCGCTCTTAGGGAGGTTTAATTGCTTTAAATGTGGATGGTGATGAGAACGCCTTGGAAAAGCTATTTGCATACATTTTCTCAAATGCCAAATGTGCAACTTCTTCCACACTCAGGCAGTCTGAGGCTGCTTCTCTGCATTACCCAACTTTGCTGGGGCCCTCTGCAAAATTAACAACCAGAAATTCCCCAGCACATGCAGCAGAAAGGGAAACTCAGGGTTTGAATATGGGATCACGTGTAACAACCAAACCAGCGGGACTCTGAATCCGGGGCTGCACACTCTACACACAGACTGCCCCTGGCCCTCGGGGCTCGATGCTGACAGCACTGAGCACTGCCTGCTCCCAGTCATTGGCTGGGCTTGCTGACCAGAAGAAAGCAAATCAGTGATTTCAGCTGTACAAGGCCAGCGAGCTGCCGCCAAGGGCAGGGCACACACCTGCACCACGCTGCACCCACACCACCGCTCACACCCTGTCTTCTCAGCACTGATTCTGGAAAATGCTCACCAGAAACATCGCTCCAGTGACCTTTGCACAAGGCCGTGCACGAATCTCTTGTCCTTTCTCCAGAATTCAAGTGCAGTGTCTCTCAAGTGGCCTCGCAGGTTATCCAGTTTCAGTCACAACAGTCTGATCCATGGATCTTTACTCCATGGAGTATCTCACTCTGCAGGGCAGTTCACTTTTGTGATTACTTAATGCTGTCAAGTATCAGCTGTTGACATAAGCAGGACCCTGCCTATAGGAGTGAAATGGGTATTGATTTAATGCCCTCACTGCAAGGGATCATAAGGCATCTGGAAACAACTTATTTCACAACTGCAGCAATCCCTGAAGACGAGCTTGCTGCCTGCCTGCCTTTCCACAGATTCCTGCTCTTTTTCAGCTGAGATGTTGCACTTGGAGAGAGGAGGGATTTACAGCAGCCGGGGGTGTGCAGGCTGGCCAGCAGTGCTGTACAGGAGCCCCAGTCGTGTTGCCACACAGCAAAGTCAGGAAGAACAGTGTTTTTCTGTCTGCTGCACAGTCCACATGCTGCAAGGCCAACACCTTCTGGAAGCATCAGGTTTGCCATGGAGGTGCTGTGCAGCTGCGTGCGTGTGGTGGGTCAGCACCTTTCAAGCGTGGTGGATTTGCTGAGCCTGTACAAACCATCCACCCAGGAAAGCCACAAAGAAAGGCACCAGCCCCAGTGCCCACACAGGACAGCAGCAGTTCTGTTCCCCCACAGGGAAAGACAGCAGCTGTGTCAAGGTGGGCTCTGAAAGAGGCAGAACATTTCCCAAGGGACACCATGGATCCAGTGTGACAGGGTTGTTTGTGCCATCGGAACAGGAACAGGAGGTGCAGTCCACAATCAGGCTGACCCTGCTCTGGTATTTCCTCTGGGAATCTCAGAATCTCCACCCAAGGCCACAGCAGGGTCTGCAGAACAACCTTGAGATGTGGGGCAGGGCGGAAAAGGCAGAGCATCACCAGCCAGTACAGCAATGGTGGGAAGCTGTGGTGAAGCAGAATAGAATCACCTAAACTGGAATTCGTCCAGGACACCAGGACTTGCTTCTTACAAACAACCTGAGTGACCACATATCGTAACCTCAGCCTGAAATATTCCAGCTCAAAGTCAGGCTGAATTTTGTAAGAGCAAAAGTGGAAGTGATAGTTTTTTTTATGTCTTTCCATCACCCTATCAAAGCAGTGTAATTCCATGGAATTTAAGTGTCAGCCACACATCCTGAAATACAAGCTATGGGGCTCATTACAGGGTTTCACAGAGGATAATACTGGCCTGTGATACAGAGGTGGCCAGCGAAGGTCACCTAATGGGTCTGCTGGCCCTAACTGCTGTGTCCCCAAACAGTCACCACCCCATGATTCAGCAGGGTGAGGGTGCTCCCTGCACGACCAGCTGGTTTCAGCCAGGTTAGCAGAGTTTCTCTTCTTATGCAACCTCCATTTGTTATTCACAATGGCCGACTGAGGCTAGCAGTTTGCTAAGAACAGTGCCTAGTTACAACAACAAACCAGGCTTGGCTTTGCCATCAGCATATTTTTCTCAGACAAACCAAGAAAAATATTTTTTTACAGTGTGTAGTTCATTGTACACAACCTGGATTTAAGCTGTTTGGTTTGTAAGCGTATTTTAAACTAAACAAACACCTTTTTGTTAACGTTTTTCCCTGCTGCTGTGGATTTCTGGGTTTAGAATAGCATGGATCACTTCAAGCCATCACTGCTTTGCTGGGACAGAGGGATGTGATGTTATAGGTCCCAGCTGAAACTCTGAGACTATGCAACCCTCTTTCAGACCTGAAATTAATTGGAGCATCAGCAGAAGACCTGGCCCCCCGCATTTTCACTTTACCCACTGTCCAGCAGGGCTGGCACAGCATCAAGGCTTTTTCTTTTCCAAACTCTGCTCCCACAGTGAGTAGGCTGGGGAGGTAAGAGACTGGGGGGGACACACAGCTGATCCTGAGTGACCAAAAGGATATTCCACACCACAGGACATCATGCTCAGCAATAAAAGCAGGGACAGGATGAGGAAAGAGAGATGTTCAAGGTTTTGATGTTTGTCTTCCCAAGCAACATTTATGAGCTTCCCTAGGAATGGCCCAACAACTGCCTGCTGATGCAAAGTGGTGGCTGAATTCCTTATTTTGCTTTCATGCTTGTACAGCTCTGCTTCACTTACTAAACTGCCATTGTCCCAGCACATTCCTTCTTTCTCACTTTGGTCCTTCTGATCTTTTCCTCCACCTGACTGGAGGGGAGGAAGCACTTGCCTGGGTATTTACCAGCCCACCACAGCTAGATAGCTTTCCTTCCATTGTCTTTTCTTTCTTTCATAATAAATCCCCTTTTTCCTCTGAGATAGTTATCACTTGTGTGGCATTAAATCTTTGTTATTGTTGCTTTTCCACTTTACCTCTCTAAAATCTGCATTTGTCCCCTTATCTATGGAACCATGTTCTCTATCCAGGGTAAGACAGGCCACAGGGCCCTGGGAGGGGATGTGCTCTGTGTCCTATGGGTCCTGCATGTTATGTGTCAAAAGTGATTTGTGAAGTAGGTGTGAACAGGAGCTGTGTTTTATCAACAAAGCAATTGCTGTCCTGATGAGTGATTGCAGAGATAACAGAAGCAGGAGAACATTCTTTTACTTCTTACACTTCAGAGAATGCCCATGAAGGCCACCAGCAGCAGCCTCTGACAGGAAGATGTGAGAGAGTGTGATGTACCAGGCTGAGCAGAACTTTCAGGTGATTATTTTTCTCTCTGCTCAGACTTTGCTGGGTACTGAACAGAATACTTATATCATTTCAGTTGTGAAACTTCTCTCTCCCAGCAGAGGCACATGGACAAGGTAATGGAGCCTCCCAAAAATTTTAGGTCCTCCTGCTTGTATTCCCAACCATCTGCTAAATGGCACTGGGCAGAGGTGTCTGGCTAGCTGCAGCAAGGGCTACTGAGCAGTGCGGGCTGGAGGCCAGCAAGACCAGCTGGGAAATACGTGTGCACACAGGCACACACTTTGGAGTGCCACCCCATGTGCCTCCCTGTGCCCCAGCTGCCTTTGCCAGGCTGTCCCATTACTGGCAAAGGACAGAGAACACAGGCGTCCTTCTTGGAAGGGTCCTGCATTCCCTCCTGTGAGGGCTGGCAATTCTGGAGGCAGCTTGAGAGCAAGGTGCTCGTGTGAGCGAGAGGGGACAAGTCCTGGGAGTGCCCAGCAGCTCCAGGCTACTGCCGTGAGCGAGAAATGCAGTTGTTTGTACAGTTGCTCTCTTTTCCAATTGCCATTTGTTTGTAGACATGTCACAGCAGATGCACCTCGTCAGTACAACAGATACTTGGACTCATTTGCACCTGGCACCAGTAAATGTAATCCAGCTAACCAAATACTCTGTTTATCAGAGTTGTCACAAAGATTTGTTAATTCCCATTGACAGAAGGGCTTTCAGGATGGTCTGTAATAAGGAAAGAGGAAGAACTTTTAATTTATAGACCAACAAGAATGTAATCCAGAGAATACTGAACCCTGCCCTTAACAAACAGGTGTTCAGCATTCAAAGGAACCCCGGGCAGAGGGCAGGCAGTGAGGAGGTGAGCTGTGCAGGAAGGAGGGCAGGGCTCAGGCAAGGCCAAGCTTTCTGCAGATGGTGTTGGGGTTTCACCTCCTGGGTGACGAATGGCTCCTGTCCGGGCAGCAGCTGCCGCCTGCCCACCGAGGGCAAACGTGGACACAACACTCACGGTTCCCTGCAGCACATGGGCCCGTGTCCAAGGAATCTGGTGGCAACCAGGTCCCAAACAGAAAAGGAGATGGCTGTGCTCACAGTCCAGTGGGCACTGGCTGCCAGAGGAAGCTGCAGATACCAGAAGCTTCCATGATTTTTATATACTGAGGAGCAGCTGGAGAGGCTTTTGGGAGCCAGGCTTACCCTGCCCTTTGCCTCCCAAGATGCCTCCTTACAGCCTCTGCTGGCTTTGGGTATGGGAAAGGGGGGCACTTGGTTGTTTAAATTCTAATTCTGGCCTGACCATAACTGTTTGTCCCATTCTTGATTATTTTATCTTTTTCTTCTTAATTTACAAATGATGCTTTCTATTGCTCTTGTCTTCTTTCCCTGTCATTCCCCTACAGACACACACATGCAATGTTCCATCAAATTCTGGGATGGATACACATGCACCAAATACATAAATACACTCCAGAAACCACACCTGGGGCAGGGTGCGGGAGGCTCAAACTTGCAATGCTGGTTTGAAATGAAGCATTCAACAGCCCTTTGAAAAAGAAAGTAGATTGACTTGAGGAAGACATCCAGGAAGAAATGGAAAAGAGTGGTACTTAGTCATCACTGCCTCCTCACATCTCATGTCGTGAGTGTGCAGAAGCCCTTGGCCACTGCTGGGAAGAAGACTCGGGGCCTGCAGGACCCCCTGGCCTGTGCAGTGTGGCTGTGTCTCTGGGACGGGCAGGAGACAGGAGCATGGAGCTGCCCCGTGCTGGGCTCCAGCCCAGCTGGCTGGCTGCCTGCAGGGTGCAGAATGGGCAGATAAGTAAGTGGTGTTAGTGAGAGCCATCTGTGCCTGTAAACAAACCAAAACCTCTTTACTGGGAGACTGGGGTAAAAAAGTGGGAGCAGGTTTCCCCAGTGTGTTTGGGTTTCAAGATAGCGTTGGTCAGAAAGCAGGTGGAAGAGACGCTGAGATGCTTCCCAGCTCACCCGTTGACTTGCTGTCTGTTCTAGGCCCGTTTCTCCAGCCTCTCTGTGCCTCAGTTTAGGCATTTGTAAAACAGCAACAGCCTCCTGCCGAAGCTTGTCACTAAACATAGCCCATTTGTGCTGGGAGAGTCACGTCGTGAGACAGAAGGCCCATCACACGCTGCTGGGAGAGGGGACTCGATGAGTCATGGCACAGCACCAGCTCTGATATTCATGAAATGCCCGAGTTCACAGTCAAAAAAATTCAGTGTTTAAAACAAAAGATAAGAGAGGAAAATTCCTCTGTGTCCTGTCTCTGGGGTTGCACCTCCTGGCCATACCTGTCAGGGTCTGAGCCATGCAGCCAGCAGAGCCTGTCTGCTGGCAAACCAGCAAGCTCTGTGCATGGGGACAGCCCCGTGTCTGTCTGCCTGCCTGGCAGAGCAGCTGTTGGTGTGTGGCAGGGCACAGGCCAGCATGAGCAAACCTCTGCTGCCAAAAATGAAGACGTGAGGTTGGGGTCAGGAGAGCTGCATTTCCCTGAAAAGCAATCAGGGCTGGAGAAGTTGTCATCACTCCTCAGCAGGGTGCTCTTCATCCCACACCCACCCAAGGCAACAGAGGAGTTCAGTCTCCCCAGCCTGGGTATTGAGCCACTCAGCTAGCAGTGCCAGCAGGTGACGTGGCAGTGTCCTTGGGGACACTCCCTCCAATGCCCTTTGGGTCCCCGTTTCCAAGAGCTGATCCCCTTTGCATTTCAGCTGAATCACAACCTTTGGTGCCTGGCTACATCTTGCTGGGCATTGGCTGCAGCCACGCAATGTGATTCCCATTGTCACTGCTTCCTCCTGGATAAACTCCAGATTGAGCATGTCAAAACCAGACTAAACGTGCAATGAAAAGCAAACAAACCAACCATCCAATAGTTTCAAACAACAGATAACAAAGCTACAGGAGAGATTATCTGTTAAGAACTAGTGCCTGGAATTTGCCTGCCTATGTATTTATTTATGTTCATACGTGCAAGTCTGTGTATACATATGCACCCAGGCATATGCCTACTGCATATAGCTAGAGAACAAGAGAATAAAATGTTGTACATGCTAGGGCACATAAAGAAATGGAAAAACAACTCTGTACAGTGAAGGGTCTAAAAGAATTTTCAGCATTTCTTCAGTCAGCCTAAGAGAATCTCTCACAAAGCAATAAAGCAAATCACATGCTGATGCTTTCCCTGCCTCCTTAGTGGCAGCTGAACCTTCACCTGTGTAATAAAGAAATGTCCTGAGTTTAATAACCAAGATCATTCCTCTGCCCTGTGAAAGTACTGCCAGTTCTCTCTTTTTCAGTCTCAGACTGTGAGGGGGAGTGAGAGGAGATGATCCATTTGTGCAGAGGTTGTTCTCAGGCCAAAGCAGCTCTCCAGCACCCACATCCCAGCCTGCCAAGATCTTCAGCAGCTGTAATGGGGCCAATCCTGGGTGATGCTGAAGCCCCCAAAGGCTTTTGTAAGCCCTGTTGGTACTGTGGTGCCATAGCCATAGGCATTCCCTCCTCACACGCAGCCCACAGCTATGGCCATTTTAAGGCCTCTGCTGGTCTTGGTGTTCTCAGTATTGCTGATTTTGTCTTTGAAAACACTGGCTCAGTTTCGATTTTGGCCTGTACTATATTCCATGCCAGAATCAGGATCCGGCTTCAGGTGAGTTTAGAGCTGAATCCCTCTCCATAACCCAGGAAATATTTTAACTTTACTATGAATCCAAGCTTGGAAAGGAACTGATGTATTTAAACACTTGTAGGATAGTTCTACAGTAAATCTGGTTGAAGCACTTCCACCTCCCCTACATCTGGCAGCCTCCTCCCACTGTTGCTGCACCCCACTGCAGAAGAAGTCCAGCACTGTCCCAGAGATAATTGACTCAAGGGTGAATTCAACATGCCTGAGATCCCCATGTTTATAGATAATCTGAAAGGCAAACCCACATGTCTTCAAGGACAAAGATCATCATAAGAGCTAAACCAACTCCCCAGAGTAAATCTGGCATGCCCTTGGCCTTTAGAGCTGACAGACTCCACTCCTGAGTGGGAACAAAGTCCTGGGCTGTAAATTAGCACCTTCCCCAACATTTCCAGCACAAGGTTACAGCTGGTCACTATAAAATCTGTGCCTGCCCTCGATGTTCTACACAGCTATCTATTTAGGCTGCTCTGCATAATTTAAGAATTAAAACTAAACACTAAGTTACCTACAGCCACATCATCTTAGATGAGCTTAAACAACTGTGAAATTCCTGTGATCTATTAAAAGCAACATTCAGTGCATGAATTAATCAACAGATGCTCAGTAGCTGTGCATCAGAAAACCACAAGTGAGAAGCAGCCCCCTGCCAAAATTATTACTTTCCTTATGACCAAGTCCTTGAAACACCAAGCGCACCGCGATGGTGGAGCGGTGCTTGGCTTGGTTAGCTCAGTGGCAGCTACAGGGACTGGCCCCTTCCCACTGGAAACAACAGGTCAAACAAGCAGTGGTATTATTTCCTGCTGATGAGTCAGAGATGAGACATGAAAATCACCATCTCTTCGCACAGAACACTCGAGACGTTATAATTTCCTATCACCTGTGATTACTTCACCCAGAGTGTGCTGTGCTGAGCGTGTGTGCAGCTCAGAGGGAAGAAGACAGTTCAGAGTAGCTGACAGACTGCTACGTGCTGCTTGCTGCAATTTCCTGTTCTCACAGCAGCCTGACCCAACAGCCCTTGTTGCCTCCAACCGCTCTGGTGCTCCCCCCTTCTGATGCACCCTGGGACTCTTCTTCTCCATCTACCTTTTTCCCTTTTCCTGTTTTTATTTTTTTTCCTTCAGATCCTGGCCTTTGTGAGGTTCAGTCCTGGGTTTGTGTTTATGTTGCCAGGCCTCTACTTTCCTGGCTAAATCTTCCTCCCTTCCACATCCCTTCCTGAATCCTTCCCATGGCTCCCAAACCCCATCTGTGGTTTCCTTTTGGCCAGGGCCAGCAGGCACAGTGAGGATAAGGTCAGTCACCTCCTGAAGAATTACATCTGTACTCATCCCTTTTCTGCACCAGTCCCTCATGATTAAAAGCACATGACAGCTAAAAGGCCAGTAAAACAAAATAAGTGTGGACCTTTCTGATCACACCAGTTGAAAGATTCAAGGAACAAAACAACTCAAAAAATGAGGCTGAGGCCAAGGCCAAAAAAAAAAAAAAAAAAAAAACCCACCAAAAAAACAAAAGCAAAGAAAAAGCAGAAAAAGCAAACCAGCACAATTTCTGGCCTTCTTTCTTAGGCCAGATGACCTACCCATTATGCCAAACAACTCACATGACTAGGAAAGAGAATTTTAAGATTTTCCTTGTTCTGCACCAGCCTGGTACAGAACTGAACACTGCTCTGGTGACAAGGGCAGTAGCCCTTTGCCACTGGTGAAGATCACACAGGACTCCAGCCATGCCCTTTTCCCTGACCAGCACAGCTGCCATGGCTCTTCCACCTTTGGCTGACTGGATTTTAAGCCACCAGGAATGGACACGGCTACTCCTGCCTCAGATCATTGTGGGCACAGCTGTAAGGGAGGAGGAGCAGACGCCTGCCATGGCACCAGCTATGACGTGCAACTAAGGGGCTTCCAGCTGCACAACAGAAAGAGTTCTTCACCCTGAGAGCGGTGCAGCATGAGGACAGGTCTCCCAGAGCACCTCAATCCATAGAGACATTCCATTCCTTAGACATTTTCAAAATTTCTCTGGACAAGACCCCAAGCAACCTCCTCTGCCCTTGAGGCTGGACCTGCTGTAAAGAGAGGATGGATGGAGCTCTCCAGAGGTGCTTTCAATGAGATTTTTCTCTGATTTCTAGGAGGACAGGATAACAACCTGCCAAAGAGGACTGGGCTGCACAGCTGGGGAGCTTCTTCCTGTGCTGGGACCCAGAGCAGGAGCTGTACTGCATGGAGGAGAGAGGCACAAGGCCCCCATTGTCCTTCTCTGCCACAATCCCACTGACTCTCCCTCTATCCCTTTCAACAGAACTTCGGGCTTTTTCACTGTGCTTCCCAGAAAAGCAAAGAAAAACTCCAAAAGCTATTATTAGCTAAGGCCACGCAAATTTGCGGAAGACTAATTTCTAATTTCTTCTTCGAGGCGTTCTCAAGGGAAACACTGATGATTCACCTTTTAGTGACCAGCTACTTCCAGCCATTCTTGGCAAACTCTGAATTTTCATTTTCACAGAAAAAAGGAAGACAGTATTCACAAGGAAATTTCCTGTGTTTCATCAGCTTAAGTGCATCTCATTCTGGATCAAGCTTCATTATTTATGGATGAAGTGTTGCTCAAAATCTCTACTCCAGTATACAATGAAAACTAAGATCAAAAAGCAGAAGTGCCTGAGTTCCTGATGTGTTGGAGGCCTGCAGTCCTGCCGTTTCCAAGTGGAGGAAGATGGGCACATGACTCTGGAAATCAGCTTGCACCGCTTTACAAAGTGCCAGTCTCATTTTCCACCAGCACCTGTGAGCTCTGAGTCACCCCATGAGCTGTGCCTCGGCTGAAGCCATGAACTCTGTCCCAAATGCTACTGGAATGCAGAGAATGAGTTAAAGCAGATGGGATTAGCAAACTGCAGATCACTGGAAATTAGCCAGTGTGGGAAAAAAAAAAGCCTTGGTCAGAACGGTGGTAAGACTATCTAAGTAGGTCACAACAAAACCACATCAGATGAGCAAAGGAGGTGTAGGTTCAGTCTGTCAACATGAAACCAGACATTCTCCAGCTCTGCCCTGCCAGTAACACGGAGAAAAACAGCTACTGCCCTGGTTTTTAAAATTCAGGCATGTTCATACCTATTCAGGCTGCTTTCACTTTTAAGTAAATGAGTGTCAGTGTCTCTGTCATAAATCTGAAATTTCATTTGATTAGTTCACAGCTGATATTTCAGAGGGCCTTTAAAACAATCTGAGGTATTCAATAAGTGCGTTTGTACGGCTCCCTTTTATTTCCTGAGCTAGTCATACCAGAAATCAAAGAAATGCATGTGATGCTGTTGTACACTGTCCCATGTCCCTGTCAGCCCAGCATCTCAGACTTGCACTGGATGGACGGAAGGATGGATGGATGGATGGATGGATGGATGGATGGATGGATGGATGATGGATGGAAGGATGGATGGATGATGGATGATGGATGGATGGATGATGGATGATGGATGGATGGATGGATGAATGTAGATGGGTGGTTGGGTGGACGGGGAGCAATGGCAGCTCTGAGGGACAGGTAGCGATGTTGGCTCTGGGGACACGGAGCGATGTTGGCTCTGGGGACACGGAACGATGTTGGCTCCGGGGACAGGGAGCGACGTTGGCTCCGGGGACAGGGAGCGACATTGGCTCCGGGGACAGGGAGCGACGTTGGCTCCGGGGACACGGAGCGACGTTGGCTCCGGGGACAGGGAGCGACGTTGGCTCTGGGGACAGGACACGAGGTTGGCTCTGGGGACACGGAACGATGTTGGCTCCGGGGACAGGGAGCGACGTTGGCTCCGGGGACAGGTAGCGATGTTGGCTCTGGGGACAGGTAGCGATGTTGGCTCCGGGGACAGGGAGCGACGTTGGCTCCGGGGACAGGGAGCGACGTTGGCTCCGGGGACAGGTAGCGATGTTGGCTCTGGGGACAGGTAGCGATGTTGGCTCTGGGGACACGGAGCGATGTTGGCTCTGGGGACAGGTAGCGATGTTGGCTCCGGGGACAGGTAGCGATGTTGGCTCTGGGGACAGGTAGCGATGTTGGCTCCGGGGACAGGGAGCGACGTTGGCTCCGGGGACAGGGAGCGACGTTGGCTCCGGGGACAGGGAGCGACATTGGCTCCGGGGACAGGTAGCGATGTTGGCTCTGGGGACACGGAGCGATGTTGGCTCTGGGGACACGGAGCGATGTTGGCTCTGGGGACAGGACACGATGTTGGCTCCGGGGACAGGTAGCGATGTTGGCTCTGGGGACAGGTAGCGATGTTGGCTCTGGGGACACGGAGCGACGTTGGCTCCGGGGACACGGAGCGATGTTGGCTCTGGGGACAGGGAGCGATGTTGGCTCCGGGGACAGGGAGCGACGTTGGCTCCGGGGACAGGGAGCGATGTTGGCTCTGGGGACAGGACACGACGTTGGCTCCGGGGACACGGAGCGATGTTGGCTCTGGGGACAGGACACGACGTTGGCTCTGGGGACACGGAGCGATGTTGGCTCTGGGGACACGGAGCGATGTTGGCTCTGGGGACAGGGAGCGATGTTGGCTCCGGGGACAGGACACGACGTTGGCTCCGGGGACACGGAGCGGTGCCGTCACGTGACGCGCCGGTGCGCGCGCCCCCGCGGCCGGCGCGCGCGGCCGGACGTGCCCGCCCCAGCGCCGGAAGCGGCGGCGCGCGGAGCGCCGCGGGAGCCTGAGCCCGGCAAGATGGCGGAGTGAGTGCGGGGCCGCGGGGGCGGCCCGGGGCTGCGGGCCACGGCCGTGCCGCGCCGCGCCGTGCCGCGCCGCGCCGCGCCGCGCCGTTCCGTTCCGCGCCGCGCCGCGCCGTTCCGCGCCGCGCCGTTCCGCGCCGCGCCGCGCCGTTCCGCTCCGCGCCGTTCCGCGCCGCGCCGTTCCGCGCCGCGCCGCGCCGTTCCGCTCCGCGCCGCGCCGCGCCGTTCCGCGCCGCGCCGCGCCGTTCCGCGCCGCGCCGCGCCGTTCCGCGCCGTTCCGCGCCGCGCCGTTCCGCGCCGCGCCGCGCCGTTCCGCGCCGTTCCGCGCCGCGCCGCGCCGTTCCGCGCCGCGCCGCGCCGTTCCGTTCCGCGCCGTTCCGTTCCGCGCCGTGCCGTGCCGCGCCGTGCCGTGCCGCGCCGTGCCGTGCCGTGCCGCGCCGCGCCGCGCCGGCTGCGATCGGTCGTGCTGCGGGCCAGGGGCGGGCTGTGCCGTGCCGGGAGTGCCGGCCCCCTCAGTAGCGGCTCGCGGTGCGGTGCGCGGTGCGGTGAGCGGTGCCGTGCGCGGTGCGGTGCAGTGAGCGGTGCGGTGCGCGGTGCGGTGAGCGGTGCCGAGCGATGAGCGGTGCGGTGCGGTGCGCGGTGCCGTGCGCGGTGCGGTGCGGTGCGCGGTGCGGTGCAGTGAGCGGTGCGGTGCCGTGCGATGAGCGGTGCGGTGCGCGGTGCGGTGCAGTGAGCGGTGCGGTGCGCGGTGCGGTGCAGTGAGCGGCGCGGTGCCGTGCGATGAGCGGTGCGGTGCGCGGTGCGGTGCAGTGAGCGGCGCGGTGCCGTGCGATGAGCGGTGCGGTGCGCGGTGCGGTGAGCGGTGCAGTGAGCGGTGCCGTGCGGTGCGCGGTGCGGTGCAGTGCGCGGTGCGCGGTGCGGTGCAGTGAGCGGTGCAGTGAGCGATGCGGTGCGGTGCGCGGTGCGGTGCAGTGCGCGGTGCGGTGCGCGGTGCGGTGCAGGGAGCGGTGCAGTGAGCGATGAGCGGTGCGGTGCGCGGTGCGGTGCAGTGAGCGATGCGGTGCGCGGTGCGGTGCAGTGCGCGGTGCGGTGCGGTGCGGTGCAGTGCGGTGCAGTGAGCGGTGCGGTGCAGGGAGCGGTGCAGTGAGCGATGAGCGGTGCGGTGCGCGGTGCGGTGCAGGGAGCGATGCGGTGCGCGGTGCGGTGCAGTGCGCGGTGCGGTGCGGTGCAGTGCGCGGTGCGGTGCGCGGTGCGGTGCAGGGAGCGGTGCAGTGAGCGATGAGCGGTGCGGTGCGCGGTGCGGTGCAGGGAGCGATGCGGTGCGCGGTGCGGTGCAGTGCGCGGTGCGGTGCGGTGCAGTGCGCGGTGCGGTGCGGTGCAGTGAGCGGTGCGGTGCGCGGTGCGGGCGGCCCGAGGGCCCCCGCGGTGCCGAGGGCTCGGCGCTGGAGGCGGCGGGCGCGGCCCGCAGCGCCCGGCGCGCCGGGACCGGCAGCGCGGCTCTTGCCGCGCTCGACCGGGTGCGCCGCTCCTGCCCTCGGCGTCAGGCGCTCGCTGCACAGCGGGACGGGGCTGGTGCGTGAGGCACTCAGCAATAGTCGGCTCCAGGAGCAGGAACTGCAGCGTTTGTCTGATCAGAGTGCTTTGAAAACACGGCCGTGACGAGTTGGTCACCGGTGCGAGTTCCCTGTGATCTGGTGTGTGCCTGTCTGTAGTGGGCTTTGCTGCGCTGCTCCCATCCAGGGTAATCACATATTCTGTTGTCCTGACAGGTCTGCAAATGCCACCCATGAAGTCATCAATGCCACCCTCCACACTCTGCTGGCTGCTACTACCAAGCTGGTGGCACCTACACCTCCCAAGCCCATCCTTCCCGTTCAGACTGGAGTCCAGGCACAGCAAGAGGAACAGTCTAGTGGCATGACGATTTTTTTTAGTCTTCTTGTTATAGGTGAATGATGAACTGAAAGTCTGTTAATCTCTGTTAACTGTAGTCTGTGTCTGAGGACACAGGCCAGCTCAAAATCAAAGTGGTTTATTTCTCCTCTGGTTCTCTGTGTGAAGTGGGATTTTGCACAGGCACGGGGATTTAGAACATTTATGGTGGTGGGAGCCACTGCTGACATTGGTGCTTCTTGTTTTATTGCCAAAGTGAAGTCTACTGAATCATTATGGGAAGTTTGCTTGTGTATTTTAAAAATACTACTTAAATGTATATTTTATTATTTTCCAACACTCCTGAATCTCCATTTTTCCCCTTCACAGCTATTTGCATCATATTGGTGCATTTACTGATAGAATACCGGCTTCATTTTTTACCAGAGAGCGTGGCTGTTGTTTCCTTAGGTGAGTAACCACGACATTTTTATGTTGGATTTGTGTTAATCCAGGGACTGTCAGTAGTGTGCACTGGACATAATGCTCTGTTGTGTGTTAGCCATCCCTAGAAAGATGCAGCAAACTGGATGCAGTGAAGAAAACAAGTAATTCACAGAGTTAAACTGATTGAAGAAATAAAGAAATGAGCATACACGCAGACTGGCCCAGGAAAATGACACCTCTAGAGATGTCACTACCCGAGTACTTTGGCATCTTCCTCTGGTTTGCATCTTCAGGGTAGGACAAGATGTACAGCACTCCCTGGTGGTGAGGCTCCAGCCTTCCCTTTGAGGTGGTACACGTGTTTATGTTAGTGTTGGCAGATTTATGTCTGATTTATTATGAGTGTGGGATTTTAATGTAGCTGGGGACTGCAACTATCCCAAAAACTCACCTGGACTGCCAGATCCTTAACTGTCTCAGCAGTACCATGACAAGAGCTCTTCCTATGGCTAGAGTTATAGGAGTGTCACTCTTCATGGAGATCAAGTGTGTAATTAGTTCGGAATAAATTTGGAGTATTTCTAAGCCTATAGTTTTATGTCAGGGTAATTTAATTTATTTGTATGCTGTTGCTCCTGATTTATAAATGTGTAAATGAGGAGCAAATCAGGCCAAATACATTATTTTCTCTACTTCTGTCTGATGTTTAAAGAACCTGTTCTGAGTGTTTCCAGCACCAGTTTTTCAGCTGTGACTTGTCTGCAAGATTCTGTGATATTTTTGCTTCTCTTGCTGGTGATGCTTTCACTGACAGTTGTTCTGAAAATACAAGAAGAAGACAAAGATGCTTAGTTATAATCCTGAGGCAGCTCAAAGGACCATATTACTGGTTGAGCAGGTAGATTTTTTTTGGGGGGCTAGGCTGGTACCTTCTCTCATTTTTCTTAACTGTATTTTTACAGTTTCTCAACTGGAGCAAGTGATATTCTTGGTGCTTGTCAGTAATTTATGCTTCCTGAAAAGCAGGGATCTCCTTGCATCTCGGGTGCTAGATTGAGAAAAGCTTGGAGCTGTTACTTGGCAGAAAGAGAAGCATGTTTTCCAGCAGTGTGACTCCCTGGATTTGTAGATAACTGTATGTGCTGGAGACCACATCATGTTTCTCACATAGTAGATTTTGGAGCTTCAAGCAGCGTTCACTTACAAAGCCCTATGTGAGTTTCAGTATTTCTGTTCAGCAGAAAAGCAAACAGGTGGGTGAGGATCCAGTCCTAGGGCTGGGTGTTGCACACACCCCTCATCTTCATAGCAGCATCATCCATCAGACTTTTGTGCCTTTGTGGTTCTGTGCCTGACACGGATCAGAGCTGCTGCAGCTCATCCTGACTCACTTTGTCATCCTCACAGGACCCACCCAGTGCTTGGTTCACTGCTGACACACTTCTCTTTCCTTCCCTCCTTACACTGTTGCCGTGGACAGGTGAGATGTCTTGTATCTCCCTGTGTCCTGAAAGGTGCCTAAAGGACATCACTGTCCCTTCAGTATCCTTCCCCTTTGTACACAAAAACCCAAGTACAGTGTGTGGATTTGGCTTCAGATCAGGTTAGTTACCGTGGCTGTTAAATAGCTAATCTAAATTTAAACATAATCCCCAATATAAAATGCAGCAGTGTAGTGATTGCTCTTGCTGGCATAGTTTTGGATTTTTTTGCAATCATTCTGTGTATGCTGGGCAGTGCAGAGCAGAGGTGTCCCTGCTCCTGCTGAGCTGTGCAGAGCAGCAGAGGCACAGACATTCTCCTCTTTCTGTTTCTTGTTACTGGCATCTCATCTGCAGGAGAAGGGTTTTAGTTGTTGGATTTAGTATTGGTGTGTGCTGTGCTCCTGTGAGCCCCAACAAAATCCTGCTCAAGAAGCAGGAAGGCTCCTTGCCAGGGCTGTTGCTGCTGCTCAGGGTGGGTCAGAAGGAGCAGTGCTCCATCTCTTGTGTTCTGGTCAGAGGTTCTGGTCATAGGCCGTGCAGGAACGTGCTCAGTTGGGTTTTGGGGTGGACCACAGCAGTCTGTCCCCCCAGTGAGGTGATGTGATAGCAGCAGATGCAATTCCTGTGCGTCAGCAGGGTGTCACAGCCAGGAGCAGCCCAGGTAACAGATGTCCCGTGTCACTTCAGCCTTATGTAGTTAGTTTATAGGCTCAGTCACATTTGCAGTACTCTCAGCCCTGGTGAGAGTCCAGCACCTGTGTGATCCCTGGAGCTGCCAGCTCAGAGCTGCTCAGCGACCCTCTGGTCCTGCTAATGCTCTGCACAGCTGCAAGAGCACAGCTTGAGCTTCACGTATCCAGTTTTGCCAGCAGTGCCAGAAGTGAGGTGTGTCCTGTTTTGACTTGTAAATTAAGCAAATCCTCTCAGGAAGTTATTGAAGGCTAATAAAAGTGGCAGCAGAGAAGAGAAGTATGATTTTCACAAGTGTTTTTCCTCCCATTGTCTAAGCTGCTCGGAAGCTTCTGGTTTATGTTTTCTAGAGGGTGTGTCTCTCCTGGTGGACAGGGTGGGAGTGCATTCTCTGAAGCTGGATTTTGATCCTCATCTTTATAAGTTGCTGGAACTTTCTTGGTAAAAATAGTTTCCAGAAATGTTTTTTTCTCTTTAATTTGTTACTGAGTTTTAACATTTTAACATGAGTTCTCAGGAAAAATAAAGGTGGGTTACAATAAGAAAATGACTATAATTTCTTTTTTAATGAGGTATAGATTAACTGTTACAGACTTACCCTTCTAATTAGCCCCTTGACAAAACTGACCTGCCTGATTTAATAGAAACAGCTGATCTAAACCTGCATTCATTCATTTAGTAATAAAGGAAGGGTAGTTTGTAAATGTATGTGGCATGTGAGTGGCTGTGTCTGCATCCTCTCCTTCAAGAACAGCAGACCTTTGATGTTCCTTCATTTACGTTTTCCTCTTCCTTTCCGTAGAAACCATTTCATGGAGCAATTATTTCTACCCTCTGGGACCGATGCCTTCCCAGATTTTTGTATAAAAGAAGGCTTAGGCCTCATGGCTTTGTGTGTGTGACACATCCATCAGCAGTAATCCATGTGATTCTGTTTGTGAGACTCTTTTGTTAGCTACAGCGTGAGAGGAGGTCTCATGAGTTACAGAAAAGCACACTTAACATGAGTTACAGGAAAGCATACTTCAAGCTTCTCAGACACTCTGTACCTTTCATTTGGAGTATTTGACTTCTGTCCCAGTGTTTGACTGTGAAGTCTCCATTCTGTAAATTACAAAATGCAAGTATGCAGAAACACAGATCTGAAATCTGGCTAAAGCCAAGTTCCCTGTAACTATTTGAAAACAATTAATGACAATTCATGAGTTATCTTCACGACTTCCAGAAGAAATCTTGTTACAGTTTTATGTTTGAAGATGTACAGGAGGAACGGGTGCGATAACCTTTAACCGCTGAGTTTACGGCAGCCTTGATAAAATTCTCTCTTCTGTATTCACGTTATTTCTACATGACTTAAACAGTGTGTAATTCATTTGGAAAATAGTTCTGACAGGATCTCCACCCTGATCAGAGTTTGTTGCCTTCTTCATTGCCAGAAAGTGCTATGATTTCATTCAAACAAAATCCACTTCTGTGGAGAAGACTGATTTCATTTAAGCTGCTTTAACTGCAAATAATATTGAAGTGACATGAAGCACAGATGCCTAACTCATAACTTCCTGATTCTTCAGCAAGAAAGGTGAAATTTCATTTGAGTGCAGCTTAGATGAGAAATGTTTTTGAGTAGTTAAGCCTGTTATCTTTCTGAACCAGTGAGCATCACACTCTCAGTAGGTCTGCTTGGAGTTGGGATATCCCAAGAGACAATCTGTTGTGCAGGGAAACTCTGCAGTTATGTAACCTATTGGAAACTGGGTATTTGGGGATTAAACCCAAAACCACTCAGTGTTTTCGTGGTTTAGGAATGAAACTAACTTGCTGCACTATGTTTTGCCTTGTTTTCACTTCTAAAACTTGGAGAGCTGTTAAACAGTGACACGTATTTCAGATTGTTTTCTTATTCTCTCCTAGGTATCCTTATGGGAGCTTTCATAAAAATCATAGAGGCTCAAAAGCTGGCCAACTGGAAGGTATAGTTGTAACAATTAATTTTTAATTGTAGAAAAATCTCTAAATCTTATGAAAAAGGCTTTGTAATACTTGATGTTTTAGAGGGCAAGTCCTGGTAGAAGTCTCCAGTGAAACAAGGATTTTGCCTCCTACTGTTTATCCACATTATCAAAGCAATGAACTCTTCCCTATTCCTGCTTTAATTTAAAATCTTGCAGCATTTAAACTGTGATTTTGTTTCACAGCACCAAATAATTTATTAGATCAGTGAACTGATTGAAGTCACAGTGATTTGAATTGCCAGTTCTAAACAGGATTTTTATCAGCCAGCTGAACGTCTTGGTCTGAGTACTGGATTTTGATCCTAGCTTGCAGTTTTATATTTCTTGGCAGTTATTGCCCTAAAGAAAGATCTTTTTCTCCTTAGTTGAAGTACATTAAAATGCATAGATTTTCAGTCTGATGTAGCTTTTGAACTACATATTATACTTTTTTTTGTCAACTAACTACATTGGTTCTGTGTACACTTGTTTAAACAATTACATAGCTCAGCAGTTGTGTTGTAATATTTCATTTTTACATATGAAGTCATTAGAAGCAGTGGGGGCTGCAGTAGTTAGTGCTTTTTCATTCATGATTTGTGCCAACTGGCTTTGACTTAAAATTGAAAATCAGTTAAATGACCACAACATCAGCATTTTAAATTAGTTTCTTATGGATTAAATAAAATAATCTGAGTACGATCATGCACGTAAGAAGGAAAAAGAAAGCTTCATGCTCTGATAGGAGCACTTGTTCTCTAAACATGGCAAATACTGATCAGAGCTGATGAATTAAGTGGGGGTTTTCTGGGAAGTGTTGGTCACATCCTGGGAGGCTGTGCTTGCTCATGTTGTCAGCCAAGGTGGAAGGCCACAGATATCACATTATTTTTTACTTATTTGAGTTATTTTCACTGCAGTAAAGTTTATGTTTTAACATAGGCTGTTGTAATGTTAGATGTGAAATTTTCTAATCAATAATTATGGACTTTATAACATGGTTATAAATGGTTCTAAATTTACTGAATACCTTCTGTTTATCTGATAAGATGAAAATGACATATTTAACTGCAGACTATATCCCTGTACAAAGAAAATCTTGGCTCATATCCCTGCCCTGAAACCTTTGCTCTGTAATTTCTAGAGATGACACCTTACTAAGTGTTCATTCAGGTTCACCACTAAGACCTTGTGCTTGCTGGTAGTTCTTGGCTAGCACAGCTGGTAGTCAGAGTCCTCCTGTTTTATTTTCCTCTGCTTCTGTGCAGCACAAACACAGTGCTTCCTTTCCATAGTTCTCAGTTCCTGGTCCAGCTCTGGTTTCAGGGCTTTCATGGAGTGCAGCGGCTCAGCCCTGCGGTTTGCCCTGGTGCAGTTGCTGTGCTGGCAGTGGCAGTGCTGCTGGCAGTGACAGGAGCAGGCAGTGTCAGCCACTGACTCAGGGCTGTGCGTGCACAGTCAGGGGCTGCAGCGTTTCCAAAGGATGGGGTTTGTTTCCTAAGCCCCCCAAATCCTTTCGGATGGTTATCAGTGGTACAGGCAGGAACGACCCTTTAAAGAGATGAGTACCTCTGTTTGAAAGCTGGTGTTAGAACAGAGCGGTCCATCAGCTGTTTACCCTGGGTTTAGACAAGTTAATTGGTGCTTGTGGAGGTGACAGGAGAAAGGAGACAGGTGGGTAAAGAGACTGGCCCCTCAGCTGGGATTCAGTTGCCTTCTGTGCCTACTCTGTCAGCAGAAAAACCAGGGTGCCAGGCTGGGGGTACAGCATGAGCAGTGTTAGCCAGGGGATGAGATAAGTGACAAAGACTGAGGACACAAAAAAATAGCATCTTACCTCATGGTGGGTTCCATTTATATCACTGCGATGGCAAAAAGGAACCATCAGAATAGTACCATTCAATTCAGGCAGAAATTACATTTGCTGAGAAGAATCCAGCCTCAGGCTCCTCGGTGGTGTGTCACCTGAGCCTGGTCACCTGCAGGGCCACTGGGCTGATGATGTGATTTTCTTGTCAGGTGATGAGTTTTCCAGAGAAACTTCTTGGTCCCAATTAACCTGTTCTGTTCAAACATTGGCCAAGAGGTCACTGTTCCTTGGCAGTCCTTACAGATTTCCAGACTCTCAGATAAAGTGGGAATACTTCTCGTGGAAACAGGAAGATTTTTCCTTTACCATAAATAACCTGTTTTCTATGCAGCTTTTTTGGAGACAATAATTTAAAATAAGTAACTCCTAATTTTTTATCACTAGGTTGATAAAGAACAATAGAAGTAGCAGCCCTAGAATAGTCTACTGTTCTTCAGTCTTCTACTTCATGATAAGAAGGGAGAAAGATTTTTCATTTTCCATCACTATTTTTTTAATAGCTGTTCTTTTGGAAGATTTGATGTTATTTCAATAATGATGATATCCCTGAAATTATAATTTTTTTTTTTTGCAGGAAGAAGAAATGTTTCGTCCAAATATGTTTTTTCTGCTTTTGCTTCCACCTATTATATTTGAATCTGGATATTCACTGCACAAGGTCAGTCCCTGCCAGACACTAATTTTGGATGTTGAGGTTTTGTTTGGAACTGATTCTGCTTTTAGTTATCTCCATGAAGCTTAGGATAATTGCATTAAATTCCATTATATTAATCATTAGGGAATGGAGAGTGCAAAATTTAAACCTCTTCAACCCAGAGTGCAGGGAATGTAGCTTGTTGCTGATAGCTGAGTGCTGGCAAGGTGTTGGGTACAGCACAGGTGAGGTTTTCCTTGGCTGGAGAGGTTTCTTACCTCACCAGAGCTGTACAAGGGCTGCTGTGGAGGAGGAGAAGTGGGAAGGTGTAAGATCAGAAGTGGGAAAGGTGGGGTCACTCCACAGCTGAAGAAGAGGAAAATGCGTGCAAGGTCGTGACCCTTGCCTGGGGGCCCGTGTTTCCATGGGCATTTCTCACAGCTCTCGTCCTGGCCGAGGGGGCTGGTGCTCCCTTGTGCAGCCCTTCTGCCCCAGCTGTGCTGCAGGAGAGGGAGGGAACAGTGGCTGTGCTGATACCAGGAGCTGCTGCCAGCACTGGAGACCTTCTCATACGAAATCACAAGCAATGGACTAGCAGCTGGGAAGTGTACGAGCCTTTTTCACATGCCCTATCTCCTGCAGAGGGATTAACTTACACTTTTGCCAGGTGGGGAATATGTCCAAGTGCTGGTGAATATCCAGCTGTTTCACTGAGGACTGGGTTCTTGTTATGGTGCCAGACTGGGAATCAGTCCTGGGAATCAGAGGAATTGCTATTGTCCTCAAGAGAGCTGCAGTCTCTCTAGGCAGATGCTGTGGATGTGTGTCCTGGGGTACCTGGAGCCAAACTGAGCCTTTGTAATCAGAAACCCAGTTGTGGGCTAGAATCTAATTAAATGGAAACCCAAACATGAGTTTTCCCTCAGGCCATTTGTACTAATTTACTTATTTTATTACTGTGTTCCAGGGTAATTTTTTTCAGAACATTGGTTCCATCATTCTGTTCTCAGTATTTGGCACTGCAATATCAGCTTTCATTGTAGGTGGAGGAATCTATTTCCTGGGCCGGGTAAGACTTACTGCTTTGAAGCACTTGAGTTTATCTGGCTTGTTGCTTGAAAGTCCCTTTTTCAAGAGCAGACAAATAGAGTGAAAGTGAATTCCTGGGTCACAAATCCAGTTCTCTGCCCTCACGAAGGCAGTGTTATACACCCCCTTCCATGGATATTGCTGGAGAGGCTGTGGAGTCTCCTTCCCTGGAAGTACTCAAAAGCTCTCTGGACACGATCCTGGGTAATGTGTTCCAAGGGCCCTGTGGAGCAGGAGGGGTGGGGAAGGTGACCTCAGGGTTCCCTCCCAGCCTGAGCTCTGTGACTCTGTGACACAGCATGTGTCATGGGAAAAGCAATTAGGACTTGAGTTTTGCTTTTTTCTGACTTCCACAATCTTCTTGGAAGGCTGTTCCAAAACCTGTGTTCTCTAGAGCCATCTTATACTCTACAATATTACTTTTTTTTTTTTTTTTTTTTTTTTTTTTTTACTTCTGTGGTTTGGTGTTTCCCATTGGTTACATGTAGACACAGATATTTATCTTTTCTCTCTGACTTCATTCTGGAAAGCCAAGCATCCTATACTTTCCTCTTTGCCACTCAGATTTCTCTTCCTCTGAATGTCTTGGTTACTCTGCTCTAGTTCCCTGATCTTGGGTGACCAGAACTGTAGCAGTAGATTACTGTTGGAGGGCAGTGTTAAATTGGACAACATCATTACTGTGAATTTTTCTTAATAATGAACTCAGGATTTGATGAATAGTTTGGTTTTTAAGAGCAGAAGAGCACCACAGTTAACTCTGATTATGTTCTACCTGTTCTTTCAGGCTGATGTAATTTATAAACTCAACATGACAGACAGGTAAGCTCTTGGGGCAATGGTGTAGTATATGAAATAAAGCTTTCTTCAGGATAGCTGCAGGTGGGAAATGCACTACAGCTGGCCATCTCTTTTGGTCAGTGTTTAGACTGCTGGGATTCAACATTGTATATGAAACTGAGAAATAGATGGAACACTTCTATGCCCTGTTTGTTACATCCTTATTTCCAAATAGTATTGTATTATATTCCATTCTTTTGCATTCTAGCCTATTCTGTTCTGTGCTCAGTGATTTCTTTAGAGAGATACTGGGTATTTTAACCAAACTTTAAGATTTGTAAACGTAGATTAGTAGGTATTATTAATATATGTGATAAGGGTATAGCTTCCTTGTCCACATCCTCTCTTAGAAGACAGAATAAGTTTTTCAGTATCAATAATGTAAATTTTTCAAGAACTTGGCAATTGGCCAAGTTCTTATGACTGGAAAGAAAATACTTTCTTATCACTGTGTGGAAACTGTAATACAAATGGGCTTTGTTACTGTTGTTCATGTAAGTTACTAAGTAGGTGCTTTTCTTTCATCTAATTTCCTCCTTTGTGTTCTCCCAGTTTTGCTTTCGGCTCTTTAATATCTGCAGTTGACCCCGTGGCAACTATTGCCATTTTCAATGCCCTTAATGTGGATCCTGTGCTTAACATGTTGGTTTTTGGAGAAAGTATTCTCAACGATGCAGTCTCAATTGTCCTGACCAAGTAAGTGCATTGGAGCCACACATATTTATGGAAACAGTAACTACATCATTTCCTGTTAGTTTTTTGGTCTACAGTTATTCTTCCATCTTCCTTTGGAACAAATTGTGTATTTCAGGTGTAAAGCTGAATCTTGTATGGTGCTTCTGTGTAAAAAGCAATCTGTAACGTGAACTGCACGGGCAGAAGGCAGTAAATGGTTGCCTCGTTACCCCTGCCTCAGTGCCTTATCTCACTGACCCTAGCCAGTTGATTGCTGTCTAATTCCATTATTGTCAGTTCTCTTTCCATCTGAGGGTCCTGACAGCAGGAGCCCCAGATGTCACCTGTCAGGCACAGAAATGTTCACCTTCCCAGAGCTGCTCTCTCCATGCCATTGGCTTGTGCCAGAGTCCCGCTCTGGCTGGGGAGGAATGCAGCATGTCCATGCAGTGGGGTTGTGTTTATGATGGGGCTGCCATGGGAAACATCCAGGATCCTTATCTTGTGCCTGTGATAAGCTGAAAGAGTAAAGAATGGATAGATAGATCCTCATCTTATTGCTGAAGCCAATAGATGTGACTGTCAGTGTGTAGAAGGAACAGCTGTGCCAAGCAGGTAGTGAAGTCAGAGAAATTTTCTAATGAATTAATTGCTTTTATTACAGTTGTGGTGCTTTCAGGGAAGATACTGAAGGCTAAAAGCAGCCAAAGGAAACACTAGCTAGAATTTCTGTGTTCTTTGCAGAGAATTTTCATGAACTATATTCCTGAAATTCAAAGAGGTTTCTCCCCTTTCCTGTAAAGAGCTGCTTTGTTTTCCTTCAGTGACCTTCTTGTCTCTCATCCACACCTAAATATTTGATGAGAGTTCTTCCTGTTCATTTGTTCTTCTCAGAGGATCACATGAGTTTTTACCGCTGTAAAACGTGTTTTCTTTTCCTTTTCCAAGTTTGAACATTGTTTTCAAATACTGGGCATCACCATAGCCTATTTACGCCATTCTGGGATTCTTCAGAGGAGCAATGCTGGATTTTTAGCAGAATTAGGTTTCCCTTTGGGGATTACACTGAGGCTTGATTTAACATCTTTTGACATTCCTCTTGTTATATATATCACAGTAAAAGCCTTTTAAGAGTGGTAGCAACAAAGAAATGGGAGGTTTTTTTGTTGTTATGCTCAAAAGATGTTTGATATTTTTGGATCCAGGCTTAGAATGTATAACCATTTCTTCTTATTTCTCTTTTAATTGTATCTAGCACAGCGGAAGGTCTGACAAGGGAAAATATGTCAGATGTAAGTGGATGGCAAACTTTTCTACAGGCGCTGGGATACTTTCTCAAGATGTTCTTTGGCTCTGCAGCACTTGGCACACTTACTGGTCTTATTTCTGCATTAATATCCTTTTTTTAATTTTGGTGATATAGATGTATACATTGGTGAACTGCAACATTCTAGTAGTATTTTTCTTCCCATCTTCTCCAGCATTTCTTAGAGGATATTTCTTATTAGACATTATTTTGGGTTTATGTTAGTGTACATGGAAGTGTATTAAAAGTGGCATCAAATTTTTATGAACATAATTAAGGTCTGAAATGTTGTATAATAGCTTATGTGCATTGGAGTGTTACAAGATATGGTAATTGGTTTGTAAATTCAAAATATATTAATTCCATTTCAATACCAATCCATTTTAACAAGCATATGGCTTCTTTTTTACATACATAAAACAGCTAATTAAAAAGAAATAAAAGCTGCTTTTCCCGGGGGCCTTTGAGTCAGCCCAGCTCGTTTGTCCCTGTGGATCATGTGCAGGCAGCTGAATGCAGACACTGTTCTGTTTGGATTTACCCTGGGTTATATTTTGCCTCTTGACTTCCATGAATTGGTTGCTAAACAACCCAGGAGCTGCTCTGCTGAGATCAGGGAGGCTGTTTGCTGTAGCCCAGACACCTTTGTTACTTTTTGGGCTTGTTTAATGCTAGCTCTGACTTCACTGTGTGAGCTCAGGGCTGTACAGCTGTACTTGTATCAGCTGGGACACACTGCCAAACGCTTTGTTCGTAAACAAGAGGAATAGAATGTTTGATTAAATACAGACTTATTTCCCCTTTTGATTCATCAGCCTAATTCAACAGACTTTGAAATTATTCCATACATCACAACAAAAGAGGGTAACAGATATTCAACACTTTTTTGACTCATATCTAAATTATACTAAGTGAAAGAGAAGAGCAGCTTATTTGCCCTTTACAGTTACTTGTGCCTCCAAAGTATTTGATTTACCTGTTTTTATCACTAATGTAGAGGCGCATCAGTAAGAGATCTTTTTTTGTCTCTAACTCTCTCTTCTGACAGGATTCTACCAGCAGTAGCTTCTGTGAGAAACATTCCTCTCATAAGAAATTACTGATCTTTCCATGCTTGAGTTGAAGGCCAATATGTAGATTTTAATGGCTATTCAGTAGAGAAGTACATTAAGCATAATCATTTTTTTGTAATGGAATGAACACATCAAAGTATTTCTTTATTTTATAATTTACTTTTTCCATAACATTTCCATGTGTACGTGCTAAAGCACATTGATTTAAGGAAGACACCTTCCCTAGAATTTGGGATGATGATTATCTTTGCTTACCTTCCTTATGGACTTGCAGAAGGGATCTCACTCTCAGGTGAGTAGCAAAATGAGTTCAGACTGCTCTGTTTGATATGTTAAAATATTTGTGTTGCTGTAGAAGCAGTTCTGCCTTGTGAGAAGATTACTCTGGAGGGTCTCAGCAGTAAATCCTTGCAGAGTCTTCTGTTGAGTGCCTCGTTCTTGCCCACAGGTATCATGGCAATCCTGTTCTCTGGCATCGTGATGTCTCACTACACACACCACAACCTGTCCCCAGTGACACAGATCCTGATGCAGCAGACACTCAGAACTGTTGCTTTCATGTGTGGTAGGTGCTGCCTGCTATCAAAGCCAGTATTAATAGTTCCAAATTTCATTTGCATGTAACGGTGATTCTCTTGGGAGCAGCAGAGGTGTGAATTTGCATCCAGGCACTTGTGTGTCAATGGTGCCTGTCTTTAAGAGAAGAATTCCTGAGAGTGGAGACTGGAAGGCACTCAAAAGTCACCTTTCCTGCCACACTGGATAAAACATGCAGTAAATCTCTCTCCCATCCTGCAGGCTCCTGCTAAGATTTGCCATAAGATTGATGGCCAAATAGAGATCTCTGACTCGTGTGTTCCTCTAGTCTGTTTTTAGTTCTAGGGGATGGGGGTTGAGTGGGGTTTTTAATGTTTTTTTTTATATAAAAAGCTACTTGCAAAAACTTTACATATGGAGATTTTTGGAGGTAGTGGTACAAGGAGCTCAGAATCCAAGAGCCTTTCCAGTTTCTTTTCCAAACCCAACCTTTGAAGAAATGACATGTTCCTGCATTACAAACATGTCCCTGATTTCTGGGGGCTGCCATGAATGAATTCTGTATTGTTTGCAGGAGGTTGCAGTGTGATCAGGGAGTGGCTTGGCTGCAGAGGGAACTTAACCACTCCTTAGTGATCACCAGCAGCTGTCCAGGGTTTGGTCAGGAAATCCCGTTTTATGTACTGTATGTAGTAATTAATAACAGGAGTAGAAAAGGTTTTCTAGAATTGTTTATTTAAATGTGATTTCTCTTTTTCAGAAACGTGTGTTTTTGCATTTCTTGGCCTGTCAATTTTTAGTTTTCCTCACAAGTTTGAAATGTCGTTTGTCATCTGGTGCATAGTAGGTATTTACATTCTTCCATATCTTTTTAGATGCATTTTTGGTATTGGGGAAGGGGGAAACACCTTACAGTTAAAAGATTTTAGAATAATTGTTATGATTTATAGGTTTTTATAAAAAATTCTCTGACTCCTTTCCTAATTCATTGTCTTTAAGCCCATTTCAGTGTGCCTTAGTGCAGCGACTCTGTGAATTACGTTTCACATGGGACTTGCCTCCACCTGTTGCCATTATAATGGTTTAATATCAGCATGAGAAGTGTGTTTCCTTTTGCAGAGTCCAGTGAGGGCAATGTGGGTCCATTTCCAGTTGTGTACAGCAGTGGACACTGGCCCATTCAGTGCATGGTTCAAGGGAAGGATTGTTATCTACAGCTTCCCCAGACAGGGATATCAGCACAGGGAACTGCTCTGCCTGCATTGCACACAACTTCCCTGTCTAATATATATCTAAGGTGTGACACTTCCTTCTGGGTGGCATTGCTCTCTCAGGTGTAATGCAAATTGTGTAATTTTGGGGTGATTCATAAAGGAAAACAGCACAACCCTTCAAGGATCCTGCTGACTAATTCTAGGATATTTACCTTATCAAGGTCTGTTTGTAGTGGAGCTTAAAAACAATGCTCTGAGAAAACCTTGCCCTTCTCTGAGTTAAAGTTTTCTCTGTGTTTGTTAATTGTTTGCCATTAAATCAATAGTCTGCTTTTTTTTTCTTTTCTGCTCTCAAAAGTGTTGCTTCAGTGTGGGGTATGTTTTATAGCCATAGCCAGGGACGTGTTGAGAAACAGGCTGACGTGCTATTTGTTTGGCTCCTGGCCTTTCTGAGCAACTGGGCCACAGGGAGACAATAGAAATACCTTATTGCCTCTTGGCTGCTGCACCAAGGGAATGATTAAAGGAGCTGAGTGACTGAACTGATGAGCACATTTACCCAAAGTACTTCTTGGTCTCCCTGGAATGCCTCCTGGGTTCCACTTATTTATCATAAGTAAAGCTGCCTGGTCTCCATCAGTGGCAGGTCTGATTTAGTTTCAGTTAAGCAGAGAAAATGTTTCAGGAGCAAAATTCCACAATGCCCTGTGCTGAGGGGTTTCTCTCTGTTCATGGAGCAGCACACCTGCCTGTGAGCAAAAAAGACATATTCACCTTCCCCTGTAAAAGCAGCTGCACCTGGGGCCTCATGGATGTAACACATCAAATGGTCTTTTGCGTTTATTTCTGTTTTTCAGGTGCTGGTTCTCTTTGGTAGAGCAGTGAATATTTTTCCGCTTTCCTACCTACTCAACTTTTTCCGTGATCATAAAATCACTCCCAAAATGATGTTTATCATGTGGTTTAGTGGTAAGTTAAAGCTCAGAATACTGAGAACCAGAAAAAATGTTTTATCTCTTTCATTGTGTGGCCCACTTGAGGAGGAACTGGTTTTTCATTGGTTGATAAAAACTCAGCTGAACATTTGCACTATTCCGAAACCCAAGTGCAAGGAAATGTTCTCTTTCCCCTTTGTGCTGGAGCCCCACGAGAGCTTTTCTGCGTGGAGGCTGCTTGTCTCTCTAGGCCCAACAGCTTCACAGTTTGAACAGCAGTGTCTGAAATGCACAGACTTGTTTTAGGGTGGCAGCCAAGTGGTGGATAACGGGCATGCCACGCGATTGTAGAGACCCTTTAGAGGGTGGAGCATTGCTGTTGGGCTCTCCGGGTGCTCAGGCGTTGCTGTTGGTTGACTCTCCCTTGCTGCCCTGTTCTCTCCCCTGAGGATTACGTGGTGCCATTCCCTATGCCCTCAGCCTCCACCTGGGCCTGGAGCCCATCGAGAAGCGGCAGCTCATCGGCACCACGACCATCATCATCGTGCTGTTCACCATCCTGCTGCTGGGAGGGGGAACCATGCCCCTCATCCGGCTCGTGGACATCGAGGACTCCAAGCCACGCAAGAGGAGCAAGAAGGACGTCAATCTTAGCAAGACAGAGAAGATGGTTTGTTTGGGGTTTCATTCAGAGCATCACTGGGGTTTGGTGGGGTTTTTTTTTCAGTTTAGACATTTTTAAGGACTAGTACATGATTTTTTACTAAAAAGTAAGATGAAGGCAGTAGAAAAAGCCAAGGCAGTAGGACAAAGCCAAGCAATATAATTTTAAAATATCCCGAAGACAGAGTTGGTTAGTGTTTATACAAAATATATTTGGACAAGGGGAGGAGAAATAGTCTCTTAATCCAATCCAATTACAGGTTGATCTATATAAATTAAAGTAATCCCTGGAAAAGCAGATAATAGAGGATTGAGTCATATACAGAGAGAAAGTAGTTGGTACTGTGTGAGGTGGAAATTAATAATAAAAGACAGATGGAAATTATTTTGAAAAATTCAAAGGCCATGAGAAGGTCATAACAATAGCCCTTCTCTGACTGGACTTTATTTTAAAGCAATTTCTGGCAAAGCAAGAGATCTGACAAAGCCAAGAGCCACTCTGGAACCTCTTGTGCAAAAGATGAGAATAAAAAGTATCACAGAATATTTTTTGCCTGTTTTTCTCTAAACCATTGAAGAGTATATGCAGGGTATTGTTCTGGAGGATCTTAAGAACATTGTCTCTTTGCATGAGGTTGATTGTAGTCTTCAGAATTGCCTTGCACTGTCCACACAAGGAAGTGCAGGCAGAGTGCAGGGACAGGGCATGTTTGACAGGCTCATTTTCAGTGGGACGATGACAGCAGTGGTGCTTGCTGGATGAAAGCATTGTCCAGCTCACAAGAGAAAGCCCGCACAGTAGAAACCTGTTCTCAGCAATAGTGACAATACAAAACATGGAACATTTGAGGTCTTTTCCCTTTCAGCGCAGAAAGGGAAGCTAGGTGGCTCTGGGATTCAACAGCTGAACAGACTCATACAGTCCTAAGCCCTGCAAGGCTGGGACGGGGATCATTTCCATATTGTTCCAGCATGGCAACTGGTGGTGAGGGACACCACAGAGCAGGGGCTGAAGCAAGGAGGTGGGATGACTGCCACTTCTCTCAGGTTATTCCCATCTTTGTGATTCTTCCAGGGAAACACCATAGAATCCGAGCATTTGTCAGAGCTCACAGAGGAGGAGTATGAAGCCCAGTACATAAAGCGCCAGAACCTCAAAGGGTTTATGCGGCTTGATGTCGAGTATTTGAATCCTTTCTTCACCAGAAGACTCACACAGGAAGTAAGTCTTTCTTATTTTCTTGAAGAAGAGAAACTGTTCGGGTTGGTCATTGTCCTCAGTAGCACAGAGGACTCATCGTGCAGCCACACGACTTGTGCAGGGACAGTGGGACATCTGTGCATTGCTCATGCACAGAGAGAGCAGCTGTAATGAGCAGCTGCTCTGTAAGTTGGATTAAACGAGCATCTCAGAGCTCCCCCAGTTAAACTTGGTGTATGGATTTGCTGAACTTGCCTTTAATTGTGCAGGGAACCATGAAGGGCAGCAGGAGTCACTGGCTACTGCTAGAAAAAGCTGCTGCCACTCGGGCAGAGTTTTTAAAGTGCTGTCACACACAGTTCTTGCCTCTTACTGTCAGTGGTCCTGTGACTTCTGGAGCTGTGCTGTTGCTGCAGAGTGCAGTTTCTATCTTGGAAATAGGCACCAGCATTGCACCCTGGGCTTTCCAGACTGCTCACTTCCCAGAGACAAGGCTCTGAGGCTGTAAATGCAAAACAACATCTGACAGTAATTTAACACTGAGTGGCCCCAAAGTGTAAATACTTTTTCACTCCCATGCTTCAGAAATCTGAGGCTCCTTAGTCACAGAATTCACTGTTTTTCCAATTTCCCATGGAAGCATTTTGGCTGTGGAGTTAATAATTTTGTGTAAGTGCACATTCCATCTTCCTAGCCTGCTCAAAAGTACTGTTTTTCCTCTTGTTTTGTACTTTTCAAAAGTATCATTTCAGCACTTTCCTACAAAAACTAAAGCCATTTATTGCAAAACCAGAAAGGAATCAAGAAACCAAAGCAAGCATCTGATTTGTAGTTGGTAGCCAAAAGCATAGGCTGCCATCCAGATTGCAACCAAAGGCTGGAAAAATAAGCATGTGAATCACCATGGCAGGCCACAAGCTTCCCAGTGTCCCTGGGAACACGAGGAGGAGAGTCAAAGCCAGGCCCTCCAGACAGCATTAGGGTTGCTGAAACACACAGAGCAGGACTGTCTAGAGAACACAGGTGAAAATACCCACCATCAAAAGTGTCATCTGTAGCAATAATAGCTGACTGAGCGGCTGAGGAATGTTTTCTGTTGGGAAGCAGGGTGCAGTGCGTGCTCAGAGGGCAGGAGTGGGTGATGTCCTGAGGGATGTGAGCAGCCCTGGCCCTGCCGAGCCCTGGCCCTGCCGTGCCCTGGCCCTGCCGTGCCCTGGCACAGGGGCTCTCACAGCAGGTGACAGTGCTGTGCTGTGCTTTGCTTTGCCCCAGGACCTGCACGACGGGCGCATCCAGATGAAGACCCTGACCAACAAGTGGTACGAGGAGGTGCGCCAGGGCCCCTCGGGCTCCGAGGACGACGAGCAGGAGCTGCTGCAGCAGAGCGGGGCCGGAGCGCGCTGAGCTCCACGCGCCTCCCCGGGAGCTGCTGAGCAGGGCCGAACCTTCACATTGTGCTCCTTGTTTAGGTGAAACCCACAGCTCTGCTGTTGCTGTTCAGGAAGGGAAACCCACGAGGGTCAGACGCTGGGTGGGCTGAAGGAAGAACCTTTTGCTCAGACTTCGCTGCATAGCAAATTCCATGCAGCCTGCTGAAGAGCAGAACCATCTGCCATGAAATGATGACATTGTTAATGGGGATAGGCTTCTTCCCATCCCAAAACCTGCTGCGACCACACGCTGCAGTACAGGGCCCATGTGTGGCTCTGCAAAACAGAATGAATTGCACTTTACCTTTTATATATATATATATATATATATTCATTCACAGCATGAAGAGTCTTGACAGTTTATACTCTGAATTTCTTTCAGCACTAGTAAGGGAATCTGACTGGACGAAACATATAATTTATGGAATTTGCATATTTTGAACCCAGAAAAGATACATACCTTGACAGGAGCATATGTTGCACATACAGGGAATCACCTCTGAAAATGTAGTTTTGTCACTTAAGAAATCCTTGATTTCTGTTCTATGGGATTTTTTGGTTTTTATACTAAGGGATCTAATCCACAGTACTGATGGCTTTGGGGAAGTGGGGGTCTGTGACAGCACAGAACTGCATTTGAAATTGTAGTTTCTTTTCTTTGGCTAAAGCCACTTGCAGTTGGGTTTCTATAATTGGCAGTTGCTCCTTGCTGGCACTTTGGCTTCAAATCTTAGAAAAGAGCAGCTTCTATTTTGCCTAATTTATGAAGCGTCCCTAACACTCCAGAATTCACCAGTGGAATTTTTAAGCTTCAATGAAAGCAAAAGCAGGACGTACATGAGGAAAAAGAGCTTACAAAATCTAATCCAGGTACAGAAAGATTAATACTGCACGTGGCTGGAGCAGCCTCTGCTGGGAAGTGCCAAACAGCTTCCATTAAGCTGTCCCATTTTTCTCTTCTGCTTACACTGTTTCAGAATCTGTGTTACCACTGCATTTGTTCTCCATGGCCCAGTGTTTGCTCGGCCTTGCCAACACCTGAACGTGTTTGTTGCACATTTGCCATGGTGACACATGCAGCAGTTTGCTCCCACTGCCAAATTCCTCCTTGGTCATTTGCATATCCACTGTCAGGATGTGAATTACAGTTCAGCACCCAAATCTGACATGCAAATGCACATGTTTGTTTCTGAAGATGTGAGACTTAGTTTTGGTCTGGTTTTGCTACTGAGTTTTTTAATACACTGCTTACCTACCGAGAGAATAAAAGTTCAAGAATGTATTCAGAATCCTGAACCTGTTTGAGCAGTTTTTCAAAAGACCACATCTTGTCCCCTGCTGCCCTTTCCCTGCCTGTGGAAAGGGCCTCACTGCTTGTCCCAGAGCTGGGACACACGCGGCTGGGGCTGAGCAGGCTGTGAAAACGTGGGTGCTTGCTTGATCTGTGGGGGGATCTGTGTGAACATCGGCCTTTTTGTCACCCTTCTAGAGCCCAGCAGACTGAATTAAACTTCAGTTACCCATCGCTCCTACTGCGTTTCTCACCTTTACACCCAGGAGCTGCTGGAAGGTCCCTGAGAGCTTCTCCTCGGGTGTTCAGTGGTGGAGCTGCTGTTGCTCCGGGGGCGGCACAATGCCTCAGTGCCGCTGACGTACCCGAGGGCGGCGGTCCCCGGCCGCTCCCGGCGGTCCCCGGCGGTCCCCGGCCGTTCCCGGTGGTCCCCGGCCGCTCCCGGGGGTCCCCGGCGGATCCCGGCCGCTCCCGGCGGTCCCCGGCGGATCCCGGCGGATCCCGGCCGCTCCCGGCGGATCCCGGCCGCTCCCGGCGGATCCCGGCCGCTCCCGGCCGCTCCCGGCCGCTCCCGGCGGTCCTCGGCCGCTCTCGGCGGATCCCGGCCGCTCCCGGCGGATCCCGGCGGTCCCCGGCCGCTCCCGGCGGATCCCGGCGGTCCCCGGCCGCTCCCGGCGGATCCCGGCCGCTCCCGGCGGTCCCTGGCCGTTCCCGGCCGCTCCCGGCGGTCCCCGGCGGTTCCCGGCCGTTCCCGGCGGTCCCCGGCCGCACCTGCCGCCAGGTGAGCTGTTCGCTGCCGCCCTCTGGCGGCGGCCGGCGGCACCGCCCCGGGACGCAGGGATCGCTCGGAAGCGATTCCCGTGAAGACTCTGGGGATGGTTGGATTGAAAACCAAACTTAACGTAATTCCAAGATTTGACGAAAGTAGTATTAAGTGTGTATTCTGAGAAGGAAAAATTAACTCACTCATTCTGGAACCAAAAGAAATTTTTATCATAGTGCCCAATGCTTACATGCATTTATCAATACAATGGCTTTTCAGTCATTTCACAGTTTGGAGTTCTTCACTTAATATGCTTAGAAAATAAATATTCTTCTTTACTGACTTACCTGACAGTTACTTTAGATAATTTCCTATTTTATCAGATCAATATTAAACCCTAACCCTCTTTCCACAAGTTAGCTCCTCCATCCTAACTTGGTGTCATCTGCAAACCTGTGCAAGAGTGAACTTGATTTCTTAATGTTCTCAGCTAAGCACCCCAGCAGCTGAAGCAGCTGCCTGCAGAGCCCCAGGTGCTGCTGCTCGGTGAGCTCTGGCTGATCCTCCAGGCTGGGGAGATGCTCCTTTGCTTTACCCGCTAAAGCACCTCTGGGCTGTTTCCACAGCCTAATTCCAAAGCTGCCGCAGCCAGGAGTCCTTAGCTGCCCTTGAGGAGCTCAGCCTTTGGGAACAGAGCAGACCTCTGCCCTGTGCTGATTGAAGAGCTGTTGGCTTTTCCCCATGCCTGTGCCCCAGGTGAGCTCACCCACCTGAGGGGCTGCAGTTAAGGGTCAGTGGCACAGGCTGAGGCCACCCAGCCCTCGAGAACAGTGGGGCCACAGGAGGGGACACAGCGCAGGACCTGGGGCACGTGCACCCTCAGCTTCGGGCAACAGCCAGTTTTGGAGGTACAAAAGGGCCTGATTGCAAAGCCTCCCTGGGCATTACTGTGGGCAGCTCTGGTTTGAGCTGATGGGATCATCAGGGCTTCACCCTTCAGATTGGAGCAGGAGATGGATGAGCTTTGGGGCCCTGCTGGAGCACAGACCTGCTGGGGAGGCTGGTCCTGCTCCCAGCCCTGCTCCTGGACAACACCAGGACAACAGCTGAGATCCCCAGCTGGAAGCATTTTTTACCTTCAATTATCCACCACAGGCAGAAGGAATTAAATCATTTTAGGCAATGAAGCTGGAGCAATGGGGGATAGGGGAGCTATTTAAAAAGCAGCTGCACTAAAATATCACCACATTTGCACAACTCAGAGTTAAGGCTTCACTTTTCCTCAAACTACACATTAACCTCCATAGCTCAGAACCACTGTAAAAAAAATCTGCTATGTTTGATTTTCACATTCATGTATGATTTTGCTGACTTTCCTTGACAGTCACCTTATTCCCCATTTTTCCTTTTCTAGGGCAGACAGTGTCCCTGCCACCTTGGAGCTGTAGCTGTGCCCTCAGACTCCCGAGCAAGCCAGCACAGAGTGGGAAATGCAGCGCCCATAGTGCAGCCCCCGGGCAGCACACGCACCCCAAGGCAGCCCTGGCTCCGTTCCTGCTCCAGGAGCAGGCTCTCACTGAGCAGCACTGCAGCATGACCAAACCCAAAGGGACTGGTTCTTGCAATCAGGAACCCCCTTCCAGCCCCTGCTGGGCCTCAGCTCCAAGGGTGAGGCCACCACCCTCTCTCAGGCTCAGCCCACCAGCAGCACCAGGGGAGCTGCCCGAGAGAGAGGAGGTTGTCTCTAATCCTCAGGTAATTGGTGGCAGCTGCCAGCACCATGCCCAGCTGGGGATGCGGCTACATTGGCCCCAGCTGTGCCGTTCCCCACGGGGGACCCAGTCTGGCAGAGAGGAGTCCCTGGGCAGTGCCAGACCCTGGACTGGCTGTTTGGCCCAGCCTCAGCACGTGGAGTTCGTTGGACTGGTTGGGGTTTGCTGGGTGGCTGCAAACATTGGCCCTCGGCAGCAGGAGTGTCTGGGAATGGAGATTAAACACCCCCAGCATTGGGGCTCTCAGTGCTGGGCATGCTCTCACAGGCCTGTGGGATGAAAACACTGATCTGGGGGTTGTCTGGAATCATAAAGGACCTGAAGGATTAGTGGATCATTATCTTTCTCCCTGTATTCTTTACATGATCTCTGGAGCACTGGATTTTTAGGCAGCAGGGGCCAAAGCTGTTGGCCAGGGGGCTGGCAGGCAGAGCAGGGACCCAATGCTCTGTCCCCAAGCCTGGCACAGCCCAATGCCCAGCCTGGCTGGTCAGTCCTTGGTCCCTGTCCATGCCGGGGTGGCCATGCCCGGAGAGCCCCCAGGAGATGGCAGCAGCCCTTCGTGTTTGTGTCCTCCAAGGAGAAATCAGCCCCTGGTCCCTTTCTGGAGGCTCCTCTCGATGGGCAGCAGCAGGATGGCCCAGGATGGCCCGGGACGGCTCAGGATGGCCCAGGGTGGCCCAGGGTGGCCGGGGGGACACGCAGGGGTGTGGCAGGGTCCCGTTGCTGCCAGCACAGCGTGGCTATGGCACTCGGCACGAGGGAGGCTCGGCTGCCGGGCCAGGTTTGCTGGTGCCAGGTGCCCGTGCCCAGCCGATGGGCTGTGCCCCTCTCTGCGTGGCTGGCCCGTGGCACCCAGCCTGGCCACGCTCTGGCCCCGGGCACGCTCTGCACCATCCCCATCTGCATTCCCATTATCCTGGAGCGCAGCCACCAACACGGAGCCGGACCGAGTGGGACGCTGGTTTTGCATGAGTGAATTTACTTCAGAAATGACAACTGCAACGATGAACGTCAGTGCAGACACCGCGTGATCCCTTCGTGTACCAGAGGGCCGGGGATGGGATACAGGGAGCTTTCCCGGACCTGTAGGGATGTGCTTCCTTACCCCAGGTGAGGTAGCTGTGTGGACAGCTCCACTCCCCAGCAGGACAGAAGAGGACAGTGGGGGCTGTAGGAGCTAGCACTGGAGGTAGATTCCCCTCGGGCCTCCTGGCCCCCAGCCCGCCCTGCCAGGCACAATTTTTAAGACAAACAAGTTCCTACTTGACCATCAGAGCACCAGATTAGAAAAACAAAGGCCAAGGGTCCAGAGAGGAAACTGCGGGAGAGACTGTACCCTGGGCTGCACCCTGGGCACATCTCAGGCACTGGGTCTGTTTTGTTCTTGTTTTTGTGAGTGCAAACACCAGGCTCAGAGCTGCAAGAGCCAAACCAGAGGGGTCAGTCTCACATCTTCATGTCACTTCAGGTGTGGAACATCTGGGACCCACTGGGCCCAGGGGTGAGAGAATGCTGCATTTGGGTTTGTGTTCCAGGGCTCCGCTAGGACAGAGCCGGGCAGGGCTGGGCTCAGAGCAGGTCCTTGGCGATGGCCGAGGGCAGGGCCTCCCCCGCCACGCTGGCAGTGCCCAGGCCTGGCCACCTCCACGTGAGCAGCACCATGACCTGCACCGTCCTCCTCAGCCCTGGCTGCCCCGCGGCTCCGCTGGCCAGCACGGCCTGGGTGCCACGCTGGGCTGAGCTGCCGGGCAGCCAGGGGGGTGTGAAGCACCTGGGGCAGTCACTGAAACCCCCAAAACCGTCGCTGCAGCTTCTGCCAGCGCCGGGGCGGCCCCTGCGGCGCGGCGCCGGGAAGGGCCGGAGCGCAGCGCCCCGGCAGCCGCAGCACAGGAGGGTGCACAGGGGCACCCCGTCCTTGGACAGGAACCTGTGGAAGCTGGGCTTGAGGAGCAGGTACACCAGCGGGTTGTAGAGCGTCGAGGACTTGGCAAAGACGGCCGAGAGCACGAAGGCCAGCGCTGGCACCTGGCTGGCGTCCCCGAGCAGTGCCCACAGCGCAACCACGGCGTAGGGAGTCCAGGCAGCCAGGAACCCCAGGCACACGGCGACGCTCAGCTGCAGAAGGAGCAGAGGCAGATGGCAGCACTGTGAGCCTCCTGCAGCATCCGGGGAACGCTGACACCCCCCAGACTCAGCCACATGCAGCAGGACCCTGAGCAGCCCTCACATCCCCAGGGAAAGGTACTCAGCCTTCTGGACCTGTACTGGAATGTCAGAGAGCAGGGCAGCAGCTCAGCACAGCCCATGCATAGACCTGCTCCCTCTCACACCCTGTCCCACCTGGGAAACTCGGGAACGGCCTCAGCCTGCTGTGGCAGATGGGCACAAGGACCCGCTGACCTGGCTGGGAACAGCTCAGCAGCAGGCCCCAACAGCTTTTGGCAGCACTGCAAATCCCTCCAGCAACCTGTGTGGCTTGGGAGGCCTGGAAATTGGCTGTGCTCAGTCTCCCTCCCCTGAATGGATGTGGATGTTTCCTTTGAAGCCAGGCTTGCAAGTTGTTTTCTCTCATGCTGTGTTTTAAAAAGGTTATTCAGGGTTTTTTACATATTCTTGGTAAATTATAGTATTAGCTTGTAGTCTGGGGAACAATGACTCATGCAAGCTCCTTTATGATCTTTTCCAATGTAACTTAAAATGAAAACTCCTCCACCTGATGACTTTAAATGAGGAGCAATGTGTTGTTGCCCACACTGACACGGACACCTGGAGAATTCATCAGGAGCAGCAGACACTGGGCAGGAGGGGCCCTGCCGTTCGCCTGCCCATGGGCAGTGGGCTAGGCAGGGCACCCCGTGGCCCCACAGCCACCCGATCCTGTTCCTTGAGGAGCAGCCCCCAATTCCCAGTACCTTGAGGAGCAGCCCCATTCCCTGTTCCTCAAGGAGCAGCCCCGTTCCCATACCCTGAGCAGCAGCCCCGTTCCCCGTTCCTGGAGCAGCAGCCCCGTTCCCCGTTCTTGCAGCAGCAGCCCCGTTCCCGTACCCTGAGCAGCAGCCCCATTCTTGGAGCAGCAGCCCCGTTCCCCGTTCCTGGAGCAGCAGCCCTGTTCCCCGTTCCTGGAGCAGCAGCCCCGTTCCCCGTTCCTGGAGCAGCAGCCCCGTTCCCTGTTCCTGCAGCAGCAGCCCTGTTCCCGTACCCTGAGCAGCAGCCCCATTCTTGGAGCAGCAGCCTCATTCCCCGTTCCTGGAGCAGCAGCCCTGTTCCCGTACCCTGAGCAGCAGCCCCGTTCCCCATTCCTGCAGCAGCAGCCCCGTTCCCCGTACCCTGAGCAGCAGCCCCGTTCCCGTACCCTGAGCAGCAGCCCCGTTCCCCGTTCCTGGAGCAGCAGCCCCGTTCCCCGTTCCTGGAGCAGCAGCCCCGTTCCCCGTTCCTGGAGCAGCAGCCCCGTTCCCGTACCCTGAGCAGCAGCCCCGTTCCCCGTTCCTGGAGCAGCAGCCCCGTTCCTGTACCCTGAGCAGCAGCCCCGTTCCCGTACCCTGAGCAGCAGCCCCATTCTTGGAGCAGCAGCCCCGTTCCCGTACCCTGAGCAGCAGCCCCATTCTTGGAGCAGCAGCCCCGTTCCCGTACCCTGAGCAGCAGCCCCGTTCCCCGTTCCTGGAGCAGCAGCCCCGTTCCCCGTTCCTGGAGCAGCAGCCCCGTTCCCGTACCCTGAGCAGCAGCCCCGTTCCCCGTTCCTGGAGCAGCAGCCCCGTTCCCGTACCCTGAGCAGCAGCCCCGTTCCCCGTTCCTGGAGCAGCAGCCCCGTTCCCGTACCCTGAGCAGCAGCCCCGTTCCCGTACCCTGAGCAGCAGCCCCGTTCCCCGTTCCTGGAGCAGCAGCCCCGTTCCCGTACCCTGAGCAGCAGCCCCGTTCCCGTACCCTGAGCAGCAGCCCCATTCTTGGAGCAGCAGCCCCGTTCCCGTACCCTGAGCAGCAGCCCCATTCTTGGAGCAGCAGCCCCGTTCCCCGTTCCTGGAGCAGCAGCCCCGTTCCCGTACCCTGAGCAGCAGCCCCGTTCCCGTACCCTGAGCAGCAGCCCCGTTCCCGTACCCTGAGCAGCAGGCCGTGTGCGCCACGGGCCCCGCGCCGGGGGGACGTGTGCTGCCTCACAGCTCTCCGCGACACCCACACCGTCCACAGGATCAGCGCGTAGGACACCAGGATGAGCAGGCAGGGCAGCAGGTAGCAGAAGATGAGGAGGGCGAGGATGTAGAGCATGGCCTGCCTGCTGGAGGCCTCCCAGGCGATGCAGCAGGCCGTCCCGTAGGGCTCGGGGCCGTAGCTGCCCCACCGGGCCAGGGGCGCGCAGGCGAAGGCCAGGGCGTAGGCCCACACGGCCAGCAGCAGCCCGGCGGCGTGGCTCCGCGAGAACCTGCTCCCTGCGGCGTGGGGACCGCGCTCAGGAGGGCTCCCGTGGCACCCAGAGCCCCGGGGCGCACGCCGGGCTCCAGACAGGGCCAGCGCCTCGGGCCTGCCGAGCACCGCCGGCAGCTCCCGTGCTCACCGCACCGGTGCCGGGCACGGCCAGGGCTCCTCGGGCCACCCCAGACCCCGTCACTCGAGGGACCTTTCCCTCCCTGCACAGTGAAGCTCTGGGGGAGACGTTTTGTTTTCATTTTTGTCCCAACCCCCATCGAATCTCAAATTCTCTGATCTTCTAAGACTCACTGTTAAGTGCTATATCTTCAGACATACATACAAATAACATTTTGCTTTGAAACTAAGCAACTAAAAGCACATTTCCTCACAGAAGATGGGCTGGGCTGTAGATAAGCCCCAAGTGCCAGGCTGCCAAGCACTGGCTGATCAAGAGCAGAGGCTGGGCAGGGAAAAGCCACTGTCACCTGGGCTGCCTTTCCACAGCCAACTTACATCTTTATCTTTCCTCCCACCTTTTTAGCCACCTCCCGAGCTGTTGTGCTGGCACATAACCAAGTCACTCTGCTCCACCATTGCCCTTGAGGCACTGAGAGCTGCTGGGGACACACGGGTGGCTGGCAGCAGCCACTGGCTCAGAGCACATGGGCATTAGTCAGGGGACAGGGGGACAGGAGGGACCCTGGGGTGCTGGTCTGCAAACCAAAGTGATACATATGATTTCCCATTTTGTTTCTGTTTTTGGTCTTTAATGGAAAGTGTATTCTGAAGATAAGTGCTAGAGGAAGGATTAGCAGCTGAGCTGAGGAAATTAGGAACTCCAAATTGGAGCAGGAGCTGTGTAAGGAACATCCATGGGCTCCCTCACTTCCTCAGATGCTCTCCGCAGTGAGCAATCATTCACCTTAGCTCTGTGGAGGACATACCAGTGAAAACAGGGCTCCAGACATGAGCTGTAGCACTGCAAACCCGGCCCTCCTGTATTAATTATTTCAGTGAATTAAACATATTTAGCCTATGGCTCTCCCACCAGGGACCAGGGAAAGCAGCTCTTGTTGCTCTGCCAGAGCTTGTGGCTTCCCAGCTGCAGTCTGCTCTCGCCGAAGCTCAAGAGTGTGTATGGACATTCAAAACCCTGCAATCTGCTGTGATACAGCCACACAGATGTGACACCTGGGGACATGGTTTAGTGCTGGACTTGGAATGCTCTGGTAACAGCTGGACTCAATGATCTTATAGATATTTTCCAGCCTAAACTTGTTTCTGTGATTCTGGGACGAAATATTGACTGGGAATAGGTTGCCCTGGGGCAAAGCTTTCCCTGAAGAGGTGGATCTGGCTCATTGAAAGAAAAAGGGCTCTGTTAACAGAGAGGGGTGTGAGTGAGGATCAGATAACGAATCCCAACACCTACCATATGCCGGGTAACAGACCTTCAGGCAGCAGACCGTGCTGAGCACCGTCAGGCTGGCCAGGCTGCACAGCCCGAACAGGACCCCGCAGAAGGCGTAGAGGGTGCACACGGCCTGGTCGAAGAGCCACCTGCAAGGAGAGCCTGCAGGTGAGCCCGTCCCTCCCCCCTGACAGCCCTGCACACGAGGCTTCTCCTGTGTGGGAGATTCCCAGCGGCTGGTCCCATTCCTGCAGCAGAGCTGGGCACACGTGGGCAGGTTCCCATGTGCCAGCACCTGCCCAGTAAATATGGGCATGACCTTGCCCCTGATTTGTTCCCTGAGCACCCCAAAGGTGGACATGGGTGGAGCTGGGGATGCAGGAGCTGCCCTGACCCACAGCAGCTCCCACCACTGCACTGCCAGCTTGGACACCCACCACCAGGCCCCTTTGGCAGCGGATCTGTGTGAGAACTGGAGGGACAGGGAGCAACAAAGCGCGTGCTGTGGGATGGCTGTCTGGGAGCCTGCATGTGCCCCTGTGCCACCCAAGTCCCTCTGCACCTGCCAGGGATCTCCTGGCTCCCAGACAGTTTGCATCTGGGCCACTGGCCAGTGCAGAGCCACTCCCATGAGGTACCTGTGTGCAAAGAAGGAGGAGGTGGCCAAGGGGAAGAGCGTCACCGTCATGCTCAGGTCACTGATGGCCAGGTTGACGATGAAGAACTCGGCAGGTTTCAGCAGGGACCTCTTCTGATGGGCCACCAGCAGCAGCAGTGAGTTCCCAGACAGGGACATGATGCCTGTGGAGGAGGCAGAGAATGGTGCTGTGTGTGACAGAGCCAGGAAAGGAGTCAGGAGCACCCTGAGATGTTTGGAAGGGAACACTGCAGAAGCCTACAGAGGGTGGAGAGGGCTCCAGGCTTCCCTCTCTGTGATGAGCTGAGCAGGGGAGCCCACGGGACCCACAGAGCTCTGTGAGCACATCTGGAGCTCCTTTCCATTGGATGGGATCCCTTCTCCTTCCTGAGATCCTGCAGAGGCGTTTGGTAGGAGGGCAGAGATGGGATGAGGCTGCAGCGGGCTCCGGGTGCAGGATCTGGCCAAAGTCACTTGCTGCAGCTGGAAGGAGCAAGGGGCACTTCCTCCCAGCTAGATAAATAACGGGAGCTCTCTGTGACTGCTCCTCTGATGTGAGGCCAGGGAGCTGGGCCCCTTGGCCTCCATAATTTCTTCCTGGCAATGTCACTCCTGTGAGTCTGCACTGTCCCATATCATGGTAACAAAATAAACAAGAAGAAAGGCACTATGAAGATCAAGGAAAATCCAGACTAAACAAAAGAAGGCTCTTTGTTTGCTATTAGTGTATTTAAATCAACAGTGGTGATTTAAGTTTAATAATAAGGGCTTTCTCTTTTTCATTACATAATTGTGATTTCATGGAAAAGAGGTTTCAGTGTCCTCAGAAGGGGAATCTTTGCTGCTTTTGGGGCAGGTTGGGCAGGATAAGAGTTCCTCCCTAATGGATTAGGCTGCAAATTAAATCTCATGGTAAGAACCGGCTTCCAAAGCCACTGAATGGCCAACACTAAGTTCCCCTCAGGGAACAGGACTCCCACGTGGGATCTGGGCAAATCCAGAGCTCTGGAGGCTTTGGAGTCACTGGGGAGCAGAGTATTGAGATGTTTATCCTTCTTCCCAGCCTTACAAGGCGTTTTTCCCACAGAGCAAGTCTCACATCTGTGCTAAGTACACTTTATTAGCTTTTCCAACTCCTGCTGAAATCAAGGGCCAGCTTGAGCTCCAAATCCCCTTCAATGGACCTGAGGCTGGTGGTACCAACAGAGCCCTTGCCTGTCTCACCTCAGGTGGCTGTGGTAGGAGTTACAGGATGTCCCTCAAAGTTATTCAACTTTTCAAATATTTAAAACCATAACAGGCACTTGAAATTCACCTGAGAGGGGAATTCAGTCACCAGACCATACTTCTGGGTAACATGGGAAGGGTCAGTTTAATTAATCTGCTAATGGCTGGACACTTCTGGAAGCACCAGTGACTGAAAAGGCCTGACTGTCTCTGGCAGGAGCTGGGCAGGGACAGGGGGGTCAACAGGCCATCTTTCCTTACCAAAGATCAAATAGAGAGTGCCAAAAATCAGGTCTTCTCTCTCCGATAGGGTGGAGGTGAACACTGAGGTGTTGGACGCATTCCCCATCTGTAAAGCAAGATACACATGGAAGTGAGAGTGACTCCTGGCTGATGAGGAGTGCCCAGCTCCTTCAGTTCCCCAGAGGACACGGTGACACATTCCTGGCAGCAGGATCCTCTGGCCAACGCTACCTGCAGCACTGAGCAGCCTGGGATGGGATCAGGCTGGTAATCCCACCTAATTGTCATTCCTTCAGCCACAGATTTCACTGATGAGCATCAGCCTTTGCATCATGATTCTCTGAGCAAGTCCTGGCCTTGTGTGACTGCAGCAGGCGCGGCGTGTTTGGACACAGGCATTGGCTGCTCGGAGCTGGCAGCCCCCAGGAGTGATGGGTGGCAGCAGGACACAGTGCCAGTGGTGGAAGGGGGCTCTGCGCTCATCTCCTCCCACCCTGGGTGCTCAGTGCTTCACAGCCCAGTGGGAATGATCTTCTTTACTCCCCGGTGCTTTTCAGAGTGTCTGTGTACAGACGGGTGATTTATATCTCCCTGTACAGACCAAGTGACTCTGGACATGAGAACGATGTTCTTCGTTAACCTAATTGGAAACAACCTTCATTTAGAGCTGAGCAAATCACTCCTGAATTTCTCATAATGCACAGTTCTCCCCTAGGCCATAGCTGATCTTCCTCAAGAGCCTTTGGAAGCAGCCAAACTGAACACAGCACATGCACATCACCTCTCCAGGAGGCTTTAGCAAAGCATCTGTGTATTCAGGACACAGAGCCAGGGAAAAAGGAGGGACTGTGGTCACACAGCTGCACTGGTGATGAGACAGGGCAAGGCCCAGCATAAACAGTCTGGAAGGAATTGTTCCTGCTCCTCAGCACACATGCAGTAAAGGAGAGAACTGGCAAAGCTTGTAGCATTTGATTTCCTTCAGATCCCTGGCAGGTCTCCATCCTGCAATACATCAGGGGAGCTGCAAGTGTCCTGTGAGATCAGGCTGGAAAAAAGGACCAATAATCACAGGAGAGGAATTTCTATTTCTGACATATTACTTACGATAAATCCTATTTTTATGATTGTGCTTGAGCTGCGTGTAAAGCATACATCTCTCATTCTAATACAGAACTGTTGAAAATGCATCTCTTGCTCTGATCAATGTGCTGATGTCACTGACACACAGATGATAGATCAGTTTTATAGAAATATGGAGAGCTATCCCTTTTGTGTCCAAAGGTAAATCATAAATTGGATCCTCCCATCAAGGCGCTCCCTCAGGTGAGCATGTGATGGGGGATGCCTGCACAGGCACATCCTTTAGTGGAGAGTCACAAACTGCAGAAGTATCAGTGCAGGTACCAAACACATCCACAATGGTTTCTGACAGAAACAGCTACAGGAGTTTTCTTCTAACTCAGAAACATTCCAAACACATGACTGTGCTCAGTCAAGAATAAATCTGTGACTCCTCTGGGAGGGATTCAGCCCAGACTGTCCTCGGGGGTACAGCCAGCACAGAGCAGCCCTCTAACATCAAACTGCTCAGCCACGTATTCTCTGGACACACAGAGCTGCTGAATTTGATTTAAGCTCCATTGTCCAGACACTGTTCTGAGAAGAGACAGACAGTGAAAGCTCCTTTCCCCTCAATTTAATCAGACTTCAAAATGAGATGAAGTTTTCCAAGCAGCTGCTGCCACAGGTACATTACAAGGAAACCCTTATATTCTGCATCCCAGCCCTTATTCCTGTGTTCACAGGAAGAATCAAACCTAAACCCAAACCTACATCCCATGTCCATGTCTGGCACCTGGGAGGACACTGGCACGGCTGAACTGGTCTGATCACATGCACTCTGTCTACATGGAAAATCATGCTTTTAATTTTGTACTATTCTCAGCTTTGCCCTTTCCTCCTCCAGACTTGAACGGTTGCTTTTCTTCAGCAAACTGTGAAAAGGCAGAGTCTGCCTTGGAGAGGGGGAAGAAACCTCATGAGCCTGGAAACTCTCCTGATGTTTTCAACAGTCAACGGCAGGAATCAATTTCTGCAATTCCCAGCACAAGGGACGCTCAGACACTGTTGCCTACCTAGCAAATAGTGCAGGCTTTAGAAAGTCAGAGAACAGCAAAGGCGCAGAGCTGAGCGGTGCTCAGGATGGGAAGGACAGACAGCAGTGTGAGGACAGGCAGCCCTCGGACCCCTACCCGAAATCACAGAGTTCTCCTGTGCCAGGGCTGCCCATCCCCACCAGCTACCGACAGTAAAATCTGCTTTCTGCCTCAGTTACCCACCCGGGACTCCTGCAGTCCCTTTTAGGGGAGTTCAGCCCTGCTCACACCCCCGAGCGTGTCCCTCACTCACACACACCACCGGTGCCCAGGACAGGTCCGGAACACACAGCTCGGACCGCCGCTGCCGCCCCCGGGTCCATCCCCACAGCCCCGGGCCACCCACGGGGCTCCCAGCGCTGCTGCGCCCGGGGACACCCGCGGGGAGCCGTGTCCTGCCCCACCCGGGCGCGGGGGTGCTCGGGGCACCGCGTCCCTCCGGAGCAGCGCCTCACCTTCCCCGGAGGAGTCCCCGGCGCTGCCCGCTCCTTTCCCCGCCACAGGAACTTACCGGGGCTCCGCGGGGCGGCGGCGGCTCCGCCGCTCGCTCAGCACCGCCGGCGACGGACAGCTCCGCTGGGCACCGCGCTGTCCCTCCGCACCGCTTGTCCCTCCCGCACCGCTTGTCCCTCCCGCACCGCTCTGTCCATCCCGCACAGCTCTGTCCCTCCCGCACCGCTCTGTTCCTCTCGCACTGCGCTGTTCCTCCCGCACCGCTCTGTTCCTCTCGCACTGCGCTGTTCCTCCCGCACCGCTCTGTTCCTCCCGCACCGCTCTGTCCATCCCGCACCTCGCTGTCCCTCCCGCACCGCTCTGTTCCTCCCGCACCGCTCTGTCCATCCCGCACAGCTCTGTTCCTCCCGCACCGCGCTGTTCCTCCCGCACCGCTCTGTTCCTCCCGCACCGCTCTGTCCATCCCGCACTGCGCTGTTCCTCCCGCACCGCGCTGTTCCTCCCGCACCTCGCTGTCCCTCCCGCACCGCTCTGTCCATCCCACACAGCGCTGTCCCTCCCGCACCGCTCTGTTCCTCCCGCACCGCTCTGTTCCTCTCGCACAGCGCTGTCCTGTCCGCACAGCGCTGTCCTGTCCGCACTGCACTCTGTCCCTCCCGCACCGCACTCTATCCCGCCCTGCCCGCGGCGCTGGCCAGGCTGGGGGACAAGGGACACCGTCTCCACCGCCACCCCTCTCTGCCCCTCAGCCCGGTCACCCCTGTCCCTCTCCCCCACCCCACTAACCGACCTTGGAGCCGCGATTTTCACAGCAAGAGAAACTGAGGCACTAAGAGGGTGTTTTAAAGCGGCACTCCGTGGCCTCAGCATTCCCGGGCTCGTTTTTAGCTCTGCTTGGCCACCCCTCTCCTGTGTCCCGAGGAAGACAGGCTGGTCACTCACTCACCTGACCCTGCAGACACTGACCACCGGGCAGGACCTCGTGGCGAGCTCTGAGGTGCTCCAGGGATATGCTCAGAGTGACAGTGGGGACAAGGACATGGGGACAGTTGCACTGAGTCTCTTCTCAGTTGGAGCTGGGTTTTGTTTTCCACCCAAAGCATTTGATCTCTCTCTGCTTGGCAAAACACGAGTCACAACCATCACTTAATTTTGTTAATATCATCCACATCAAGAGCTTTCCTCTGGTTGCCAGTAAGAAATGGGAATGATATCAAAAATCCTAACATTAATTTTTAGACCTCCAAATACTGCCAGGACTGCTGGTCAGCTTGGATCCAGGTGTCTAAATTTGCTTCAGAAAGGAAATCCAAAGCTGGAGAAAGGCACAGCAATAGCTTTGTGTACCTACATGTATGAAAGAGAATCATTTATGGACTCACCAGCTAAGTAAATAGATGCATACTGAGATTGTTATAAACTGGAAGTTATTTGTTGTTTATGTTCCAGAAATATAAAAGGCCTCAGCCAAATCTGAGGTCCCATTGTGCAGCCTCTCCACATGTCCAGAGTTAACCCAAAAATCCCAACATGCCCCAGGGAATGTGCCCCATTTTCTCCCTTTCACCTGGAAGGGACCTGAGGGAAGATGTTCAGTAACAGCCACAGGACAGGGAATTCTCAGCAGTCATGAGCTCACACAGCAGCAGCAGCACTTTCCGCTCCACACTGTGCTGCCCACCGTCACTGCACTTTGTGGGTGCATGTGCACCACTGCATTATTGCTCTAGCATGGTTTTCCTTGGGGCCTGACCTCCATCACAGGGTGTCACCGCTCCTCCCCAGCAGCACTCCATCCATCAGCCCTTCTCACCCAGCCTGGGAAGAGGGACTGAAGCCCTTGAGATAATTTAGTTCCCACTTGGCTTGTGCAGCAGGGGAGCTGTCTGAGAAGGGGAGGAAGCCCAGTGGAGATACCATGGAGCAGACACAGACCCCAATTTGCTGCTTCCCTTCGTGTCTGCAAGAGTTTTCTCAGAAGAGATGGAGGAGCCAGCGGTTTTGGAGGTGGTGGCACAGGAAACCAAACCTGCAGGAAACCAGACTCCACACGCTTGGTTGTCCATGGACCAGCTTTTTCTTCTTAAGCCTAAGCACACGGAGAGCTGTGCTCAAGCCCAGACCCACCACCCTTTCAACATTGCTTTTTATGGCAGTGTTCAAGGCACAGGGAGTCTTCAAAGGAATCCTCTTGACCTAGGAATTAACCAACAGATTGTCTTCTGGAAACCAAAACTGACCTGAAGCAGAACTCTTTGCTGTGAATCCTAGAGATGCTGGTGTAGTCTTTGTTATCTCAAGCACCTAATTTTGTTTCTTAAGCTCTCCTTCTTCATCCTTCCAGCAGCTGGAACATCTCCTTGAACAATGTCAGTTTCCAGATCTAGGAGCAAGCATTCCAAATTCCACCTCTGAAATGAAGATTATGGACTTTTTTTCTTACAAAGAACTTGAAAATGGAAACAAACAGAATCAAATTACTGTGGCTCTTCAAACTGTGTACCTGGAGTCTTCTTCAGCCAAGAGAAGCTGGCAGGGGGATGAGATGCACATGCACACACAGATGAACACATGCCAGACCTTCCTGCTCTGCCCCAGGGCTGTGTCTCCTGCTCCCCAGCTGCTCCGTGGGGATGTGGTATCACTCCTGCACCAGGTGAGGAAGGGACAGTGCAGCCCAGCTGCTCCTGTCAGAGGTGCCACGTGGTGTCCTTGCCCAGCCTTGGCTTAGCATTTCTGAACCCCAGATGGTGGGAGAAACCTGAAACTCGTATCCCTCTGCCTTTGAGAAGCCACCAGACACAGGACCCTTTCCTGGGAGCACCCCACTGAAATGCTGGCAGCAAACTCTGGCAGTGTCAGGGAAAAGAAAATGGCACCTTGAGAAGCACCGAAGTCTGGCTGAGATTGCACCTCCTGCCCTGTGGCTCTGCCTGTGCTGGAAGGCACTGACCACAAGATTTTGTCAGTGCACCAGTGTTATGAGGCGGAATTTAAATTTCTAAAACATGTTAACATCGCTAGCTGGAGATCTGTTCTGAATGTTTAATTTTTATTTATCATAGCCTAACCAGAAAATCAGCCATCAACACACAAATGGAAATGGAGCCATTATCGGACAGTGCAAGAGAGGAGATGTTCAGCTTTTCCATTAAGGAGCAGTGACAGATACAGAGCGAGAACACATTCCACTGGCAGGGAGCTCAGCTGCACCTGAGGGACCACGGTCATGTGTATGCAAATGGCAGAGTTGAGACATGAATCAATGACAGCACAGGTGTGCAAAGAAGAGATTTGGAAGCACATTGCTCTGTCTCCTACAAAGAGGATGGGAATACTTTTCTTTCTTGCATCCCTGGTTTGCTCCTGATGAATAAAGTGCCATGTACTGCAAATTGTTCTCAGTAATCAAGCCAGGAGAGGCAAAAATAAAGTGACAGGGGGCAGGGATCCAGGGCTCAGGTGGCAAAACAGCTCTAAGGACATTGTGCTCAAAAAAACATGTTATCAAAACAGTTCATGAAAGAGAAAGGCTGGAATAATCACTGTGCTGGCCAGGGAAGGTGGAGACTCTGGGGGCAGCCTTGCCCTTCATGGTGTTTCAGGCCTGTCCCTTTCCGTCACCTCCCAAGCAGGTGAGCAGCAGAGTAACGGGGTGGAGAGGAGGAACTGGAGCTCACCTGGGAACAGGAGGTGTGGGAGCAGCATGAGGAGCCAGAGGAAGCGCCTGGCAGGGCACTCCAGCACGTCAGCAGGAGATGGAAATCCAAAGCCCTGTGCAAAAGGGACACAGTCATCAGTGTGAGGGTGACCAGAAATAGCCCAGCCCCACAAAAGGGTCCCACTGTCAGCACGGGAAGGGCACAGGAGCTCCAGGCAGCTATGCTGCTGCATCCAGCATTGTCCAGGGGCTGAAAGGAGTCTCATCCTTCTGCCAAATGAAACATTAGTCCATGGATGAATTCATGGACAAGGCAGCACAGGGACAACTGGGAAGAAGCTATCTCCATACCCACCTGGATTAATGACCCAGAGAACCATCCAAGCTGTGTCCAGCATCAGGAGATCTGCAGGCAGCGAGAGGCTCAGTGCCACACACAAATGTGTCTCCAGCGTGCAGACCAGCGGTGGCAGCTGCAGGGAGGGGAGAGCCCTGAGAGACAGCTCTATTTTGAGCACTGGTGCTCTGTTATGAGCAAGAGGGGCAGCTCCAAACAACCACATGTGGGGCAGAAAGGTCTGATGTGTTCACTTACTTGGCCAGCCACATCCAGAGTCAGAACCAAAGGGGGAATCCTGCCCAGCATCTTTGTAAGGATCCACTTTTGCCTTGTTTGGTACACTTTGTGCACGGCCAACAGCACAGCTACAGCCCAAACCCCTCTGAACTATGGGACAGACTTCAGGTGAGGCCCCCAGGAGGACTCACTCCTCTGTCAGCCTTTGTATGGGCAGGAAAGCCTCGTGAGACCAAAGAAGCCATCCTAAACCATCACTCACCTGCTCACAAACTGCTCATGTGGTGCAGCCCAAGTGAATGTCTGTACTGACCAAACACAGAGTGGAACTGAAGGGGGGCTTTGGACTCCGCTCACGTGGCTGGGGTTTGCCCCTTACAGAGAGGCCCAAGGGGCTAAACACAGCAGAGACTCTGTAAGTCACTTCCCAGCTCCACTGCCTGCATGAGCAGGACACCTTAGCAAAGTGTAATTGTCCCCACTTGGCAGAAAACCTGTGAAGATCAGTTTGAGAGGTCTCCAGGCCAGGCAGCTGCAGCTAAAGCATTGCTCAGTACCACCCTTGGCTTCCACTCAGACCGCAAGAGCATTGAATTCTAGAGAGCCAACAGACAGAGAGGCTGACAGCACCAATTTCAATTGCACTCATAAAGCAGACAGTGTCCTAAGCTTTGGAACAGACAGAGCTCGACATAATCAATGAGGGCTAAAATATTTCCCTAAAAGCATGCTCCTAACATTTGACCTCAATCACAGCAGATTGAAAGGTGGGCTAGGTCAAATTTATTAAGACAAAAATGATCACCATAAATAGGCACAGAGGAAGATTCTGAAAACAATTGCCTGAATGTAAAGTGAGGTTCTCTGTAAAGCCTCCTCCCCTCAAGGACCCTCTGGTTATTTGGCTGGTTATTTGGGTGTACCAAAGCAGTCACAGTACATCACACTAATGAAATTAATCTGAAAAGCATTACTTCCAGTTCTATTCACTCGCTTTTCATGAATCATGTCACCTCCCAGGCCTCTGTTCCCCACCTGCAAACAGCATTAACAGTATTTATTTCACACCGTGTGGTAGGAGGTTCTGCTCATTACCTGTCTGTGCACGGCTCTGAAATCTGCATGCAATGGGTTTTTCAGCACTCCAGTCACATTTCCTCCTGCGGCATCTCCCAGGCACATTTTGTACCTGCTAATCCAACCCATCAGTCTGCTGTGCCTCACTCTCAAGTGACTCACAGGTGTCTGTGTCCATCGCTTCCTGTGTCTGAACTTAAAGGGAGGGGCGAAACCCCACATTTGTCTGACAAGATTTAGGCCCACTGGCTGGTGTTGTCAGCCCATATTTCTCCCACTGCTTTGTGTTCTCATCTGATTTTATCATCACTAGATTCTCCCCTAGCCCAGCTGAGGTCACACACCCATAATTTCCTGAGCACTCCTGTGCTGAAGAGGCAGCTCAGCATCTTTGCAAGTGGGTCAGGGACGGATCTGAAGGGTGACATTTAGCGAGAAACAATGCTGGGTGATGGCATTCACGTAGGACAGATCCAAGATACACATGCTGTTGCCCAACTTCCTGCCATCTGTACGCCAAACTTTCAGCTCTGTGTTAAACAGACACTTATTCCCATGCTTGTATACTTAGCAGGAGGCATGAGGTAACACATATGTTGCTCTTGAGATGCACTTCCCCCCTCACAATTTGTGCTTGTGACTGTAATGGAAATATATATTAAATACATGTATTTCTGTTCGTGTATTTGGCTTTTCAGTGCCACCCACAATTCCCCGTGCCTGCAAATTCTGGCTTCTCACATCCCACTTGTCCTCTCTGCTTTGAATGCAGCCTGTCTCTTAAAGTCCAGCTGGCCAGAGCTTAACCCTTAACTTTCAGGATCCTCTCCAGGCTAAGCCAGCCCTGCTCAGCTCCACAGCCTGACAGGGCACTGCAAAGTATCCCTGGGAGCACCTGGGGCTGGATCCCACCCGACCTCGGCACAGCAGGGTGCTCCCTCTCCACCTTCCCCTGCCATGGAGGGAGCCTCACCCCTATAGAAACTTCAGGCTGAAGCTGAGGGGAGCAGGGAAATGTGTGGAGTAGCAAGCTGCAGGTCCTGGAGCAGGCTCTGATGCTGGGAATCAAGGGTTAGCCTTGGTGGTGGAAGCCTGGCTACGAACCTGGAGAGCAGAGGGTATAAACCCCAAATACAGTTAGGCAGCACTCAAAGCAGCAGAGGAGCACCCACAGAGCCTGTGGTTATCCCGCTCACAGCAGGACACCTGGCAGCTGCCTTCAAACACCACTGCAAAGCAAACTCCTCCAGCTCACAGCTCTCTCACAGCCAGGATAAGGCTGGCTGCTGTCAGTGGTGCAAAGGGCCCCGTGTTCCAGAGGTTACCTCAAAGGGACAGATGTGCTCAGATGGAAGAGCACTCTGGTTCGGCCTTTTGTAGCTCAGTATAGCACAGCCTCCTCCCACTGCGGTGCCTCCTCCATGCCACACCACAGCCCTGCCTGCTTTCCCCAGCGAGTCCCCAAAGAATGGCACTCCTCCAGGCTGCCACCAGACACGGGGCCCATTGCACCTGTAAGTCTGATTTTCTGCAAAATCCCTGCACGTGTGCAGCCAGATCCACCAACCTCCACCACGGCTCACCTGGCGCTGCAAAGTGGAGCCAGCTCAGCCTGGCACTGCCAGCCTCACAGCAGCAGAACCCTCTGGCCCCGAGCTGCACACAGCCTGTGCTCTCTCTTAACAACTACAAAGAATTCTCTGTTTTGCTCAAAACATCGTGGAGAGACACAGGAGCCTGCATCAAGCCCTCCTGTCTCCCAGCTCTGTGTGTGTTTCCCAGCCCTGAGAGCAGCACTGCATGCCTGATACCCTGGAGTGAACTCCTTTAATTTTTGGTTTATTCTTTTCTGATGCTCAAAGTCTACTTTGAACACATACATACTTAGTATCTTATCAAGTTATTTTATTTCCAAGTTATGGAAGATTAATTTCAATTAAAAATGCATCAATTTAAATAGGTCTTTAGCTAGACTTTCAATTTGTTCCTAATTAATATTCTCTTTGAAATCTATCAACTTTCTTTGCTGCTACCTAGCTTTTCTGCGTTAGGCTATAAAACTAGTATTTCAAGGAACAGTCACTTCTGTGTTTAGTAATCAGAGACCATTATCAGGCTCAATTTTTAAGCCAAGTTTTCCTCCTCTTCTCTGAAGGACTGTCAGGCCAATAACTTTCTCCCCTTATCTTCCTGCTCATTCTACTTTTTGGCACTGGTGTAATTGCTTTCCCACATTTCTTTACTCCAGGCTTGACAGTTTTAAATGAGCCTTCCACACCTGTGGTTTTATCTAGCATTAATTCTGTGCCCTCAGTTCCTCTCCCTGTTGCTCGGATCAGGTTTAACCACGTGCAGTCAGTGCTCCCCAGCACAAACCAGGCAGGTTTGGGAGCTGCCTTTGTTTTTGGAACGAAGCTCTGATCACAAGGCAGTGCCTGACGATGGGTGAGGCAGCTCGGGGTCCCAGGCAGGGTTGGAACTGAGCATTTTCCCTAAACACAACCGCACCCAGAATCCCCTTTGCTTGCTGGCAGCAGGGGAGCTCTTGACCCAACACAACTGGAAATCAGGCTCCTGGTGGGGCAGAGCTGCTGTCAGTGCTCCAGGGACAGCTCCTGCTGCCTGGGGAGGAGGGTGAGCTCTGAACACCCTGCAGCTGAGCTGGTGCTTTTCACAAGCACCACGTTCCAGGGAGTGCAAATGGAGAAACTGGGACGTGACTTTCAGTTTGACAGGGAAGGTGTCTGCTGACAATGAATGAATCTCCTTGTGACTTCAAGCTTTGTTGGGGAAAAAAAGACAAATTCTAAGTGCCATGGAAATAAAAATACCTGATCAGTTCATTTTACCCTGTCACTCTCAACAATGCAGTGCTTGTTTTTAGGACTACTTCTCACATGTCCATCTGATTTCTGAGCAGAAGCCCACAGTGCCAAGCACTAACACAAAAATCACAGCCCCTGGCCTTTATTTAGTCATATGGAAAATATTCCACAAGGAAATAACGTCCTTCTCTGGAGAGCCTGAGTGAAAAGCTGCAGGCAGAAAAAGCAGAATCAAATCAGTGTCAAATCCACATTCACTCCAAAGACATGTGAGCATCCTACTTGTGCTCAGTAAAAGTCATTTTGCCACCAGGCTTTGAGCCTGTTGAAAAGCAGGAAATACAACGAAGGGGAAAAGGATTTTTACATCATGCTCTGAAACACACCAGAAGATGCCTACAACCTGCCCTGAGATACAGACCCAGGAGCAGCCAGAAGGCAAATACAGGGATTATACCTGGGTTTGTACCACAGCAGGAACGTTTCTGTTTGATCCTGCTGAGCAGACAGAGCTCTTGGTGGCAAAATCCTCTAGGTTTTGCACTTCTGCAGCCATGTGTTACTTCCTAGGGCCTCCTACCTTTCCCTCAAATCTTGTTTATAGACCTCACAGTGTTTCAGCACATCTCAAAAATTCTTCCTCAGCTTCCTACTGTACTGCAAAACCCCCTGCAGAGCAAGACCAGACAGACAATAGGTCTCAGAGGTATCTGAGCCATTGCAACATTTAACAGGTTGTATTTTAAGCTGTGAGCACTGGACCAGGGAGAAAGAATTTAACTCCAGCTGCAGGCAGAAAAGCTACACCAAAGACAAATTTGTGCAAAAAGTTACTAACACCTGAATACTGCACCTTCTTTCATTATGACAGAAAGCTCTTGGACAGGAGCATCATTTTATTAAGCAGCACATTGTGCTCACTGTAGTACAGACGGCAGCACAGTTATCATGCTCTATTTCACAGCATTAAAAATGAGCTGTTCTCCAAGCAGGAGAAATCTTCATATCAAAGATTCAAACACCACAGGCTTCGATGCTGTCAAAAGAGATTATTTTAATTTTTGATATGTCTCTAAGGAGTCCAAGACTTTAGGAGTCACAATGGGAAGTGAATCAGACTGTGATTCCTGAAGGAGGCAGAAGCCCTAGAGGAGGCCAAGTGAAGGGAGGTTTGGAAGGCTCCACATGGCAGACTCTTCCCAGAGCCCAGCCATGATCCTGAAGGAGAGAACACATTTCAATGACTGAGTGCTTCCATATCTGAATATTTAAATGCAGGAGTAAGAAAGGTGGGGGGAAAAGGGATTTCTGAGACTGACCTTTCAAATTTGGTCTCTGAAGATGCAAAGGTAGGACAAGGACCACACACAGACCAAACATGCTCTTCGACCCTCCATTAGTCACCCATTCTAAGTCTCATTTCTGTTACTGATTTACATGGAGAGGTTTTGTGTTCTCAGGCTGAAATTCTCCACTGGAGACCTAGGAGTGGGTGACAGAGCATCCTCTGTCAGCATGCTCTGCTCAGCTCACACCTCTCCAGCTCTGTCCTGGAGCAGCACCTGCAGCCTGTCCCTTTGCTGCCGTGGGGCACCACAGCCTCCAGCACCACTGCTCAGGGCATGGGGAGCCTGGGCAGGAAGGAGGAAACGTCCCCTTAAACAAGGTACAAAGTTTCCTGAGATCCTTATCAACACAAGACACAAAATGTTAGCTCATCCATGTGGAAGCAGTGTCTGTAACAACCTGTATGGCAGGAAACACCATTCCTGGGTGAGGATACTCCTCTGCCACTCTGTTCCCTCTCACTCCTGGAACTGAGTTTCCTACCCTGCCTCCCTTGAACTGTAGCCTTGCTGACGCCCCGGGTTTGCTGCAGCAGCAGTTCATAAATCTCCTCCCGGCTGGCTGAGCTGATCCTGCGCCCCAAGCCAGGGTCACTGTGCTCTGGTCCCCAGCACAAAGCAGCCACGGGCAGTGACCAGCAGTGACCAGCCCCAGAGTGCTGTCCACGGCTCCTCACAGGACTTCCCAGCAGAGCAGAAACCAGACACCTCCTACTCGTTCCTGCCGTTGGAACTATCCCTCAGAGCAGCTTCTGTCACTGGGGTCTGAAGAAAGAGAGAATTTGGTCTCTAAGAGGGGTTTTACTTCTCCAGGAGCGAGAGGCAGAGCGTGGGGAACCAAGCCCCTCTCCCGCACTCTCCCCAAAAAAGGAGAAGCAGAACATATGCACACAGCCCACTGATTTCTGCTGAGGTGGCCCAAAGCCAGCGCATAAAGCAGGCTGGGAACAGCTCTGAGAGCACATCTCAATTAATGCCACGGGAAACAATGCCACAGACGTCTGCAGTTTGAGGGCCAGGAACAAAGTATAAAGCAAAAAGAGCTGGAAATAGCAGTGTCCCCTCAGAGCACATCCCAAGACCAATAATGAGCCTTCACCAGCACTTCCCAAGGGTAACTGAGCTCCTGGGGAGATGTTTCACAGCAGTGCTGAGCTCACCCCTCAAGACACAAAGGCTGACCCTGAGCTGAGGAAACAGGCTTGGAACAGGAGATGGGACAGGTGCTGTCCTTGTCCCCTTCTGCTTCTGCCACTGAGTCAGCCCGTGCCAGCTGTGGCCAGTGAATCCGTACAGCCCCTCCTCCGTGGGCACACCCAGGCACTGCTGTGGCCAGTAAACCCACACAGCCGTGGGCACACCCAGGCTCCCGGTGACACGCAGGAGAGGAGGAGGAGGAGGCCTCCTCTCCATCCCAGACGGCCCGCTGGGAAGGTTCACCAGGGATGCAGCAGTCAGCATTAGTGCACTGAGATGTGAGGAGGCTGCTCCTTCTCAGCCGTGCTGGATAGCAGCATGTCTTCTCATTAACAGTTCATTTATGTGTCTGGGGTTTGCACATGTGCAGTGGTGGAGCCTCACGGAGACTGCTCCCACAGCAAAGGCAGCCCACCACAACCGGCCATGCTTTAGAAAGGTGCCTGCGAAAATTCCAGGTAAGGCACTTAAATTCAAGCACCTTGACACAAAGCTACAGAGCAGATTTTACTTACTTTGGGAGAAAGCAGCATTTTTCTCTAAGGAGTTGATGAGCAGTTGTGGGTTGATTTTTTTCTTTTTTTAAAGCAGGTTGATGATGAAAAATCTCAGAACAGTATGACTATCATGAGAATGATTTCTAAAGCAGGAAGCATGACAGCCCCACACCCACAACAGCAGAAGCAGCTGCCACACACAAGTTGCCAGGGCTGCTCCTGAGCCACTTACAGCCATTGGAACTCTAACAGTCTTCAGGGCAGAGACCTGCACAGCGCAGAGTTAACTCAAAGCCCAGATAAGACAGGAAAAACAAATGGCAGCTATTACCCAAGTCAGAAGGTATTTCACATCCTCATCTCAAAGCCGGAGCTGTGTATGATAAAGCCCAGCCTGAGCAGAAGCTCCAGAATTGCCATCACTCACATTCAGGATTTGCAGCACTCAGATCTCATCAATAAGAAATATCAATAATTAAAGCAATATCTAACCTCGTGTAAAGTTCCCTGCAAAATTACTTCAGTGCCTCACAGGCTCTGAATGTTGGAAGAGAAATTTCTTCTTGATGCCAAGGGAAAAAAAAAATCAGAGCAGGTTGTTTCATTTTTATCTGGAACGTTTCCACCTGTCCACCTTTTTCTGCACAAAGCCTTTCCACGTTCACTGCAAGTCCGTGCCTGACACAGGAGGCTGCTGGGTGTCAAGATGACTTTCACAGCCCCTCTGCTCGCCGCAGCAGCAGGAGCCAGAGCTGCTGCTGCCAGCTGCAGGGGACGGGGAGCAGGGCACCCCACGGAGCAGCAGCGAGCAAAGCCCCCGAGCCTGCTGCTCGCGGGGCAAGGAAACGCAAACGCGGCTGTCCGGAGCCTGCGGAGCACGGCCCGGGCGGAATCGTTCTGCTGCTCTGGAAAAGCCCGGGCAGCTCTGCCCGACAGCCGGGCAGGAGCCAACGGGCAGCACCCCTGCCCCGAGCAAGGCAGCGCTGCCCTCCTTCAGAATCTCCTGCGGGAGCGGATCCCGTCCCCTCCGGAGGTCAGGGCAGCAAAGCAGCCGGTTCCAAAGAAGCGACAATGCCCGAGCTCCGAGCCTGTCCCGCTGTGCCAGCAGTGAGGAAAGGGCGGCAGGGACTGCCCGCCCTGGGCGCTGCTCCCTGCTCACAGCCCGCTCGTCCCACACAGCGGCCCAGGATTAGAGCTGCCTCTCCCGAGCCTGGCTCAGAGCTGGCGGCAGGCGGCTGCCCGCCGCTGCCCTGGCACAGGGACCCGCGCTCCGGGCTGCCCCACGGAGCCCCCCGAGCCCAGCGTGCCGGGCTGTGCCAGCGCAGAGCCCCGCGCCCGAGGAGCAGCCCTGGGCACACGCACAGTGAGAGCTGTGCAGCGAGGCTGCCCCGACAGCAGCTGCTCCGCCGCTCTCCCACCCTCTCCTCGCACGGAGCAGCCTCAGCTCTGTGGCTGGCTGCAGGATTTGGGAGGTGAAGGAGCTGCTGCCGCACCAGGGGCTTTAACCCTTTGCCTTCCCCCCGGCAGTGTAAGATGTGCTGCATCCTCTTCATCTTCACGTTGGCTCCCAGTCGCTTTTTCACAGCGGGGTGCAGGAGTACAAAACCACAAACCTACTCAGTTACTGATCCCCTGACCCTACATTTTCAGACTGGCAAGACCAGTTAGAGAAAACCTTTCCCAGGGGACTACGATCAACCGTAAAAAAGAAAAGTACTTACAAACACAGCCACATCCCATGACTTTCAGAAGGAATCACAGAACACCTTTCAGAAATAACAAACAGGGACACTTGCAGCCCAATCCAGTTGCTGCTGAGATACCATGGTAATGATCATGCTAAAAGGCCCAATTCACTCTGATTTCAGAGCCAAACCAGGTACATCAAGAGTCACCTCCTGCTTTTCTCCCCGTCTCTCTGGCAGTGTATCAGTTATCACCGTGCTCAGATTAGCTCCTGTTTCTAAACAAATACTGGAAAGGGGAATCTCTTCCCCTAAAAACTTTCTACTGCATAGTTAGCAATGTGCACTAAATGCTCACAACCTACAGCCATCTTCCAGAAAACAACTTTAAGGAGCTGTCAGTTCAAATCATCACGTCTAAACTACTTAACCCTGCATGGAACCTTTAAGCTTCTGTTGAAAGCCACAGATGCAGCAAACAAGCTTAGAGGTCTGTAATCAGAGATGTGAGGCAGCAAGACAGCTTACAGGCTTGTTTTATATGCACCAGAAATATGTCAGCTCAAGAAGCATCATGGTGTGAGGCAAGATTTCCTGCAAGAATATTTTAGTTACCTGAAGCCTGATTTTTATAATCCTCCCTGGCACTTCCAGCAACCACAACAGACCATAAAACACTTGTAGGACAGGCACTTCGGCATTCACCTGACATTCTTTTTAACACAAGGAACAAACAAAAAGAATGATCTAGTTTGGAACTTGAGGAGTTATCCTGCTCCAGAGCTAGCAGGATGCAAGAGCCAGAAGGCCTAATTCAAATGCCAAAATGTGCCTCAGCAGTATCACACATCTTCTGGGAGATGCAGCTTCGCTCGGGAAGCTCGTTAGGCAAGTGCCACAGAGAGCCAAGGCTGGATCCACGGAGGGAGCTCCACACGGCCCCAGAACCTGCTGCCACCCCACCTGAGCCTCTGCAGGCTGCTGCCAGAGCGGCTCACATGCTCCACGAACACTGAGTCATGCTGCTCAGGCTGCAGCAGGGGATTTGTTTCAGCGGCCCCAGGACGGACGGAGCCTGCGAGCAGCGGCTCACGGCATGCAAACGCAGTTGGGAACAGACAGCTACATGCACACGCCACTTTAAGAAAAGAGTGAAGCCTTTTCTTAAAGGCCTCTTTATTTTTAAATTCCTTCAAAACATGAATTAATTTAAACAAATCAGATGCAAAACACCTGCATTTTAAATTCGCATATATTTTACTGTATCAATCACAGCAACCTCATACAGTAAGATACACAAAAATAGAGCATGGTATCACTTCAATTCAACACAGGTTTTACTACAGGATTCCATGACATATATACAGAGGACTTCTCTTTTTCAGAGCAGGTGTAGCCCCTGCCCTGGTCACCATAAAAATTACGTGGCATCACAGTTTTAGTAATTCACTGTAGTGTGAGGAGCCATATGGAAATTGAACTGGTGAACTAGAAGATACACTGTAGAGCAGCCAAACAGGCATGAAACTTGCAGAAGGTGAACAAAACCCAAATAACCACCAAAATTAAAACCACCCTTAGACTGCATTTTAATAGTAAAATTGTTTTTAAATTCTTCACTATATACATAATGTATCTACATTTGTGTCATATTTATATATATATATATATTTATAAAAAACATACAAGATTTAAACCTTAAAATCATTCACTTAAACAATATTCACCCCAACCTTCAGGGTCAGCAAGGCAGTACTTGCCCTTGACATTCTGCTCAGTTGCAGTCCCTTGATTCAGAATTTCCCTGATTGTTAAACACACTCTGTTCACTTTGTTTCTTAGTGCAAACTGGACAGTATCGTATTTTGCTCAGCCCTCTGTAAGACCCAGGTTTCATCTTATTTCCATAATGCTTCTGACACGCAGTTATGGCTAAAATTGTTTTAGCTATTTTACAACACTAGCCTATGTAATTTTCCCCTCTACCTACCTGAAGCCCCCCACCCCAAAAAAATGTAAGACAAACAATCATTCATGCACGTTCCTGTCACACAGGGAGTGATGGACATTGAAGTTGAGAAATCTAGACTCTAACAGTGATTAAAAACCCCAAAGTGAATCATTTCAGTGCAAAGTGGACTACAGTTTACATCTCAGCTAGAGTGCTTTACAGATATTTCAAACACATTTAATTTGCACATCAGATTAGGTTGCCTGATACTTTGTGCTAACTAGCTATAGTTGGAATAAGGGAGTTAGGATTCTTAGGGGTTTTCTTTTAATAGGAAACTAAAGTCTATTCATAACCTGGTGGTGTTTGGGGGTCAAACTGTACAGAGCCCAACACAAGGGAGGCCTGGCTCTCAGGCAGGGTTCCCAAGTGCTATAGCAAGAGACAAAGGTTATTATCTGATTCACATCCATAACTGATGGGTTCACTTGAACAGGAGTCACAAATGAGCTCTGATTTTTAACCAGGCCAGTGCTTTACTTGCTGGACTACGTTACAGACAGACTGGCAGTGAATTTGGGAGCAAGCAGAACATTGACACCTACAATTTCCATAACCACAAAGGAAAAGCGTGCACTGAGAGCAAATCCTGCAATTCTTAGACAAGACTCCACTCAGATGAGTGCCAGCCTTATCAGAGGGAAATAAAATGTCAGATTAAAATCCAAGAACTGATCAGAGCCAAGAACATCATTCTGCCACAGTGGCTATAATAAGCTATGAAATACAGTACGAGGAAAAACAAAAAATCACCTGAACAAAAAACCCAGAGAGACTTCATAGCTATAATGATTCTACCACTTTTAAGAACTCAACATATTAAATATTTATTAAAAATAAACTGTTTCCAAATCACCTATTTACAGTACAAAGAACAGTACTTAAACCATGTGCAACAGAAAGAAAATGGACACTCCAGGCATCATCTGAGTGACACAGATACAGGACCACCTCTTTAAAATACCATACAGTGAAACCCAGAAGGATGATATTGGCAACACCGGAAAATAAAGCACACATTGTCCAGATTCAGGTTATATAAGCTTGAGATAAACAACCAGGAAAGAAGGGGAGAAGGAGGAAACAAAGACAAAAGGAAGAGAGGTTATGGTGTTTGCATTTTGGAGATCAAGAAATGCAGACACACATCAAAAAATAGTCCTTGTTGGCAAAATAAGCCATTCTCGTATTTCCTGCACATTTTGAAGTCATACTTTATCAAAAACTGGCAGTGGTTTCATCACTCATAGAAAATGAGAGTCTTAATTCTCTGATTTTATTTTCAAATACTGCCTGGTTTTATTTGGGCAAGATATGATATAATAGGAAGGTATGATGTCACATTTTAAAAATACAACAGCTGCCAAGTTTTAAGGAAAAATGTGCTCTTCTCCCCCATGTAAGTTAAAAAGCAATGCTCATTTAGGAGTTACCTAAATTATAGCAGCATGAAATCTAATGGATCTGCAGCATCTGTGAAGCCACAAAAATCAAGAACTGGCACCTGATCACTGAACCATGGTTCCAAATATCTGGACATGTGATTTTGGCAAGAGGTCAGTGTGGAGTCAGAACACGAGTTAGGATAGCCCTTTCCTCTCCCCCTTCCCTTCCCAAACGGACTCATCCGGTCTATCTGTAAACCACGTGGGACAGCTGGGATGATTTGTAGTTTAGCTGGTTGTTAGGCAGGAACCTGTGCAGGTCGCTCTTCCTGCAGCACGGGTCGTAGTAGTAGGCGTTGAGGCAGGTGTCACACGAGACCTTGGAGCAGAACGTGCACGTGTTGGCGGCTCCCGAGCGGTTGCAGAAGCCGCAGCGCGAGGTGCCCGAAGGCTTGGACTTGGAACCGAACTGAGCAGCTCTGTCTTGACTCTGAGTCTGTGATGTGTACTGAGATTTCTCCCTCAGAGCCGAGGCAGGAGACAAGCCATCGCCTGGGAGTGCTTTGATGGAGTAGGAGCTCTGTTTCACTGCTGGGTACTCCTGCCTCGAGCTGAACAGGCTGTCACACTTCTGGCAAACAGAAGCGCCACAGGGTATGCCACAGTTCTGGCACTTGGAGGAAGATGTCTCTTTGGCTAGGTGGGTGCGTTTGTGGTAAACAGGGTTGGCATCACTTTTCAACAGCCATACATCAGGCTTAATAGCGTCTTGTCTTTTAAAATTTAACACACTTCTAGAATCAGGGTCAGTATATAAATCTAAGTCCTCTTGAGCAGAAAAATAGGAGCTGTAAGGGACATTTGTTCTTAGCATGCCATTGTGATGAGAGGAAGCTGGCAAGTATTCATCTGAACACCCGTGTGGGGAGCTGGACATGGTCAGCAGAGAGGGAGACGGACGGATAATTTCATCTTTAATGTCATCTTCTGCATCGACCAAAATCGGCTCCTTCCTGAGGCTCAGCGAGCTCATCAGCGGTGGTTTCTTACTCTCCCAGTAACTGTCATAGGCATCCACTGACTTGGAAGGCTTGCTGACCTTTGGCTTGTAGTAGTCCTTGGAGGCGCGCTCGCTGGCCGATTTCTGGAGCACCATGCGTGCCATGGACGTGCTCAGCGCCTCCTTGCACTCCAGGCGCCGCCGCATGGCCTCCGAGCAGCCCCGCACGTCCTCGCTGCTGTTCTTGCGCTCATGGACGACATCCACCTCGGAATAACCCTTATCCTTCACCTGCAGGTGGATCTCCAGAAGCTGCTCACATTCCACTTTGGCCAGGAAGAGCTCAAATGAAATCATTTTCACTTGAATGGCGTCGACCTGCTCTTTGAGCTTGAACGTTGTTCCCAGTTCTTGGACATAGCCCATGTAGTTCAGAATCTGCCTCACGTCATCCTCCGCTAGAGCAGACTTCACATAATAAACAAAGGGTCCGGTGTAGGTCTGAGGGGGCCGGGGGGATAAAAGGAAAACTAGGTTACAGATTCAGTGGTGGACTCGATGTTCAGATAATTCAGTGACAGAGACCATATAATTAAACACAACAATAACGACTCTGAACACATGCAACTGCCTTGGCAAGATGAGCTCCATTTCTGCATCCCTCCTGCTCAGCAGATGGAAATTCCACATGAGGGAAATTCAAAGTAGGAGAGCTTTCATTCAATTTAAAATCTTGATTAGCATAATGTCCTCTCTGGTGATTTAAATCACTCTGCTCTGCACTAACATTAGCTTTAATGCATACCGGACATGTTTGAATTTAGAGAAAGTCTTACCATGAAAGGCAAAAAGGCCAGGATTTGGGAACCACCCCATGCAAGGACAAGCTGCAGCTAACAGGAACTCAGAATTACTGCAGAGTGCCATACTCCAACTTTAAATATGCTTGAGGTGCACCCTTCTTTGTGTACTGTTACTACACAGTTTCAACTGCCAGTTTTATTTAATTTAATATTAATTCAAAAACTTCCACTAAAAGAACCCCAATAGCAGAGACACGAGTTTCTGCAAGCTGAAATACCCTCAGCATCTGGCCCACCTGAGGGATGTGCTTAGCCCAGTCCAGGCTGTTCTGAGTGCAGGCAGGAGCAGTCTGCCCATCACAGGCAAAAGATAAACCACAAAACTCAACTGCAGAGGGCTCCCAAGGGGCCTGCAGCACCCAAGCCCAGCAGTGAGATCCCACCTTTCCCTCTGGGACCCTGCCTTAGGTAGATACATTTGAAAGCACCTTAAAATCAAAACATCAGGAACTGAGCACTGACAAGCAGATCAAAGATACTCTGAAAACAACTCTTTTGCAGAAGTTCCTTCACCATTATCATACAACTTGTGGGAACCTCGGCAAAGCATCCACTTGAACACACGCCCTGGTTTAATACTTGTGTCCAGTAACAGCTGTGGCAAGAGACAAGTCAAATTCTGAGTCAGCTTGAATAAATCCAGCTTGACCACCCACCACAGTGAAAGCCTCTCCAAGTAGAAATAAAACAGTGAAGCAGGGGAGGCTGAACAACAGCCTTAAATAAGCTCTTCTCCTACTTTATACACATTCTAATTGCAGAAAGTGCTTGCACTTCTGCTCTGGGGATACTCTCATCAGCACAAACTTCACTTATTTTACACAGGAACTTTCCTATGGCTTCTGTTTACCAACTGTATATCTATCTATCTATCTATATATAATGCTATAAATGGTAAAAAGAGAAGCCTTCAAAGGAAACTAAAGAAATGTGTTCATAAAAAGAAAAATAAATCATGTTCTCACTATGGCTACATAAAAAAAGTCTTACCTTAATGTTTCTGAACTCCTTTTTCCAGGGGTACAGAAAGAGATTAATTCCAACTGTCTCAAGCATGTTGAATGCATTATGGAGACAATGTAAACTTGAGGATTTCACAGATCTCAGCGAGTTTTCAGCCATCTCGTAAAATTTTATCAGCCGGAATCTATAAAAGGGATCAATTTTGGGAAGGCAAAGTAAGGCTGCTGCTGCCACTCGCAAGTACTCATCGTTAATAGGACGCTGCTTGCTGTCAGAGGCGTTCAGTTTGCATTCGTGGAACTGTACATACTTCCTAAATAAATCGTCTTTATATTTTGTATCCATTGAAATCAGATTTTCCCTCGCGCTGGGGGCAGCTACCTCCTCTCGTTCATGGTTATTTGGCAGTGGGTTGGGTATCTGGCATTAGGGATCTTCAGCAGTGGCAACTGTCCTGGAATAAAAACTGAAAACAAACACAAGTCATGCCAGGTGCACACAGCTCAGACATCCCCTGCCCCTCGGGGCTCTAACACAGCTCACAGCGCTGCAGCTCCCTCACAGCCCCTCCAGGACTCTGAAAAGGCCCAGGAGCCACGGAAACGCCACTGTCCTGCTCTCCAATGTCATTCCCCACTCGTTTTCCAGGTCCCTGCCCACTTGGCTCATTTTGTGAAAGCATCTGCTTTTCCCCTTTGCCTCTTGTGGCACAGGACTGTCCCCAGGCTGAGCAGGTTATTGACTTTGCCTTTTGATTTCTAACATTTTCACTGACATTCCTCCTGCAGGTACCTCCAAGCTGGGGCAGCTCTGCAGCCACCTCCAGAGGACCTGCTCCCGCCTGCTGCTAACCACAGCCCAAATTCCAGCTGAAAGCTGGCAGCTGCAAACCTCACTGGGATCTTTTTGGCAACAAAGCTACACCTGCCACCTTCAGCTGGTTATGGGAACCGAGTGAAACCATTGCTGTGCTTCTGCCATGTATGCTTTTGTTTGCAGGGATAGCTGTTTTTATGGATATACTGATCTGCATTTTCAGTGCACTCAGCTCACACAATGAGCTGAAATAGCTGGTGACAAAACAATCTCCCAAATGCTGCTTTACCAGAACCAAGGTAATTAACAGGCTGACAGACTCCATCTGCAATGCCTCAGGAACTTGTGATCACAAAGCAGACCACAGGCTTTGTTTACTACATGAAATGACAAACCAGCTCTTGACCCAAGGGGAGAGGAGTTGGAAGAATTCAGTGCACTGTTTCAGATACAGTCAGTCTCAAACGGCACTTCAGAAAAGACTTCTCACCCAGTATTAACTGCAGCTGCTGGAACACCGTTCAACACTCGTGTTAACAGAAAATAGCTGTTAAGAGCAAGACCAACTGGAGGAAAGGAGCCAAAACACAAAACACCAACAACCAAGAGGCCAGGGAAACAAACAAACAACAACATCAACAGCCTGGCAGTTAACATTCCTTGATGAAAGGCTGTGCTCAGTGCCAGCCCCGTGTGGGGAAAGTTAAGTAGCAGTTCTGCTTCTCCTCCAAGGCACACGCGCTCCTGTCAAGAGACAGCCTGTGAATCACAGGAAATGTGGAGTGCTAAATTAACATCTGAGCATAAGGGCCAGGAGCAGCCCCTTCCCTCCCCACGTTCCTCCGCAAGTTGTGCAGGATGAAGTCTGTGGACAGCGACAGCAGAGTCTGTTCCTTGGCAAGAAGAGCTGCACACGAGAATTGCAGAGAGAGATCTTTGTCTGGCACGTCAGCACAACACCCCCAGGACACGGAGCGGTCCTGCGCCGGCAAGGAGCTGCATTCAGCACGACAGCTCTGCCGTCCCCACTGCCAACACCCACTACACAAAGCGCCGGGCGGCGCGTCACACCGCAGGGTCAGCGAGCCCCAGGCGACGGGAGAGCCCTGCGGCTCCCAGAGCCCCTGCCGGCCCTGACTGCGCCCCGTGCCCGGCACCCGAGCCAGGGCACAGCGCTGTGCCGCGGCACAGCCTGGCAGCCCTGCCAGGGCAGCTCCGGCACAGAGCCGCCGGCAGCCCGGCCTCCCCGTGCCCGCAGCCCACCCAGCAGCAACATCCATGGTTACGGGCTCCGCGGAGCTCACGATGCGAGCAGGCACGGATAAATATAGGTTTTAGCAGCTCCCCGACTGACAGAAGGCACAGAGGAACAAGAGCGCTCTGCTGCGAGGAACTCAGCCCACAGGGCCGCGTACCCCGGAGGAGTGAGAGCAGCAACTCCTGAGCAGAGTCCAGCGCCGGCGGCGGGGACCAGAGATCGTTCCTGACCGGGAATGGGTCCGGGGCCAAAAGCTCACCCGGGGGCACCAGCTGCTCTGACCGCGCTGCGCCACGGGGTCCTACAAACCCCGAGAGAGCAGCAGGGCACGGACGGGGCAAACGCAGCCCGCTCCTGCGCTGCCCGCCCCCGCCGCGCCCGGAGCCGCCAACGCCCCAGACCGCTCCCGGACGCGGCGACCGCGACCGGCGCGGGAGCGGCGCCGAGCGCGGGCAGCCCGCGGCCGCTCCAGGTGCCCGGGACACTTGTTGCAGAGCCGGGTCGAGGAGCCCCGGGCACCGCCCGGGCCTCGGCGGCGGCACCGGCACCGGGAGCTCCCGCCGCCCCGACCGCCCCCGCTGTGCCGCGGCCGCGCCGCCCGCCCACCGTGGCCAAGCCCCCGCTCTGCGGCCTGTCCCGTCCCTCACCGTTCCGCTCCGCCGCCGGGGCCTGCCGCCGTTCCAGCGGAAGAGCCCGGCGCCCGGGATGCTGCCCCGCGTCCCGACGCGCTGCCCCGGCAGAGCCGCGGAGGCCCGGCCGGTGCCGCGGAGGGAGCGCGCCCGCCCTCACGGCTCGGGCAGGGCCGCGGCGGCAGCGGCGGCGGCCCGGAAGTGAACGGCGGGGCGGGAGCACTTCCGCCGCGTGACGTCATCGGAGAGGGGCGCGAGGGGCGGGGCGAGAGGGGCGGGGCGGTCCCCTGGGGCCGCGCTCCGGGAGGTGCCGGGAAAGAAGCGGCCGTGGAACGGCCGCGGGGCTGTGACACCATCGGCCGTTAGGCCACCGCCGTGCCCGGAGCGCGGCCCCGCCCGCCGGCAGCTGCCGCGGGCACGGCGGCCCCGCCCGCCCGGTGCGCCCCGCCCACCGCCCGGACCACGCCCACAAAGGGCGGGGCCAGGCCGGGCGGGGCCGCGCGTGCGCGGGCCGCCCCCTGGCGGCGCGGCGGAAGATGGCGGCGGGCGGGCCGTCGCGGGCCCCGGAGCGGCGGCCGGACCCGCTGTCGCGCCTCACCTGCCCCGTGTGCCTCGAGGTGTTCGACAGCCCGGTGCGCGTCCCCTGCGGACACGTGTGAGCGCCCGCCGCCGGGCCGGGGAGCGGGGAGCGGGGAGCGGGGCTGGGGCTGCGGGGCCGCGAGGGCTGCGGGAGGAGCCGCGGCTCGGGCGCCGCCGGGGCTGAGGCTGAGGGCAGGGGCTCCGCGCGCTGCTCTGCGCCCCGGCAGCGGGGCAGGGCGGAGCTGGAGCGGCCCTAGGGGGAGAAAACGAAAGAAAAGCGGGGGAAGGGAAGGCGGTGTTCTTCTACTTTCGCTTCCCGTCTCTCCTGAGGAACGCGGGCATGCGTGGCAGGACAAGGGGCAATGGCTTCGCACCGTCAGAAGACAGGCTGAGGTTGGATGTTGGGATGGAATTGCGCCCTGGCAGGGTGGGCAGGCCCTGGCACAGGGTGTCCAGAAAAGCTGTGGCTGCCCCTGGATCCCTGGCAGTGCCCAAGGCCAGGCTGGACAGGGCTGGAGCAGCCTGGGACGGGGGGAGCTGTCCCTGCCATGGCAGGGGTGATACTGGCTGGGCTTTAAGGGCCCTTGCAGCCCAGACCGTTCCATGATTCTGTCCAGAAGCTGAGGGCACAGAGCGCTGTCCAACAGCAAACAGTTCTGGGTGTGACAGCCTGGATCCTTCATGCCCAGGAGGCAGCAGCTCCTTCTTACCCTTCTTTATCGGGTCTCAAGCCTCTGTTACTCCTTTGGGCAGAGGCTGTGCAAGGGCAGTGGGCACTGCGGGTGCCCAGTGGGCTGTCTCACCACCTCCTCCTTTTCTCCCATCTCAGCTTCTGCACGCCGTGCCTGCAGGAATGCCTGAAGCCCAAAAAGCCAGTCTGCGGGGTGTGCCGCAGCACCCTGTCGCCTGGGAGCAGAGCTCTGGACTTGGAAAAGCAAATCGAAACGACAGAAACCACTTGCAACGGCTGCAATAAAAAAGTATGAAAGTGTTTGGAAATTCAGCACATGAGATGTGTCCACCTAGGGGAAAATAAACAGCTTCCTCCTCAGCTTTCTGCAAAATCAGGTCAAAGTGTTCTGATATGTGCTGGAGGTGTTGCATATAGGCAGCACCCAGATGTTGACATTCTTTCCACAGTTTTTTGTTGTTACCTCTTCAGGAAATGTATTTCAGATGAGAGATTCTGATTTTAAGGTTGCAGTGAGACGTTGCTGCTGTGAGCAGGGGTGCATGGTGACATACCACAGACAGCAGAGTTACAGCTTAACTAACCTGTAATCCAAACGTTTTCTGCTTGGCCAGCTGGAGTGATTGGGGTTTCTGCTTTCACACTTGTGCTGAAAGCTGCTGGCGTTTACACGGTTGCTGCTTTGGTTCAGGCGTGTGGCAGGGAGCACAGGTGTGCTGTGAGCTCACTGCCGTGCTGTTGTTGCCCGCACAGATGTACCTGTCCAAGATGCGCAGCCACGCAGCCTCCTGCTCCAAGTACCAGAGTTACATCATGGAAGGCGTGAAAGCTGTGACTAAAGAGCCCCTGCACAGCACCAGGTAACGCCTCTGCTCTGCAATCCTGCCCTTCTCTGTCACAGGAAAGAATTTTGAAGTAAAAGCGGACTTCATCTCTTTGCTCAGTTTGGGTGCTGATTTTTCTGTAGTTAAAAACTGAGCCTTGATCCTGCAGCTGGCTGTGCCTAGGTAAACTCTGCTGCTTCTGCTTGAACATCTCTAAGATCAGGGCATTCTGTAGATGCAGCTGGTTTTTAAAATACCTTGGTCTCCTGATTGTACTCACCCACAAAGGAGGAAAGTGGGGACTGGTGGCAGTGCGCTCTTGTGTGTGGCTAGTGGGTGGTACCCTGGCATGTGAGAAAAAGGTGATAAATGGCGCCTAGAACATTTGCAGAAAAACTGTGATTCAGTCTAAATACTGAGTTCCCTAAAATACTGTTGGGAGTTTACAAACCGATTGCTAAAATGAGCTACATAAATTATTGCCTTGAATAATGTGTATTTGTAAATAACCTTTTCTCCCCCACAGGAGCTTCCCGAATCGCTTCACCTTCCCTTGCCCGTACTGCAGCGAGAAGAACTTCGATCAGGAAGGGCTGGTTGAACACTGCAAAGCTTTGCACAGCATGGATGCAAAACAAGTGGTAATAAAAAGTCTTGGTGCAAGAATTGCAATGAAGTCTGGTCTTAAAGCCCTTTGAAACAATGAGTTAGAGACTTTTGAGTTAAGTATTTGTAATTTCTGCTGTCCAGAAATTACTGTGCTGTGCTGGTCATGCCTCTAAGCCTGGTGTGGTTCTGCTGTCACCTTTCAGTGGCTCTCTGGTCTCCACACCCACTGCATCTGGGCCACATCCTCTTTTCATCCTTGAAAAATGGCACACATTCAAAGTTAATTAGGAATAGCAAAGTAATAAAATATAATTTTTTTTAAAAGTCAGACATTTAATTTTCTCTTTCTTTTTCCCCTTGTTTTCAGCAAGAAGATACTATTAACTGCTAGGGGAAATGCTTGCAAAAAATAGTGTATAATTCTATCTGTGATACTTCCTCTTATGTAAGAGGAATTGCAAAACATGAAACTGAATTGGAAACTTCAATTTTTCTGGGAAGTTTTTTGGAATTCCAGATAATTCAGGAAAATAAGGCCCCTTTTTTCTCTTGGAGAGAATAAACTTTGCAGAGAAGACCAGGGAGAAATAAAATTTCCTGCCACGGTGAAATAAAGGCTGAAATCTTCTAGAGCAAGAGGATTTAATGAGTTCTGATTTTCAGAATGTGGGAGAAGAGTAAGGCATTCCGTTTTGGGGATCTAAGCCATGAATTAGAATTATTCAGGGTTATCTGAGGCTTTTGCATTAAATGTCCCAGCAAGTCATTGGCCATCACTTTGCATAGAGAACAGTGACAGCACAAGCCTTGAGCTCCACTCCCCCCGGGCTGCCCCTGCCCTTCTGCTGCCAGCATTTAAGCACTGAAGCATTGGACCTGACTGGCTTTTCTTCCTTGAAGGTTTGCCCAATTTGTGCCTCAATGCCGTGGGGGGACCCCAACTACAGGAGTGCTAACTTCATGGAGCACCTGCAGAGGCGACACCGCTTTTCCTACGACACCTTTGTGGTAGGTGTTCGCTCCCCTTGCGGCGCAGCCGGGGGCTCCTGGAGCTCCCTGGGCACTGCTGTGCAATCCCAGCCTGTCCTGGCGTGCCAGGGCTCAGGGACCTGCAGCTCCTGCTGCTGCCACATGCTCTGAGCAGCGGGGCTGCTGCAGAGAAGGCGTTTCTGCCTCTGTTCCAGGATTACGATGCTGATGAGGATGATATGATGGCACAGGTTTTGATGCGCTCTCTGCGGGAGAAGTGATCCAGCCAGAAGATTTACTGCAAACCCAAGCTTCCACGAGGGGGAAATGCCCAGCATCCTTGCACTTCTCCCTGCACATCCCAAGATTAACTCAGGCATCAAGAAGTACAGAAGACTTTAATCCTATCTCAGTTTTAAATCCTGGTTTGAGATTTCTGTATCATTCAGTCTTTTGGTATCATGGTCTCTGACATTCAGCCCTGTCAGCCCCATTTTTCTACTTGCTTAGACGCAGTTTCATTGTAGATCAACACGTGGGAACCAAGGCTTTTTCCTTTACCTATGCCTATAGGTTTCTTTGGAAATTGTGTTTATTTAACTGCCTAAAATCAAAAACATTCCAAATGGAATGGCCTGAACTAGTTAATAAATATCTTCCCAATCTCATTTACCTATCTCAAGTGATTGTGTGTGAGGTGTACTGGTAGCTCTGTTCCCCTTTAGTGAGACTTCAGGTGCTAACTGTAACTGTCAGACCAGCTGTCATTTAAGTGACCTCTGAGACATGTGATTCCATAATGTTTCCCAGTGTTTCAGTCCTTACAGGCAGCCTCCCGACTGTATGGAAAACATATCTTCAGTATGAGTGTTCAAACTGCAAACTTTCCTAGGAAATCTTTGCACTGCGTAAAAACTAGTTCAAAGTACTTCAGTTCTATGCATGATGATTACTTTCCTCCATACTCTTACTATAATTTCTAGCCTGGAAAATGATCTTTAGTGTTGGTCTTAGTTAAAATGCATAATTTTTTAACTATCTTAGCAAATATTAATCAAAATTGCTGGCTTTATGATTAAATTGGTGGGTTTGAAACTGGTTTCCTAGTAATTTTAAGCCTTATGCTGATAGGGGAATTCAGAAGGTTTTTTTCAATACCTCGGCTTTCTATTTAAACTAAAATTTTCATATGTATTCTTGGGTTTTCCATCTCTCAAGACAAGCTGGTGGGAAAACTTAGGAGTAATTCATAGCACTGGCATAGCACTTCCTTTCTGCATCACAGATTTTATCAGGTATTTTGAATTCCTGTTCTTCATTTAAATGTTCCTAAAGTGGCTGAAGCTGTGCTTGGATTGTTTGCCATCTGGCAGTGTGTGTGTGCAGTCAGGTGTAGCTTTCAAGGAAAAGTAAAATATAGCCCTGAAAGCAGGACAGTTCCAGCCCCTAGTCTGTGGATACTCAGTGCTCAAGCCTACGCTTTTACCATGAAGATTCCTTAATTCTAATGTGATGCTTTCGTGAAGTTCACAGTGGAGCTGCTGAGATCTAAGGCACCTGACCAGAACCTGTAAATCAGAGTGTTGAGATGTCCAATGCAAGCGTTGTAATTGGAGCAGTGGGCCTGCACCACCCCAGAATTGAGTACTAATTCATAGATTGGAGCAGTAAGCTCCTCCCATCGTGCTCTGCAGACGGCAGGATAGCCTTACCCTGAAAATAATGAAACGCACTCCAGCTAAAACCTCCTGATTCAACCTTGTGTCCAGCCAGACCTCTGGCACCTCTCCGCTGCCCTTGGGGTTAGTGTTTCTTCCCCGTGGTAGGAGCAGTTACACTCTCATCCCTGAGCCCCTCGTGGGGACTGGGACCCCAGTGCTGTGGGGCTGGGAGACGTGGAACCTCCTGGTTTTGTGGGGAAAGTGCTGTGTTTGGGGTGGTTATTGTAATGCTTGGCCTGCAGGGAGGTGGCGGGCTGTGGGGACTGTGGGGGTCTCTGGGGTCTGGTCACAGTGCAGTTTGGTGATGCCCATTGCCAGGAATGCAGATTCCTCTTCTGTTCTAAGTGCACTTCCATGCAATTCTGATAAAATGATTAAGGAGCAATTAGAAGCTTCCAAGCAATTACTTTGTCATGTTTTTGACTTTTGGAGACAAATTACAAATAAAGGCCGTTTAATTTATAAAATCCTACCTTTGTGTCAGCTCTTGTCATTTCTTCCTCGTGGTCCTCGTGTTTCCTTTGAGCACCCAGAGTGTTTGCACTCCCTGATTGATTTAAAGCCAGGGGCGAGAGGCACCTGTGTGCTGTGCTGTGCACAGCCTGCACTCATCTGGTTTGGGTGGTGGGAAAACCCTTAGTGTGGAACCAACTAGTTCGGGCTTCCAAAGGCCGGGAGCGTCCCTGGGAAGGGTGCCGTGCTCGGCCGGGGCTGCTGGCGCCTCGTCAGCAGCCGATCCTGCAGCGCATTGTGGGGATAATGCAATCGGGCCAGCCCGGACCTGTGAAATTCCCCTTGTCTGGCACAAGGAGTCCGCCCGAGGAGCGCAATTAGCGCAGAGAGACACAATGGGAGGAGCCGGGCTTGCAGCTGAGCTGTTCTATCAAATTTGTCTCCAGACAACGATTGCTCTTAATAGGTCTGATAAATTGTCAGCATTCATTTCCTAGTGCACGGGCATTGCTGCATGTGGAATTGCAGCGCTAAATCCCCATGCAGGATGAGATCTTGCCAAAGTGTAGGTGCTGTGTTCCAGGTCTTCGTGTCACCTGACTGAAAAGAGAACAGCAAATTTTCTTCAAGGCCTTTGCCCAGCCGTACTGGACACTCACTGGTGAGCCCACCTCAAAAAGGATTAACCAACCAAGGCTGTGTTAAGTCATGGAAAAGTGAATGAGGGATGTGTTTGCAGTCCTAAAGCTTAAATATACTGAAGTTTAAATATACTAAAAATTACAGTGGAGCATTTGCCTGTTTTGGGGGTGGGTTTGTGTTTGTTTTTCTGACACACAGCTTTGTGTTACAGTTGCATTGGTCTGTGCTTCATTCAATTTTATGGGCAATTTACATTATTATTATTATTATTATTATTATTATTATTATTATTATTACTATGTGGTACAAATGAGGACTGTTGAAACCACTATGAAAACTCGCTTTTCCTTCCTTACTCCTTCCCCAAAGCTCCAGAAAATACTCAGCACTTCGTGAAAAACAGATGTCATTGCTACTGGCTTAGATCTCTCTTCTAGCTCTTCTCACGTTTATTCTGTCTTTACAGATGCTGGGGTTTAAACAAATAATTCCGTGGAGCTTCTGGGAGCTGCCCGAGTGCCCCGTGCAGTGGGTGAGGCCCCTTGCCCAGCCCGAGTGCCGCGGGTGAGCCCCGGAGCAGCGGCGGTGGCTGCTCGGTGCCGCTGACGGCAGAGGGAGGTCTTGCATCTCGGAGAGAGCGGGGCTCGCTCCTCCCGGCACACTGCTCGGCCCCAGCCCCCTCCGCCGGGCTCGGGGGGCTGCCGTGGGTTTCAGGGAGCTTCTCCAGCCTTGCCGTGAGGGTTCACACCCCGTCCCACGGCCAGAGCTTCTCTTTTTCCCACCACAGCCTCCCTTGGCGGGAGGAGCTCTGCTCTGCAGCCAGATATTCAAGATGCTTCATGGAGACGTGGGGCCAGGGAAGTAAAAATAAGGTTTTTTTAGCAGACTTGTTGCTCTGGAGGTGGTTGAAGTGTATTCGTGAGCTCCTTGGGCCAATCCTTGTGCATCTGGAACTGGAGCTGTGCCAGGGGCTGGTGGCAGGTCTGCTCCGAGCACCTTGGGGTTCAGCTGATGCCCTCTCTGATGGTGAGGGTGGGGCAGTCGAGAAACTCACTGCCACTTCCAGCCCCTGAAGCACTGCCGAGCTTCCCCTCCCCTGCGTCCTGCTCTCTGTCCCCGTCATGCTGGCTCACGGGCACGGGTGGGTCAGGTCGCTTTCTCCCTTGATCTTGTTTTTTCCCCTAGCACAGGCAAGTTTCCACATGCAGTGGTTGGAACAGATCTGATTATTACCATTTCAGAAAGAACCCAGGAGTCGGCTTTGCTTCTTGAAAGAAAACCACCTCGCCGTGTTCCCCGTGCAAGTGTCCCCGCTGTAACCACATCCGCGGCAGGTGGAGGAGCGCGGGGGGGCAGCGGCCAGGGCCGGGGGAGGCACCTGCACAGCCCGGGGCTGCCGCCCCCGGCCCGCCCCGCCCCGCGGGAGCAGCACCTCGCACCCCCAGAGAACGGGAGGACCTGACCTTAGTGATTGGTATCCCCCGAGGCCTTCGGGGGCACTTTCCCCCCTGAACTTCAGGCTGATCCAGGGATGGGTTTCGCAGATAAACGCCTGCCGAAAGCCACGGGCAATTCGGCAGCAAAAGAGGGATGATCCAGTACCAGAGCACATGGCTGCAGGGGAAGAGTTTGCAAATGCGTCTGGTCTGGGCAGGATGCGCGTGGCTGGCAGGACAGGCTTTCCAAGCTGTTCCTGCCCTGAGGAAAGGCTGACGGTGAGCTCAGTCCCTGCGCTGCAGCCGTACCAGTGGAAAGCTTTGCTCCCACTTCTGCATTTCGTCTCGCTGTGGCTAAACAGTAAGATGCGGTCAGCAGGGGCTGGCGCAGCGATGTGTGACGGCTGAGTCACGAGTGGCCCAGCACATGGCCCTTTTCCGAGTGGCAGGGCCGGAGGAGGCATTCCCCAGCAGGACCTGCTCCTCCTGCGGCAGCCGCCAGCAGCTGCCTTGGCCCGGAGCTGAGCGCGGCTCTGCAGCAGGTGCCTGGAGCCGTGCCCCGAGCCCTTCCAGCGGGGAAACCCCCACGTGAGCCCGAGGGCCGGGAGGAGCTGGGAGCGCAGGCTGCGCTGTCTCACTGGTGCATCTCTGCTCAGCGCTGCCCCAGCACCCGCCAGCCATGCCTGGGCACCTTCCCATGGGCACGTGGCACCTGGGCAGCGGGAAGCCACAAGGAAGCGAGTGCCTCAGCGGGGCTATGTGACCCGCCCTGCCAGGGGAAAGGAGTCAGGGGAAGGCAGCAGGGAGGAGAACAGAGAGCTTGCTGGGGGGACGGCTGCGCTGCCCAAAACCTTCCCAGCAGAAAAGAAAATGTGTCGGGTGCTCCTGACCCCAGGTAGCAGGAGGGATTCACCGAGGGCTGTGCCAGATCCATCCCACTGCTCCAAAAGTCACTGCCTCTTCCCAGAGGACTATTAACCTGTGAAGCGTGCTTCACCGCAGGGCTGACCCAGCGGGCACGGCAGAGGCTTGTCCCACCGTGCCCTTTAGCCCAGAGCCGTGGGGAAGGGAAGGACAGGCAGCAGGGGGTGCGGGGATCACCGCCAGGCACAGCGCCTTCCTCCAGCCCGCACGGCCGCTCTGCCCGAGCTGGGCACGGGTTGTGGGTCAGTCCAGGCTTCCGCCCCCTCCGGAGCACCGGCCCGAGCCGCGGGAGAGCTGCCCGTGGAAACACCCGGAGAGAAGCCAGGAGCGGCTGATGCAGCAGCGGCGGCGGCGGCTCGTACTCCGGCACCGGGCGGGCAGCGCGGCCGCACCGTGGGAGCGGCCCCCGGGCTCCGTCCCCTCGGCTCGGCCCCCGGCGGCGGGGCCGCCACCTGCCCGTGCCCGCCCCGCCCCGTCCCGCCCGGCCCATTGGCTGCGGCCCCGGGGGCGGCCCCGCGCCCGCCCCGCGCCGCGCCCCCGGCCCCGCGCGCATATCAGCGGCGGCGGCGGCACCGCGGCCCCGCGGCGGCGGCGGCACCGGGGCTGCAAGATGCCGCGCTCGTTCCTGGTGAAGAAGCACTTCTCGGCCAGCAAAAAGCCCAACTACAGCGAGCTGGAGAGCCAGGCCGGTGCGTGGACAGGACGGGCCGCGCACGTGGGGTGGGGCGGGGGATGCGGTGCGGGATCTCCCTAAGGCTCCACACAGCAGCGGGCAGGGACTGACCGACTTCATCAGGGTTGCGGATTTGTTTGTTCGTTTCGGTTTTGTGCGTCTCGTGGCGCGCGATCCCGTGTCCCAGGACGCTGAGCCGCTCCCTGGTACCCCGGGGATGTCGGTGGCACCGGTAGCTCCCTCATGGGGTGCACAGGGGTGCGTGGGGAGCGCCCTGTGCCGGCAGCGTGCGGTTCTCTTCACCCCATCCCTCGCGGCAAGGCGGGCAGGGGCGCGGGGTCCCTGTGGTGTGAGGCCGGTCACCTTTGCCCCGGGGCGGACTGCGGCTCTGGGCTCCCGTGGGGCGAGCTAGGGTGGGTCCCTTTGCTCCTCCGGCTCAGGGGTGCGGCGCGGGGCTCCCGAGGGATGGGGTCCCACTCAGCCCGTGGGGGTGGGTCGGGCCCCGCCGCCCCCGTTCCGGGAGCACCGCGGGCTCCGCTGACCGCCGCTACTTCCCGCAGTGCTGGCCGCCCCGCTGCTGTACGAGACGTGCCCGCTGCCCGTCATCCCCCCGCCCGAGGTGCTCGGCCCCGGAGCCTACTACCCTCCGCTGGTGTGGGACGCGGGGCTGCTGTCCAGCCTGTTCCCGGGCGGCCCGGGCAGCGAGGCTGCGGGCGGCGCGGCCCCCGCCCTGGACCTGACGGCGCTCTCCAGCGAGGACGATGAAGGCAAGAGCTCGGGGCCCCCCAGCCCGGCCTCGGCCCCCGCCGCCGCCGAGCGCTTCCGCTGTGCCCAGTGCGCCAAGGCGTACTCCACCTTCGCCGGGCTCTCCAAGCACAAGCAATTGCACTGCGATGCCCAGGCCAGGAAATCCTTCAGCTGCAAGTACTGTGAGAAGGAGTACGTGAGCCTGGGGGCTCTCAAGATGCACATCCGGAGCCACACGCTGCCCTGCGTCTGCAAGATGTGCGGGAAGGCCTTCTCCCGGCCCTGGCTGCTGCAGGGCCACATCCGGACGCACACCGGTAACGTCCCCTCTGTCCCTCTCCCTCCCTCCCTTATCGCCTCCCGCTTCCCTGCTCCGCTGCCCCAGCGAATCGGCGGACCGGGTGTTATCTGGGAAGATAAGGGCTTCCCAGACCCTCTTGGCACATCTCTCTAAAATGTCCTTTAAATATCCTCTCGGCTGGAACGGAGCGCAGGGTCAAGGCCCAGCCTGTTAATCTGTGCTGCTGCTGCTGCGAGTGCAGGGCCGGCCCGCCAGCGACGGCACATGCTTCGCCAAAATGCCATAAAGTGGGGCTGACTGCTGGAGCCCCCCTCCCGCGCACTGCCGTGCCCAAAGCATCCCTCCCTGCCCACAGCGAGGGCTCCCAGCCGGGGCAGAACCTCACGGCAGCTGCCCAGCCGCCGCGCAGTCCCCGAGGCGGTGCAGAGCCCCGCTCCCGGCACGGCCGCTGCCGGGATGCGCCCGGCGAGGCTCGGCGAGGCCTCGGGCAGGTGCTGGAGGCACCTGTTGGCGCGGGGCCGGGCGCGCAGCTGCAGCCCACCCCGCTGCCGCGGCCGCCCCGACAAAGCATCTCCCGAGCATCCTTTGTGGGGCCGTGGGACGGTGTAATTGTGACTTGGCACTGATTTCACACCCTCTTAACGTACTAAAGATGATGGCTGAAGGAAGCCGGGTAGACTTAATTGTGCTTTCCAAATTGAGCATACACATTTGTTTCCTCCAAAAGAGTCTTTCTGGGAGGAATTCGCCCTGGCCGGGCTTTTCAATGCGAGCCGGGCAGGAGAAGGGGGAGCCCAGGGCTCGGCAGAGGAAATAGCTCCACTCACCCTGGGCTGGCGCCTCGCAGCCGCTGCCTGCTATGATATAATTAACACACAGCGCTCGGCTTTCCTGCCGTGCCGCGGGCTCCTCGCTTGGCTCCGCGCAGCAGACGAGTATCGTGTCTTCGTTTGTCCGTGCGACTGCCGTGCTACTTGCAGATGTTTCCAGCATTGAATTTCCGTGGTTCATAGGAAAGGTTTTTCAGGAGCAATCAATTCCCAAGCTGGCAGTTCTCCCCCCAAGCAATGCTGTACATACCCGGCTTTCCCCCGAACAATAACAGCCAGCACTTCTTTTCACTGTGCTCTGCACAAACTTTGGCTAATGAATGGCTCCTTCTTTGATATTCCCCATGTGTTGATGCACTGGTTAATTGGGAGCGTTTCTCTTTGTCCCATAGGTGAAAAGCCCTTTTCCTGTACGCACTGCAACCGGGCCTTTGCTGACCGCTCTAATCTCCGCGCCCACCTGCAGACCCATTCAGATGTAAAGAAGTACCAGTGCAAAACCTGCTCCCGGACTTTCTCCCGCATGTCGCTGCTCCACAAGCATGAGGAGACAGGCTGCTCTGGCTCTCGCTGAGGACTCCCCACGCCTCTCTCATCACAAATACCCATATCATAACTAGTTTCTGTAGGAGTTAGTTTCCTCCATCGCCATTGCAGTGTGCACCGGGCTGGACACTGCTCCTCTGGCCCTTGGGACCCTCACACTCCTCACTTGGTGCCTCCAGTGCAATGCAAGAGCCCGATCGTGAAGTTTGCTGGGTTGGAAGGGACACGTCAGGATCATCGAGTCTAATTCCTGGCCCTGTGCAGGACATCCCCAGAACCCCACCGTGTGCCTGAGAGCATTGTCCGAACGCTTCTTGAACTCGGGCTTGGTGCTGTGACCACTTCTCCCATCCTGGCATCCGGGGGTGCAGGCCTGCACTCTGCCGAGTGTGTGAAACTCGGGGGTCACGGTGCTGCCCCAGCCCCTCGGCAGGTGCCCCCCTGGCCAGAGGCACTCGGCACCTTGCGGGGCTGGACCTGCACCCTCACCCCGCACCGGTATGGAACACTGCGACCATGTAGCTTGGGGGGGTTGGGGGTTTTGGGTTGGATTTTTTTTTTTTTTTTTTTTTTTTTTTTTTTTTTTTTTTTGTAACACCATAACCACTTGGTAACATTTAAGAACCAGTATTTTTTTAATGAAGGACAAGACACTCCCCCCGTACCCCGAGTGTATATAACCCGCCTGTAGAAGGTGTAACTATGCAATAATACAGTATCCCAGTAGTTGTGAAGCAGCTGCTTCTCCCCAGCACAATGACAATTTGCAATGCCTGCGAGATTAACAGTGTCCATGAAAGGCGGGGGTAGCCATGTAGCCATTTCAAACCCCAGCCCTGTTTACAGAGCAGCTATGCACTCAAGCACCTGTTAATATGACTCTTAACAACTGCTTTTCAAGAGAACTGTGACTAATAGCAGGCACTTGTCAGCTGATACAATGGTGGCCTGTCCCAAGGCTGTCCATCGACAGGTGTGTGCCAAAAGCCCTATTTATGGGTATTGACAGGTGCCTCCTGAATGCATCTTTCTTTGGACATTGTTTTCATGGAATCATTACAAAGAGGATGTTTACATTTCAAAGGTACACTGGTATTTATATTTTTGTGCCACAATTTTGTACTGATGAAACTTTTTATATAATGATATACAATTTATTGATATTCAATAAAATCGTTAATTTATAATAGGGTTTTGTGGGTGCTGAATATGCAGCTGTAAGCGGGGAGCGCTGTGCGGACGCGGGCGCTGGGCTCAGCTCTCTTCCCAGCCGGTGCTCTTGGCCTCTGGCTGCAGGTGACCAGAAAGAGGCATTTGCCGGAGGCAATGTGTGGAGCAGTTGCCTCTCCGGAGAGGAAAAGTCAGTTCCTGCCAGGGCGGGGGCGGCTGTGCCGTGGGGCGGGCTGGGGGTGCAGCGATCTCCCAGGTCCTGTGTGGAAAGCACAAGAGCTTGCCGTGTCCCTCCCAGCCTGCTCGGGGGGGTGCTGGTGTCCCCACGGAGCTGCTGGAGCCCCTGTGGCTCTGCCGTGTCCCTGAGCAGCCTGGGAGCAGGTCCCTGCCGCAGCCCAGGGCCCCGTCCCTCTGGCGTGGGGGGGATGCCGCTGGCTCTCGGCAGGACCCCGAGCCTCGCCAGGGCCGCCCGCAGCTCCCGGGGGGGTGACCCGATGTGGGTGGTGCGGCAGCAGAGCTGACACATGCCATTGTCACCGCAGAGCTGCAGCGCAGGAGGGGCTGTCCCCCGCCCGGGGCACCAGGGGCCAGGCGCTGCGGGGTCCTCCAGTGTCTGCTCCGCGACTCCATAAGGAAGCTGCCAGCGCCCCAAACCACCTGCCTTGCACCTTCCCGGCCTGCCCCAAATTTGGGGTGCTTCAGGGACTGCAGCCAGGCTTACTGCCTGCCTCCCCGGGGGCTGGGATTTTGTCCTGTCCACATTTCCTCAGTGCCATCTCCCGGACACTGCTTTCAGGCGGGGGACGAAAGGACACGCGTCCTCAAGCTCTCATCCCCCTGCAGCCCGCGGGGTCCGCTCCCCGTGCCTCTCCCAGGGCTGTTCGGGGCAGGAAGATGTGTGTGGCTGTAAAATTCAGCAGAGCTGCTGCTCGGCCCTTCTTTAATTAAGAGCTCACCCGGTATAAACTGACTTTCCCAGCCGAGTTGGACTCATTACTCGATTATTAAGCAGGGCAGGAAGTTTTGGGTTTGCTCTTGTGTGTGCTTTTCTTCCTTTTCCCAACAGGAAGCGGGGGAGGGGCACTAATTACTTTCAGCTTTCTATCCATAAAATCCTGGAGCCGCAAAAGCAGCTAAACAGTTAAAAAAAAAAAAAAAAAAAGTAAAAAAAGACCAATTTTGGGAAGGGACCACCTGCAGGAGCTGGAAAGGAGAGTCGAGGAGTGGGTGCGCTGGGAGCAGCAGCCCCGCAGCCCCGGCCGGGTTGGCTTTGCAGCACTGACAGCAGCACCAGGGCCCCGCACCGGCCGTGCCCTGTCCCCGCCCACGTGTGCCCGGGCTGCCACCACACGGGGACCCCGACCCTTTCCCGTGTCCTTCAGGCTCTTGCTCCATCCCGCACTGGCACCCACCGGGGACCCCTGCCAGCTCCCTCTCAATGGGCTTCAACTAATATTGGTCAGGCCGGCGGTGAGAGCTGTGAGAAACCTCCTCCTCAGCAGGCTTTGCTGCTCTCAGTTGTGTTCCTGGCTTTGTCCAGCGCCTGGCTGGGACGCCAGGCTTTTAAAGGGAAGGTATAAACCGGGTGGAGAGCAGCCTCGGCTCGACTGACAAATCCCGCAGGCATTCAAACACAAATGCAGCCTTAAAACACTGGAAAAAAGAAATGCTGCCTGTTCTGAATCACAAAAGCACAGCCCACTGGCACTTGGGCTGCTGCTGCATCTGCTTCTTGCCCTGCCCAGCACCCTGTGCCCTGGGGACACAGCTCTCAGGTGATGGCCCGCCCCTTGGGCCAGTGCCTCAGGCCTCCCCAGGTGTCGTCCAGGTCTGGACCAGCTGCTGTCCCGTCGCAGGGTGATGAATGTGGTCCAGATCTCTCCTTTTCTGACTAGCTGCTCAATTTACTACTGCAAAAGTATTTATTTTTCTCTACCTGAGAGGTGTTGGAGTGAGCAGAGAGTCGAGGACCATGGCCAGGACACCTCTGGGTCCAGCTCAAGCCAGCTCCACACATGGGTCACCCGTCCGGCCTTCCTCTGCCCCTGCAGAGCTTTGGGGCTCCGTGATGGAGAAATGCACCGGGGAGCTGGGCCTGAGGATGAGTGGCAAGTTCTTTTTCATTTCATTTTCTGAAGGAAAGCCGCAGAGCAGCAGCCCTGGCAGCAGTGCCCTGCCCTTGGTCCCCTGCGCTCTCCCGGGCAGCCAGCGCCGCTCAGCGAAGCCTGGGGGGCCGTGGCAAGAGCTCGGCAATTTCCCCCCTCTCAGTCTAATGCCCCAGGAGCCAAGGTCCCCGTAAAGCCCGGCCAGGTAGCGCAGGCTGCGCTCTGCGGTGGGAGCGGGGGCGGGGGCAGCCGGCGATTAGCGGAGGAACCATTTGGTGACCACCTTGTGTGACCATCTGTAACAGATTACGGTGTCAGCGCTCGTAAAAGCCGCGATTCAATCAAGCGCCCGGCAGGTAGCGGGGCCCCGCTGGCCGGGCCGCGGCCCGAGGTGCGGGCGGTGCCGGCTCCGGAGCTGCCGCGCTGCCGAGCGTTTGAACTCCGCTGCTTCATTTCCACGGCTCTCCACGGCACCTTTAAACGAGCACGCACGTCCCCTCAGCTCCTGGAGCCCTTTCAAAGGCTCCAGGGAAACCACAAAGCGCCTTTTCTTCCCCGAGAGGACTGGTGTTCCCCCCCTCCCTGACCCGATGTAGAATTAAGGGTGTTGGGAAACTCACCCTGCTGTGGGAGCCCCCTGGGGCAGACCCATGTGGAGATACCGGGTTGAAAAGGGCTTTAAGGCTTCCATGCTGCCGTTTGAACTATCCTGTCCTGTCTCTGCAAGCAGCTGGAGCATCCCAGAGGCCATGAGAAGGAAAGCAGGAGGATTACGCATATCTTTGCAAAGACTAGGCTTCATCTCCTCAGTCATTTGGGAGCTGCAGTTCCCAAAATTTCCTTTTTCACCCCTTTCTGCCCCCATCTCTCCCAAGGACAGGCGTGAGGCACACCTGGTCCTTGCACTGTGAGGGTGAAGAGGAGCTCTGGGACTCCCAGAATGCCTCCTCCCACCTCCAGAGCAGTAGAAAGTAAGAAATTTCCACTTTCTTCTCGTGTGACTGCAAACCTATCTGACAGGAATGTTCTCATGATTCTGTGATCTCCTGCATGCCCCACAGCCTCTGCAGGAGCACTTCCAGCATCTGAGTGTGCAGCCCCCAGAGAAGGCAGCCAAAGCTCAGCCCTTCCAAAGTGCAGCAGCCTAATCCTTCCTTTGGCTCTTACCTTAGCTAGCAAAAGCTGAGCAAGCGAACGGGAGCCGGGCAGGATCCAGGGGAAGGCTCGTTCTTGAAGCAGTGGCTGGGCAGCCGTTCCTGATTTGGGGCAGGGAAGGATCAGAGCTTCGTGGCAGAAGCTGGGATGGCTCGTGGGGTGGCCAGCAGGGACAGCGTGGGTTTCCCACTCGCTGTAGCTGGGATGCAGGAGCCCTGGCGAGGTGGGTGAGATTTTCCCTGCCTGGCAGGTGCCGGTGCAGGGCCCAGCCTGTCAACAGGCAGTCCCGGTGAAAGCCTCTGTCCATTAGCAGCTCGCCATAAGGAGCTGGGCTCACAAACAAGCTGCAGGTGTAGCTATTGTTTTCCTGCCTGTGGGCTATTGACATGAGCAATAATCTCAAATTAATCTTTAATCGGATGATGAACTGAGAGCGTGGGGCTGGGGAGGTGCGAGCCTTCCCAAGCAGATAAAGCACCGCAAATGCAGAAGGAAGGGCCGGGCAGCCCTGGCGAGGGGCCATGAGGCTGGAGGGCTGAAACAAAGGTGATGTCTCCTGTGGATGCAGCTGGTCTGGGTGGCAGCTCCACCGTGGTCTTGCACTGTCTGCACTCACCTTTCCAGGTGAGGGCCCCCAGAGCAGGGGGGCAGGGGCACAGGGTTGGTGTCCACCTCGCCACAGGGCTGCAGCGGCCCCAGCACGGCACAGGCCACCTGCCGCAGAGCTGGTGTGGTTAATTCCTTCACCTGGGGATGGGCACTGGCACAAGGGCCAGCAGCACACGCACAGCAGTGTCCTCGCCACAGTCAGAGGGGCCAGAGCAGCCTGTGCCCGCTCTGCAATAGCAATGCTGTGCTGGAACTTATTGGAGATCTGCCTAGAAAATCAGCAGAAAGTATTTTAAATCTAGCATAATATACATCCGTATGGATCACCTTCTGTTTTACTGGGCTCCCCGAAAGCAATGTGAGGCCTGTTTTACTTTTCCCAGTAAAAAGGCTCACATTTCACATGGAGGAGATTGGCGGCTCCCGAGCTAATTAGCCCGGGTTTCCCTCCACCTCCGCATTTTCCACGCAGGGTTATGCTGGCGACACTTTGTCTGTGGCTGCTCCGGGAGGACGGTGCTGCACATTGAGCCTCCTTTGCCACGATGTGCCGGAGGCAGAGCGGGGCAGGGCGAGGAAGTGGCGGCGTGTTGTGGCACGGAGTCACGGCCCGGTATAAAGCGCTTCAAGGGCCTGCATTATGTCATTACTCAATTAGCCTGTTGGTAATAGCACTTCATTAGAGAGACAGCTCCTATTCACTGGCCTTAATCCACTTTCTAAAGCCAGAGCTAGAGCCATTGATCGCTTTTCCCGCTTTCCTGATGAGGCAGAAAGTGGTTTTGGAGAGTGGGGGGAGTGACCCTGCTGCCGTGGCCAGGAAGCCTCCTGCCACTCTGAGAGGGGTGGCAGCAGGCAGCCCTGGCAACTCGGGGATGGCAGGGAGGGCAGAGCACCTGCCCTTCTCAGAAATCAGCCTATTAATCGGGGAACAAGTGAGTTTTGGTGTCGAGCCATCGGTGGCCGCAGGACATGGCCTCTCCCCAGCCCATGCCAGGGATGCTCCTGTGGGACCAGGAGGGGATGGGCATTGCCCGGCCAGCCTGAGCCTCGCCTCGGTCCGCGGGGGCCAGAAGGAAAAGCTGCTCGTTTTATTTCGTTTTTATTTCCTCCCCCGCAGGCTCTGTGACATGCAGTCCTTGGGGGAGCCACAGCAGGGTAGGAAGTGGTGCGAGAGCCGCAGGCAGGAAGCCGAAGTGTGTCAGGAAAGGATGTCAGGGACCGAGGGACGAGCAGCTGCCGCGGAGCTGCCCTGCCCGCCGGCGACTCAGGGCTGAGCGGGGCAGGAAGCACACAGAGCCCTTCCTCTGTCTGTAAAGGCATCTGCTGCCATTCCAGGTGGAGCCAGAGCAGACGCAGAGGTGCAGGGAGCCCGCAGGGTACCCCCAGCCCAGGGCAGCACCGCAGTGCTGGGAAATGCTCCCTGTGTCCTGCCCGTCCAGTTGGCTTCAAAGCCTGTGGGGTCCTGCAGCGACCTGTTCTCCCAAGTCCCCCCACCACAGTGGCCAGAGCATCCTCAGGTGTGGTCCCATGGCTTGGGACCTCAGCCTACCACAGCCTCATCCACACACATCCACCTTCCCCAGGGCTGGGTGCCTCCTTCGTGCTGTGTTGCCATGGGAGGATCACTTTGCAGCAATAACCTTCCATCATTGCTTCCACAGAGCTGGAGGGCAGCAACGTGGGGCCCACACTTGCTGGAAAAATTCATAGTTATTGGTAGTTGTGACTCAGATGAGGACCCGAATGCAGACGCTCTGGTAGATGGCAAATGGTTTCCTTCAAATGGTCTTCAGAGCATCCCAGGAGCTAAAGCAGCAACTGGCACGTGCCTGTGGGACAGTCCCTGCTGGCTGCTGGGCAGAAAGGGAGGGCTGGCACGTCACACACCGTCACCCAGTGGAGACGTCAAATCTTCCACAATTTAAGCAAACACCTTGTTTTCATTCAGACCTTTCTGCCATTTCATACTGCTGGCTACTTCTCTCCAAAAGGAAATAGCTGTCCCATAAATAAAGGGTGGTGGGAGGGAGCGTGGGGGTGGCTGTGAGGAACCTTTTCCCGGCATGTTCCAGCTCAGGGCTGGAGAACACCAGGGCAGACATGGTCTCTGGTACAACGTGTGCCAAGGAACCGCTCGGGCACGGCCACGCCTGGGGCACCCCCGGCCTTCCCCTCCTCACCCCCTGCATGCTCCCCACGAGCCCCTCCCAGCCAGCCCAGCTGGGGGCTGTGCCGAGGGCCAGCCCTGCGATGAGCCCTGGCCTGGGGCTCCTGGGCACTGAGCTGTTCCTGCTGCAGCAGGAGCCTGGGATGGGAGAGACCTGCAAAACTCCACGTGGCACTGCGGGAGGGCAGCTCAGCAGAGCAGAGAGCAGCTGGGTGGTGCAGGTGTCACATTCCCACTCCTGCTCTGCATCCTTGGTCATGGCAATGGTCTCCACATGCACTCTTTCCATGCACAGTGGGGAACATCACAGCGCAGCTGCAGCCGTAAGGAGCTCTCCCTGCCTGGTGCTGGGGAGCTGGTGCACACAGCAGATGAGCCAGAAGATGAGCAGGGGCACCAGGACTCTCCCAGGGACCCTCTCCAGTCAGGGCGCAGCTGGCTCCTGGTGGAGGACAGAGACGAGAGGTGGTGCCCACCCCGGGAAGTGCCTCCAGCGGGTGTTTCAAATGGCCGTGGTGCCCGGCTGCAGGGAGGATTTCCACTGCACCGTGATGGACTCTTCACATGGGCCTGGCTGCTGTTGGGCTGTGTGGGATCTTGCCAATGTGATCTTGTTCTGAGGCAGAGACCTGAGCTATCCCAGCTGCTTCATGTTTGGCTTTTTGCTCCCTGTGCCCCATTTTGCCCCCATTAGAGGGGTTGGATGTGGCAATGTCTGTCAGCCAGAGCCAGACTCCTGGGGCTGGGATGGTCTGCCGAGCAGGATCTGACCCCAGCCCACACCACGGGGATTTGGCATGGCCTTTGGTGGCTCTGCAAGGGAGGGCAGAGGTGGATGCAAAGCATCCCCTAAAGCAGAGAACACTTTGATCCGTGTGCAGCCCTGCCTGCTCCTGCCTGTGCGTTTCAGGTGCCCCCTTGGGCTTTGCTGGCGAGGCCAACGCTGCTCAGTGCCACCAGGGCAGCCAGCCCTGCTGCTCCCCAGGAGGGACAGCTGGCAGCTGAAGGGCTCATCCCGCAGCCATCACCCCGTGCCTGCTTTACGACAAGGAGCCCCTCCCAGATCAAAGCGCTCTGAGGTTTGCCTTGAGCAGCTGAAGCGCTCTCAGAGGGTGACCTGCTGCTGTGAGCAGCCCCCGGCCATGGGGATGGGCTTGTCCCCACCGTGTCACTGCCGCCTCTTTGCCACTCATGCTGCAGGCAGGCACTCAGCTGGGCCTGTGGGCCCTTGGCATCCCCACACTGAGCTCCCCGGTGGGCTTGCAGTGGAGCTGGGGTTTGCAGCAGAACTGGGTTTGCAGCAGAACCAGGTTTACAGCAGAACTGGGGTTTGCAGCAGAACCGAGTTTTCAGTGCTCCCTGCCAAGGCCAGAATTGACAGCCTCTTGCTCGGCGTCACCCGTCCTTGCCTGTGGACAGGGGGTGATGGCAGCGCTGGCACCGTGCTGGGGATGGTCGCAGTGTGGGAGCTGAGGGGGTGACAGTGAGTGGCTTCTCTGGGAGAACATGAAGATCTTGGATGTCTGTTATCACTGAGGACCAGGGAAAACACTGTGATTAAACAGAAGGAAAATAATAATGGCTAATGCTTCCAAAAGTAATTTGGGGAGTCTCAATTTAGAAAGCCAAAATTGAGCTCCCTTGAAGAGACAGTTTTCCAGAGGCTTCTCCAAGACGTCTGGAGGAGTCATCCGTCGTCTGGCACCAGCAGAATTTGCCATTTCTAGGAGCTGTGGCTGGGAAGTGATCGTTAAGATTCCAGCCTGGCGCTGGGCTGCCCGTCCCCACACAGAGGAGCTGCCCCACAACCCCTGCAGCTTTGGGGCGCCCAGGCTGTGCCAGCGGCACTGGGCTGGTGTTACCCCGGGCTCGGCATGTTACCATGAGCGAGCTTTCCCAAAACAGTCCCTGGCAGCCCTCCACGCTGCTGTGCCAGGCCAAGTGTCCAAGTGTCTCTGAGCTCGCTCCCAGCTTCCCCGCAGCCCCGGTGGGAGGAGGAGCCTCTCTCCCTCTGCCCCACTCCCCCTGCCCAGGGCAGGGCCCCCCCTCCCCTGCTGCTGCCCAGCTCTCCTGATTCCCGGCTGAAGGAGCCTGTGTACATAAAATTAGCACCCTTGCAGGAGGCTGCCAGGGAGGCCTGCCCTGGGCCGCTGCAATGGGAAGCAGATGCTCTGTGATTAAGCCCACATGGGCAGGGCAGTGCTGTCCCCCGAGCAGGGCCGCAGTGCCCGGACCAGGGACTGGGGGCACGTGCCTGAGCAAAGGGGAGGGATGGCTCAGGATGGGAGCCAAGGCGGGGAGCAGATGGCCAGGGCTAGGAGGGCTGGCAGGATGGGCCAGGGGAGCTGCTGCTGTGTGCCCACGAGTGATGCCCAGGGGGAAATGGGCTCGTACACCAGCACAGCTCCCTGGGGGCAGCACCCCACGCTTGTGGGAGCCAAGCTGGACTTTTTGGCTCCATCAGGCTGAGAGAACTGGGTGAGATGAGGGTTGGGAGCTGCAACCCAAGAGCTCATGCTGCCAGGGATGAAACCCTGGAGGCTAGGAAGGCAAGAAGAGCCATCCCCAGAGCAGCTCCAGCACAGCATCCCCAGCTAATGCCATTTGCAGCCCACTTGTGGCATCTGGCTCCAGGCAGCAGCTGGAGTCCTTAGCTCAGCTCCGGCTCCTGAGACACTGCCTCTCCTCCCTGCAGCAAGGGCTGCAGCCGGGTTCCAAAGTCCAGGCCCGGTGACCCTGTCCGGGCCCCTCTGCACGGAGTGGAGGTGTGGGTTGTTCTGCAGGGAAAGCCCTGCACCGAGCTCCGTAACCTGAGCACCGTGTCCCAGATAACATCTAGGCTAAGGGGGGCGGTTTGCCAGGTCAGGTCGCAGGGGGCTCGCTGACCCCTCTGAACACCAGCCCAGGACCCCGGGACCAGTGGGCGAGGGAAAGACACTCATTGGTACTGCCAGCTTTGTTTCTTCTTCTTTTCTTCCCTTTCATGGTTTTGTCCCTGAAGGGGGGAAGTCCCCACTTATCTCCTGCCCTTTCCAGCCTCCCCAGTGTGGTTTCTCCAGCCTCGCAAGAAGGGATGGCCATTTCTGTTTCTTCTCAAGGCATTTTTCCACCCACCCTCTCTGGCCCTGGTGGGAATTGTCAGCTTTGAGATAACAAGAAGGATGGATTGTCGTACAGGATGTTGCATGAAGCCCAAGTGCTATTTGCAGGCAACTTTAATAAGTAATAATAAGGAGAGAGAACTCCAAAGGAAGTAACCTGGTACAGCAGACAAGGCAGATTTATCAAGGCAGGGAGGAAATACTCCCCAGAAATGAATCTGGCATGAGTTCCTGCACACCAGTCCCACGATCCTGTCTGCCACCACAGGCAACTCTTATCTGAAACAGTCCAGTGTTTAAAATAGACTGGAAAATAAATAGTCTTCCAGCACGACTGATCCTCCAGAGCCTGCAGTTCATCCCAGCAGCATTTACAGTTTTCTCTGGAGTGTTTCCGACATGTACTTCAAGACCTTCCAACTCTTTTCTCCTCCCCTGCTTGTGACATTAATGAACCTTTAGGGATTCTTAAAGCACATTTTATGTGGATATATTTTTAAGCAGGAGAAGGAGAGCGGTTCCCAGCCCGGGCTGGATGCAGAGTGGCTTTGTGAGGCGCCCTCCAAACAGGAATCCATCAAGCGCCAGGGCTAAGTGTGGCTGCGGCAGCTTGCTCGCGTGAAGTTGTTTAATGTTCATTGTTCACAGCTGTGTCACCCTAATAGAGTATTTTATTGTTTTTCCAGTTGTACTTAAACCCATCATTCATTATCCTGCCCAGCCAGCGAGTGCCTCACCTTAAATTGATGACACCAGACAAAATGCCTGGTCAGAGTTTCCAGTGTCTCCACCACAACTGGGACTGGCTCCCTGCCACCCCAGACCCTGCCAGAGCAGCTCAGCCCCTGTGAGTGACCTGGAGGACAAGGGGGACATGGCCACCAGGAGCTCTGGCTCCCCGTGGTGCGGCTCATGGGGAGCAGGGGCTGTGGCAGCAGACCTGGCACGGGGCACAGGGTGTCCCTGGGCTGGGACGTGAGCCCAGGCAGACACACCCCGAGGGACCAGGGTGCCAAAAGCCACCCACTGGATCATGGGGAGGACCAGGTTGGGTGGCAGCAAAGCCCCTGGGTCACCCCTGCCCTCCTGGAGAGCGAGTGCCCGGAACCATTGCCCTGGCTTGGCAGAAGCAGCAGTGACCAGTGACCAGGGCTGGCAGAGGCAGAGGGGAGGCCCCAACAGCCCCAGCTCTGGCAGCAGTGTTGCCTTACACAGGTACTCCTCACTGGCTCTGACAGCCCCCAGATGAACCTTTTTGGCCAGCAGAGCCACCTCCTCATGCTGTCCCTGTGTGCCAGACTGGCCTGCCCCACGTCCTACCCCGAGCCCCCACAATGCCCACCTGCCCACAGGCCCATACGTGACAATCTCGTGTGACAACAAACTGAGTGACCGACTGTATTTGCTGGAAAACAGCCTCTGGCAGGCAGGGAAGGTTTCCTGCTCTGTGTAAGGCCTGACAGACTCTCTACAGTAGTTAAAAGGGACAGCATTAAAGAAAAAGAACTTAAACAACCCCAAAGTGAAGGGCCTGTAATTTATTTACTCCCCTCAATGAATACTGGTTGCAAATCACTGTATAAAAATAACTCCTTTCTCCAACTTTTGATCTCTGATATTCCTGTATTTCCCTGGGGAAAATGTAAATCTATGAACTTATTACTAATGTTTCCTGTCCCTGACAGTGGAGCCAGTTGATATTTTACTTGAGAAGCTGAAGAAAAAAAAAGTAGCATAAACTTAATGACTGCAGACTGTTTCCAATCTTAGTTTCACTTTTCAGATGTAGAGTTTCCATCTTACAACAGGGAGAGGGAGATTTTAAAATAAAACATGATTTAACTTTAGCCAAACTTCCTCCTAGTGTTTATGCTTTTGGCTCGGGGTTTGATCCAGTTAAAGCTGGTTCCCTTTGAAGCAGCCCCGGCTCATCACTGCGCACCGTCACGACGGCTTGGAAATTGTCTGTTCCGCTTCTGGATCCCAGTGCCCCGGCCTCTGGCTGCCTCGTGGCCTCTGCCTTGCCCTGCCTCGGGCAGCAGCACCCAGCTCCTGCTCACCCACGCGGGCAGCGGGCAGGGTGGGTGACGGCACGGTGGCACCTGCACTGGCTGGCATCCCCTTGGCACTGCTGGGTGCCCGGCTTGGCCACGGCAAGCCTGGCTGGAAAAAGGAGTTCCGTGGAACTGCTGCCCCAGCCACGGTCCTTTTGGGCACGGGGACGAGCGGCAGAGGTGGCCGGGCCGCAGCAGGAGCAGCCCGGCCCGGGCGGGGAGCTCTCCTCCCGCGGGAGCAGCTCAGGAGCTGCTCCGGCTTCAGCCAAAACACAGGGAATAAAAGAACTTTAGTGGGGTCTAAGTTGAGCTGTGCACCCTGGAGGATTCCTGGCTGCCTCTGTTCGTGTCAGATAAATAGCCCTGTGACTGCAGTAATGTTTAACATCCCCTCTCATTATCTCTCTGGCATCCCGGGCTCCTGCAGGGATTGCAGCCAGGGCCCAGCCACGTCTTCCCCCCAGTCCCCATCCTGCTGGCTGGGCTGCAGCAGCACTGAGACAGCCATCCCACCGCTTCTGGGGGCATGGTAGGAGACAGCTGGAAGCACCGCACTTTTATTTTCATTTCCTCTCATGTAAGTACAGCTCAGCACAAACCCACTTCCCAGCCGTGGGCAGCCCACGGGGACAGGGCCACAGCAGGTCCTGGCAGCACCCACGGGGTCCAGCAGCACCTACAGCTCTGCACAGCCCCCGCCACACACCAACCAAGCTTTCCTCCACTGATCCTTACATACCTAAATAGGCCAAGGAAGAGAAGGAAGAGCCCTGGGAGGAAATGGCCCATCCCCAGCAGCTCTCAGTACACATTTCCTCTGCCAAGTGGCCAGGAAGGACTCGAGTGGATAGTGGGGCCATCTCCATGCTGAGTCCTGGAGCTCTGGCTCCTGTTCCTATTTTCCAGCAGGGAGCCCACTTTGACGTGCCATGGTGCAAGGAACACATCAGCTACCCTGGGCTTCAAGCACTTTTTTTACCATATCCACCTGGATCTACAATAGCCAGAGAGGCCCCGCTTCCAAGGCTGCCAGGCTGTGCTACAACCACATGTGGGCTCATCCCCCAGCCGTGGAATTCCCTCTGAGGCCATAAAGTGAGCTGGGAGCCTGACTGCATGGGTTTGGGATGAGGGTGTGATTTCCCTGGAAGGTGTGGGTTAGCAGCCCAGGAAGTGGGGAGGTGTCACCGGGCCCTCTCAGGGGAAGGCCTGGCTGCTGAGGAACAAAAGTGAGAATTCCCCTCCTGGCTCCCAGCCTCAGTGGCTGGGAGCCACCTGACAGGAGCAGAGGAGCAGGAGTTCAACCAGACGAGAGGTCTGGGATGTTCAGGCTAATACAAGCTGGGGCTTTTGCTGGTGCACTGGTCACTTAGAGAACTTAGGGTTTCACAGGCACCCCCTCTTCAACCCCCGAGGGGGCACAGGGAACCTCAAGTCATCTGAGAGGTTTTCATATTTCCCCACAGTAAAACGCTGGCCGTGTAGGTGGAGCTGGGAGCAGTGGGTGAGCAGGGACCCCACTGCACCCCGGGGTCTGGCCAGGGTGCAGCCCCTGCCCCACAGCCCCTGCAGCCGTGCGGGCCATGCAGCCCGACGCTGAGTGAGCGGGGAGCTGGAAAGTTTCCGACATACCAGCGTTAGCAGGAATGTTATTTACTGAGCCAGGGAGAGCTCCGGCAGCGGAGAGCGGCTCCCGGCCGGCTCTTCCCCATGTATGGATGTGGCCCGGTGTTACTCAGCAGGATGCGGCACAGACGGAGGCACCGGCGCCGGGCACGGCTCCGCTCGCGGGAAGCGCTGCGGGACGGCCCCTCCCGCGCCCCGGGCTGCCGGCCGGGCTCTCGGGCCACAAGGGCACCGCTCACCCGCCCGAGCTGTGCCGGGGTTGCTCCTCGGGATCCCCTCGGCTCAGCAAGACTTTGTGGAAGCGAGGGGACACAGGTGGGACGTGACCACCGGCACGTGGCCCTTGGGGATGCACCAGGGTGAGGGGAGGCTGCCTTCCCTGGGAGCAGGATGAGAGGAGCATCACGCCGAAAAGAAACCCAAACCCGCCCTTTCCCTTAATAAGCCTCGTTCTGCTCAAAGCAAATATTTTTATAAAAGTGGGATTTCACTTCCCATTTGTATTTCTGACATTTGTTGAAAACTGACAGCATGTTCAAAGGGAAACACTGTTTCCCGAGCCTGTGGACTTTTCCCAGCCCCAGCGTGGTCCGGGGAAGCCCGTCCGTGTGCCTCCTGCGCCCGGGGCTGCCCGCAGGTGGGGGATGCCCACCGTCCCCAGCCTCCCTCCACCCGCTCGGGATAATTATTGGTCATAGAGGGGCGGATTCCCTGAGTCACGGGCACATCCGAAGGCCCCGCTTTTCTCCCCGAGGGCTTCAAAGGCTTCGCAAACAGGAATAGCTGCAGCCCGAGTTAAGTCAACAGAGCCTCCTCTGCCGCGGGGGACGGGCATGGGCAGTGCGGGTCCCAGCCGCCCTGAAAGCACGCCGGGTTGTCCTGGCTGGTGTCCACCCTGCACGGACAAGCAATTAAACACAGGCACTTTTCTTCTCCCGCGTCCAAATTCTGTTGTTCCCCCCCGTCCCCGTCCCTTGGATTCTCTCGCTGCCTCCCCTGCACCACCGTCCCTGGGCTGCTGATATTCCTGGAGCAGCCCCCACCGGCACCGAGAGCAGGCGGAAGGGAGAAGCGATGGAATTAGCCCTGAGCAGGAGGCACCGTGAGGGTGGCTGAGCAGATGCGAGCGTTTCCCAGCGGTGACTGGCCGGGGAAGTTCAGCGTGACTCATGAGCTTCCCCGGGCTCTGAATCGCAGCATTGTGCTGAGAAATCACAAACACGCTGGCACGGTCCCGGCACGGCAACATCCCTCCTGGGTGCCCGCGGCACCGCAGCCTCCTCGGAGCCCCGAGGGGAGCGGCTGCGGGGGAAAGCAGCAGCTCCTCCCGAGGCAGCCGCCTCCTCCGAGAGCCGGGCTGGCTGCTGCCACCGAGCGCTTTGGCAGCTCAGAGATCCCAGAGCTCTCAGCCGGCTACTTCAGAACGCCTCTCTTTTCCTTGGCATCCCGGGAAGCAAACACACTGCACAGGCAGCCGTGCATACGTGTGCTCCCTCAGCAAACAAGTCGGGGAAAAAAAAGAAGCCAAGAGGAGCCTTCTCGCGGCGCCCCTCTGCCAGCACCACACCTCCCCGCGTGCCGAGTACACAGTTTATTTTCCTTCCCATTAAAGTCTCCCCACCAGCCTGGCTCTGGGAAACTCAATTTATGCGCAGAGCTCTGGGTATATTATTGCTAGCGAGAACAGAGCGGGGCAGTCAGCGCGGAGGCGGCTCCGGGGCCGAACAAGCCGCTCTTTGGTTTCGCGGCGGCAGCGCCGAGCGGGGACGGGAAGTCCCCGTGCAGACAGAAAGTCTGGGGCTCCGCCGCCACGGCCGCGGCCACCGCGGGGCCGGCACGGCCATGGGGGCTCGGCGGCTGCAGCCCCGCTGGGCAGACCGAGGGAAGGGGGCTGGTCCGGGGCTGGAGCCTCAGCCCCCCTCGGGGCACGGCCCCAGCGGCACCTCCTGCACATCCCGGGATAACGCTGGGGCTCCCCGTGGCGCGGAGAGTGGAGTCACCCTCTGCCGGCTGGGCGCTGCACGGCACAGCTAAAAGAACGGGAGGTCAAGGGGTGGAGAGATGAGGGGTGATGATTCGGAGCACCCCCAGACCATGGCCTGTCCCAGTGAATGCCCTGGGGGGCCGCGAGGACGGGGCTGAACACAGGGCAGATCCCTGCACAGGGCATTGCCAGCATTGTGCCAGGTGCTTTCCAGCTCTTTCTGTGTGCCTGAGCTAGCTGCACCAGTACCTGCTGTACTTTCCCCCAGCAGGGCCGGTGCAGTGTGGGGAAAAGCCACGTTCGTGTTTCTGCCACAAGATCCCACCTGGCCTCCACCACCTCCTCCTACCCTCTCCTCTTCTACGCCCGCTGCATGTGACCTCAGACAAGCTAAATCCCAAATCCCGGCGTGAGCAGGAGGTGACCTGCCATCCCCACAGCTGGTTTTTCCTTGCTCTGCAAGGTTACAATAGCTCCTTGTTCCTCTGTGCGCCCCACTCCTCTCCTGTATCACATCCTACACTGCCGCTTTGCAGTGACCTCATCTTTCTTATTTTCCATGCCTCCTGCTGAAACCAAGGCCACATTCTGTGTCCCAGCCTCTGCCCCGTGCTGTCTCCTGGGGGTGCTGGACTGGAGGGGGTCTCCAAGTGCCTCCTGCCCCCTTGTCCCAGCACCCACAGGGGCCCACACAACCAGAGTGCAACCTGGGGAGGTTTGCAATGGGCTAAAGGGCCATCTGTGAAATCCATTTGCAGCTTTTTCCTGCATTTTTAACCCCTTTATCCCCACCTAGCCTCAGTCTGCCCTGGGATGCTGAGCAGCTCCTCCCAGCTCCAGCCTTTTCTCTGGGGCACATGGTGACTCTGTAGGGTCTGCCCCATGAGGGACCTCACCCCAGATGTATTTGGTGTCAGGCATCTCTTCTGTTTCACAGACCATAACTGACTTGGAAATCCATGCATCAAGGCTGCTTGGTGGCCCTGCACGTGGGGTTTTTCTCGCCCAGGTGGTTTGGGTCAGCTTGGTATCTCAGTATTATTTTGGCTTCTCAACATGGCACATTTCCAGGGCACAAATTCTCTTCTTCTTGGGAACCTTTTCTGTGCCCTCTCCACCCCCGTCTCTTTCATGTGGTGTTCATGGGCCTGGTTTGCATGAAGCAGGGGAAATCACCAAAGGCTTTCATCCCCTGGGGCCTGCGACCTTCACACGCATCCGGGCTGTGGTTAGCCAGAAGAAAACTTTTGTGGCAGCCAAGGGCTGGTGAGAAACCAAGAGAGCTGTCCACTTCTGGCTGTGCTCATCCAGCCCAGGCTGCTGCCCAGGGGAAGGGACTGCCCAGCTGTGCTGAGCTCCCGGAGAGCTGCAGGGCTGGATGTTACACCAAGATCAGCCTACATGTAGGCTGAGGGACGGTGACAGGGACAGGGCTGAGCTGCCCCCCTTGGGTGCCACACACTCAATTCCTGCATGCCTGGAGGAGCCTCCTCGGGGGCACCCCGGGTGCCTCACTGCCTGTGGCTGACAGTGCCGCCAGGGCCGTGACACGGACCCTTTGGCAGGAGCTCCAGCACTTGATTGCTCACACCCTGGCACAGGAGCAGCTGAAAGCCGTTTGCCTCTGAGCTTCCCACTGAAATGGGACCTTCCTCTTTCTCTGCCCTGCTCAGGCAGAGCTGTGGGGGGAAGGTCTTGGCTGCCACAAGGGCAGGACAAACCAGACAAGAGGGGACAGAAGCACTATCCCAAGGACTACACCCTGTCTCTGTGCCAGGGGTGCTCCAGCACGGCAGGACCTCGCTGGGGAGATGCTGTACAAAACCCCCTCCCAACCCCTGTGCTGGTGAGCCACAAACGCAGTGATGTTGCAGGACTGTCCCTGTCTCACCAGGGCAGGCAAACACGGGATGTCTCCTGTGTCCACCTGGTTAATTATTCTGAGACTTTCATGTTCAAATCACAAGGCCTTGGGAGCCCCACAGACAGGGGGCCCACCTGTGGCCCCACCTTTTGTTCCTCAGCTGGTGCCCGTCTGGCGCCCACTCTGCAGCCAGGAGCTCGGGGAGATGTTTTGCTGAGGGCGTCAGCCTTGGAGCAGGGTGGCACATGCCTGCGAGCACCGGCATGAGCTCACGTCTGCCGGCAGCGACACAGCCTCAAGTGCCTTAAGTAGGTGTTGAAAATTCGGAGTTCCTTTCAAGAAGCTCTCGGGGTGGGAGGCAGCGGCTGCAGTGATTGATAGTGTGCCGCGGCTTCTGGCCACCGGGGTGCTGCTGGGGGCTGCAGCGCGGGCGTGGAGGCTCCGGGGGGCACAGCTGTGGCCACTGAGACGCTCCTCGGGCCCTCAGGACCCAAACACAGGGCTGGCAGGAGAAGGCAGAGGTGCCTCCACATCAGGCAGGGGTGCTTGCGGACACCTGGCTGACTTGGCACTGCACACCTTGTGGGAGGTGGGTGGCCACGCTCTGCAGTCCTGCTCCGTGCAGCCCGGAGCCCAGGAGCTGCCGTGAGAGCTGGGTACAAGTTCTCCCCCACTGCCTGTGGTGGTGTGTCCTCAGGAGGCTCCATAGCAAGAACTGCCTCACCTTCCTCTGCTCTTGTAGTTGTTTGAGGTTCACAGGTGGTGCTCAGAAACTGCCCCCTGCATGGCTCACTGCCAGGTCCCCACTGTGGGGACTGTGTTTGGCAACTGGAGCTGGGCTGGCTCTGTGTCTTGGGCCCCCAAAATACAGGAAGAAAACCAGACCCTTCCTATGTGATGCAGCCTGAGCAAGCGTCTGCCTGAAAGGATGGTGGGGTTTGCCTGTGAGGGCAGGGTTTGGGCTGCACACGGATGTGGTTAATGTGCTCCCAGGGAGGTGGCAGGGACCCCTGCCCAGCCCAGACTCTCACCTGGGGCTGGGATCACAGCCAGGAGAGGTGGAAAGCAAAGGTGAGGAATGCGCAGTGCGGAGCCGTGTGAGCCACGGTGTGTGGCAGGATCAGACCTTCCCCCGGCTGTTTCACACCGCAATTCCCACATCCAGCTGGCAGCTCCGGGCGCAGTCCCGGCGCGCTGGGGGATCGTGGTTTGCGGCGTGGAGGGATCCCCTGCCCCTGCAGCCTAGGGAAGGCGATGTGCCGGGGGAGGACGCCGAGGGAGAGTCATTCCCCAGCCAGGCCAAGCCCCGGGATTTCTGGGCTGCTCTCCACGCCTTTCCGTGCGCCGGGGCTGCTGGCTCCCAGCGCAGGCTGTTCCCAGCCTCGGCGCCTGGCTGCAGCCCGAGTGCTCCACAGCCAAGAGCAGTCCCCGTCTGCGCCGGCCCTCCTCAGCCCCGCTGTGCTGATAACAGCCCTCGTGCAAGACACCCGAGCCGGCCGGAGCCTGGGGAAGCCGGGCCCCGGAGCAGGAGCTCCGCAGAGCCCCGCGGGCTCCCTGCGCCCCCAGGGCTGCGGCTTTGGGCCCCTTGCCCGGGGCACAGGTGGCCCCGAGGGGCACAGGTGGCCCGGAGGGTCCCAGCCCCGCGGGCACAGGAGCATCCCCTGCCTCCGGCAGTGCTTGACCGCAGAAACACCTCATGGCACGGAGTGCCCCCACTGCCCTGCGTCAGCTTTACATGGGAGTTTTGGGGGGTACCCTCTCCTTCTGAGCAGCAGGAGCTTTGGAGTGAGCACTGCTACCAGAGCTAGCAGGAATGTTTCAGAGAAATGGTGTTTCTTTAGAAAGAAAGCTGCGATCAGTATGGTGGGGAAAGGTGGATTTTGATTCATTTCTCTACTTGAAAATATGGCCCCACCATTGGAGCTCTATAAAAAAAAGTCAAATTTTTTCCAAGTCCCAATGATCTCTTTTTTCCCCATGAAATATAAGCTAATTAAATGCACTTAAAAACATTCTATATGTTCAAAGTGAAAACAAGTATTTCAGAAGTGTCTGAATGAGGGTGGAAGAACTGACCAAGGCTGATCTAATCCAAGACTTAGAAACGTGCCTTGAAATTTCATTTTCTTCCACCTTTTGAAGGGGAAATTTTCAGAACCTCTACTGTTCTTCTGTGTAGCCAGCTGACCTGGGTGTTACAGCAGGTATTTGGTGTCACTTGTACTGCTCTGAGGGTACCAGGGTGAGCAGAGTGGGCACAGCCAGACACCTGTGGGATGTGGAGATAGGGTGACAGGGACAGATGGCTCAGGGCCAGAATGTGGCACCTGGGGCCACCTCTGCAGCTCTGGGCTTGGGGCAGCAGCTGCCTGGGCTTGGTGGAGGAGGTGGGGGTGGGAGATAGGATCCTGGGGTCCCTTGGGACACTGGGGTGCTCAGGCAGTGTGGGTGCAGCCCCTAGGGCCTGCTGGTGTGGGTGAGGGAGCAGAGCAGCGTGGGGATCCCAGGGACCTGCTGGGGCCCGTGCCGGGCACGTTGGCTCAGGTTGTCAGCAGCAGAGGTGCCCTGTTGGTGGATGTCTTGAGGGCCAGCCTGGATAAAAGATGGTTGTAAGTGCAGCCCAGACTTGACATTGTTTATTAACAGACATTTTATTGCAACATCTTGGGCGCTTTCCAGGCAGTTGTATGGCAGCAGAAAGCTCGGTGGAGCAGGCAGCGGTGCCTGCCCTCCCTGCAGGGCTGCACAGCAGGGTCAGGGCTGGCCCTGCCGGCCCTGGTGTCCCCGCTGTGCCACAGCACACCAGCAGGACTGGCACTGCACGGCAGAGCTCCTGGCTGAAACCCTGGGTTCGTGGTGGACTGGAGCAAAGACCCCCGTGCCTTGAGCTTGTCTCCCCAGACCCTTCACATGGTGACAGCCCCACTGGGAACCTGGCTGCTCCAGTGCTCACCACGGCCAGGCTGTGGTGCCTTCATGGGCCCCAGTCCCACGACCAGGTGGGTGACACCTGCTTCAATATACACCTCAGCAGGTCAGAATAGAGCAGATTTGGGGCTTTCCAGGCCTTTCCTGCCCCCACTGCCCACAAGTGTATATCCACCAGGTCAGACCACAGGCACGGGAACCCAGTGTTGTCCTGGGCTGTGCAGAGGGACAGGTCAAAGGAGCTAATTCCTGTGGGGAGGGGATGGATCCAACCTATGAGGACCCTCCCACCTTTGCTGGTGGAGATAAACATCCCAATAAACATGGGCTGATGCAATTATCACATGCAGGGAGACACCAGCCTGTCTCCCTCCTGCCTGGGAAGGGGGAGCGGCAGTGCCTGGGGGGGCACTGGGGTGTGGGGGGGCCCTTGGGGACCTCCAGATCACCCTCCCTGCCGCCCTGTTAATATCCAAAGTGGCTGTGATAAGAAGCAGTTGCTGGGGCCGCAGGTGGGAAGGTGTCAAGTCGTACACACGGAGCTATAAACAGTGCGTGCCCATAAACCAGATCAAAGCAGAAAGAGTTTATTTTCAGAAGGTCTGCTTCCTCCGCAGAGCCTGCAGACAAAGAGCTTTTGGGGGAAGGGGGAAGGAGAGGGAGGAAAAAAGGGGGAGAGTTAGAGGAGGGGAAAGGATGGAGCTGGCCCTGCTGATTTCTGCCGGGTGGATCTCGCACTCGCCGCAGTGTGAGCGGCTGCCCTGAGGGACGCTGCCTGGACCTGGCAGGTTCACCGGCTGAGAGCAGCTGGTGCCGAGGGCATGGTGGTGGCTCAGCCTCCCGCAGTGTCCCTGGAGCAGCTGTGCCCCACGGGGTGCAGGGCTGTCCCCCCCAGGCCAGGGCGGGCTGGGCTCCTGTGGGCAGCCAGGACAGGGCTGCTCCCCGCCTGCCTGGAGCACCTGAGCTGTAAGTCACAAGCCCTTAAGCAAACTATTGTGAAACCTTGTTGGTTTGCAGAGCCTGTCCCCACCCTCCAGCCCCCAAATCACAGGGCTCAGCTACTGGAGCGCTGCGGGGGGAAGCGCGTGCCCACCTGCTCCTCGTGGTCTCTGCAGGCAGCAGGAGCAGGAAATCCCAGAGGGGGACGGCAGCCGCATCAGGTTCTCCAGCAATCGGAGCTCAAGAGGTCAGAGAGCAGATGCTGGGGCTGTAACGAGTGCGTGTTAGCTCCGAGGCCTCTGTATCCTGTGCTGCCTGGCCCACCTCACCCGCTGATTTAAACAGAAAATTCCCACTCCTTTCCCACTGACCGACTCTGAAATGAACCAGATGAAGTTTGAGACCTCAGACTTGTTCAGTTTGGGTTCTAGATAAAGACAGACCTCTTAATCTACTCACCCCCAGTGCAGCTGGGCACTGTAGCTGCAGGCTCCCACCACAGAGGGTTCGCAGTGCACTTTGCCCCTCCTTCACACTGGTGCTGATGGGCTCAGCAGACCAGATCCTGACCACCCTTCTCCAAGGGGAGAGCAAGAGCTTCTGGGTCTGCTCCAGCCCCACCAGCACATTGTTTCCAGCAACACTTTGGTGTCGGGAGGCACCAGAGCCATGTGCTGTCTTGTGCTCTCACAGCCTGGTGCCTCCCAGCAGGCAGGGTACATCCCAGGGGAACAGCCCACATCAGGAATTGGTAACATCTGCTCCCACGCTGCCAGCACCTCCTGCATGCTGCCCGCTCTGGGGTGCTGCCGGCACGTCCCTCTGTCCCTCTGCTCTCACCCTGTGGTGAGCACCAGCCATGCCGGCGCTGTGCCCACAGCACTGCAGGGGCACAGGGCCCTCCGTGGTTGTCTTAACCAGCCTTGCCAAGGGCAGGCACAGATCTCTGGGAATGTCACACTGGGCCTGTAACAGGCTTTGTCCCATCCCAGCAGCATGGGAGCTGTCGTGCTGATCCCACAGCCCTCTGGCAATCCTGGGTGGGGTGTGCTGGCTCCTACCCTGCAGGGCTCCCTCCCACAGGCCTTGGGTTTAAGCCACAGCAGTTAAATGCCTAGATTTTTCCAGGATTGCTTTTCCTGCAGCCCCCAGCAGCTTCCTGAGCCTGTCTTTGGGGTGAAGTAAGAGTACTGGGCTCACTTTCCCCGGGAAGGCGGCAGCACCGGTCCCACACCACCCTGGCAGCACCTGCTGCTGTGCTGGCCGTTACCTTCCCACTGACAACCGCGGCGAGGGAAACACATTGCACGGCCTTCAAGGGAAATTTCACTCTGGTTTGCACAAATATTTATCCCACCTGTTTCCTGCCTGGGCCAGCTCTGGGCCCGGAGGACGCGCTGGGTCACAGGCAGCAGGGTGGAGGAAGCGGTGGGGAACCGGCTCCTTCTCACACAAAGACCTTTGCTCTGCAGGGCTGTGCGGGCTGCAGCGGCCGTTCCTCTCCAAAGCAGGACAGGATGGGATATCTGCAGGGGAAGGGCAGGGTGAGGGCATGGGGTGCTGCATCTCAGCTGCAGAAGTAAGAGCCCCAAACTTGTCTTTGGTTTGTTTTCACCCACTCTGGAGCATCTCTGGGGAAAAGTGAACAGCCTGGGAAACCATCGTGTGTTCCTGGCAGGGTGTTTCTAACGGCTGTCACCAGTCAGGTTTTGAATGTCCCTGTTTCTTCATCCTGAAGGGGCCCTTCTCCGAGCTGAAGTGGCTCGGACCTGGAACGGTCGCAGGGCTCCCCAGTCTGGATCCCCTTCCTACCCCATCGTGTGCTCTGGCTACCGCGGAAATGGCCGGCACCGGCACCTGCAGCTGCTCACGGCCAGCCCTCGGTTTGCATGGGACACAGGAGATGCGATTCCCTGGCGCGGAGCTGCGGGGATGGCGCGGGCACCCGGAGCCGCCGGTGCGCGGCGGGCGCCGCATCCCCGGCAGCCGCGGGGCACCGCCCTGCTCAGGAAATCCCTGGCCACGGAGCCGGGAAGCACGGCCGTGCTATTCTTACCCTAGCCCTCGCCTCCCTCCCGGCTGGCTGCGGGAGACAGGATGCGGGCTGATGGCTCCGTCCGCGGCAGCGGCGGCGTAAGGAGCCTGGCTCCGGGGTGTCCGCCCTGTCCCACCCCTAAAATTAGCACGAGCCGTCCCGCGGGCAGCTGTTTCCAGCACAGCCCCGTCTCCCTCCGGGGGGCTGCTGCAGCCTTGCTCACCCCCTGTCCCCCCATCATCGCCGCGTTTCCCCTCTTTTCCCAGCCAGCCCGTGATTCACGCGCACAGCTCATGGAGCCTCTCTGGAAAGCCCCGAGGAGCGGCTCAGGGACACATCTGCGCGGCGACACTGTCGCCAGCGGCACCCGCGCCGCCGGGCCGGCCAGCACCTGCCCCGGGGCCGCATCGTCACCTTCCTGCGCCCACGCCATCGCAGCTTCCACCCTGCAAAGCCGTGCCAGCCGCAGGCACCGTGCCGGGCGGAATGCTGGCAGGAAGGGTTTGACTCATGCTGGAGTTAATGAAAACAAAACTCTGCAAATAAATAGCATTCGCACCGTTTCCTTAGCGGAACGGGCCCCTGTTTCCTATGCCGGTGCTCCTCGGGTGTTTCACCTACAGGGGCTGACCCTGCTGCCGTGGAGCCCCTCTGGCGCCAGGGCTGTGCCAGCCAGAGCCCTTTCCACGTTTATCCTTGGCTGAAGAAAGTGAAGGTGGCGCCTGTGCTGGCGTCCCTGTGCCCGGCCGCCGTGAGCACCCCCAGACCCGAAGGGTTCCATCGCAAACCCGAGCCCCAGCCTGGCTTGATATCCTGGCAGTCTCCAGCCACGTCCAGCGGAAACCTGGGTGCCACTGGGGACTGGCCTGGGCTGAGTTTTGAGTGAGATAGGCTGTTCCTTGGGCAAACATTTTGATTTGCAGTTGGAGGGGAGCACAGAGGTTTTACAGAGTGGATCCCCACAGCTCGGGCTGGGCTTTGCTCCACAGCATTCACACCCAGGACCTCCCACTGCCCACGCTGGGCCCTGCCAGTCCAGCCAGGCTCTGTTCTTTTGGCCACCTGTAATCCATGCCCACAGCTCCCTCGGGAGCGGGCGGGGCTGGGGGATGCTGAGGTGCTTGTAGTGGGGCCGGCAGCTCCACACCCTCAGCGGATGTGCTTTTTCCCAGGATCACATCAGTGTGGATGGAGAACAGAAATCAGGACTCAATATCAGCTGTTCCCACCCTAGTCCTAATTTATTTATTTACCACTTAAAAAAGACTGAATGAGACTCTGACAGCAGAAATCCCCACGGTGTGCTGTGAGAGCAGCCTGACCCAGGGTGGGCAGTCCTGCACCCAGGCTCACTCCAGGACCCTTTTCTCTCACCCACGTTAGCAATCCGGTGACAGGGTGCGTGGTTGCCGCAGGTGTGATGCACAGCCAGCCCTCTTCTCCAAAGCCCTGCCGAGGATGCTCATGGCCAGGGCTTCTCCGAGCCTCTTCCCAGGGCAGCACAGCAGCTGGCAGCGGTCCTGGGGAGCAGCAGCCCCCCGGAGAGGCTGGAGAGCCCCAGGCGTTTCCTGCTGAGGCAGCACATTCCCAGAGGGAGGAAAGGTCGTGGCTGGGGCTGTCCTGGTTTCCGCTCCCGCTCCCAGCGCGGCCGTCAGCTGCCGCGGCTTCCTCTGGCTGCTGCCCAGCCTTTGCAAGGTGCACCCCAGCCCTGGCCCCGGCGGTGGTCCCGCTCGCCGGGCCCTCACCGGGAGCGAGCCAGCCGGGCCAGCAGCCGCGTGTGGTTCTTTCTCCCGCGGGTGGCTGGGCAGGCACAGCTGGGCTGGGCAGGGCGAGCAGCGCTGGCCGCTGGCCGCTGGCCGCTGGCCGCGCCGGACGCGGGTGGCCTCCCCGGTGACACACGGCCCGGCGGTGACAGACACGAGTCTCTTCCCTTCGCTCCCCCCTGTCCCCAGTGGAGCTCCTCAAACACCGTCTGCATTCACCTCAGCTCCCACGGCGCGGCAGCGGGGCCGGGGCTGGCAGGTGGTGGGAATGATGGGCGGGATGGGGGCTCCACGCGGCACCGCAGGGATGCTCCCTCCTTCTCACTCCCAGACTGCCATTTGTATCCAATTGTATTTTGTGCCATTCAAATGACCGCGTCCCGTAATGCATTGCATTCACAATGTATTTAGCACATCATTTAAAGGAACATGTGAAGCAGAAGTGTCTAGCACAGTTCTTAGTATAAACATTGAAGCAAAATAAACCAAAACAATCATGTGGAAATGAAACTACGAAGCTTATTAAAAAAAATCAGGCGCAGACCTCATAGTGCCAAAACCCCCATTAGCATGAGTCATTTCAACCCTCCCCCAGGGAAAAAGCACCGAAAAGCTCATGTCCTGGTGAAGTGTTTCACTTCTGACTGCCCAGGCAGGTGGGTCCCAGCACCCCAGAACTTCCCCTCCAAGCTCAGGTGATGCTCATTTAGTACCAAGGCAGAAGAACCCCAGGTCAAGCCCACTTATCATCCCTGGCCAGTGATTGAATCAGCCACAGGTTTTTCTTGTGTTTCCGAGTATTGAACTTCCCTGGAGGGCAATTTACTCACAAAACCCATTTGTGTCATAGGTTTTAATTGTAATTTGTAACAGACTACAGTAAAGTGGGGGCTGACAGTCCCTCGCGGTCCCTGCAGGTGGGTGTGTGCAGGGGCTGCCACGGGACCCCTGGCCGCCGCTGGGGCTGGCAGGAGGGTTTATCTCCCTGCTGTTATCACTTCCTTTCTCCCGGGCAATCAGCCGGGAGCCCGACCCTCTGCAAACTGGGGATTTAACAATCTCTGCAAGCAGAGGGGGCTGAGGTAGGAGGGCTGGTGTGTGCCCACGTCCCCTGGAGCAGGTGAGCAGTGGCAGCCAGAGGGCTCTGGGGTGGGGGCCCAGGATGGACCCACTGTGTAGGCTCCCATCCCCTCCCCAGACAGGGAAACTGAGGCACACACAGCCGCATGCCCCACGAGAGCCTGTGCCAGGGGCTGCTCTGGGATCACATGGCTGCCCCCAGCCAGGGCTTCAGCTCCATCTTCCTGGGGAGAGAAAAGGACTCACTTGAGCTTCTTCAGCACCCAGAACGTGTTTACTCTGGCTCCGGGTTAATATATACGGTTTACTCATCTGATAGGGAGATCAACGGGCAGAGCTGGCCCTGGACAAGGACGTGACAGGTCTCTTTTCTGCCTGTTTCAAAGCCTTCATCCCGGCAGCAGCATGAGGCTGCCCCTCGTTATCAGCAGCCAATTAAAGCATCTGAAATTCAGGCTGAACATTTTTGCACATTTTTCCATCAAACCCCTGCCTGCTTTGGGAAGAGGTGCTGAGGCTGAGTCTTTCCCAGCACCCCTGCCTGAGCACACGGGAACAGGAGCAGCTCCGTGGGCAGGCTGGAGAGGAGGGAAGGAGCTGTCCCCTGCACAGCCAGGTCAGGGCTGCACCTGGAGGAAGGACAAGCTTTGCCCAGAACATCCTGCCCAGCTGTGCCTGGCAGTGGCTGCGCCAAGTTCAAGCTCCTGGCTGTCCCCAGCCACACTGTGCAGCCTGAGCAGCCCCTCCTGCTCCTGTCCCCGTCCCCATCATCCTCCCCTGATAACACTGGGAACGATAGTCGTGGCAGAGGCAGGGCCAGGGCTTAGGGGGCCAGACAGGTAAACCAGGGAGGGACGAAGACAAACACAGCCAAAAGGGCTCCTCCAGGCCCAAGGCCAGGGCCCTTCCATGGATTAGGTCCCCTTGTGCTGGGGTGAAGCACGTGTTTACCAAAGCCTCGCTGTCAGTCCCAGCAGCCCTGAGTGCAAGAAGGAGCTGTGGCACCCCACGTGTGCCATGGGGCTGGGGATGGGGCCCCTCCCTGCCCTTGCTCCCGGTCTGTGCCAGCTGCCAGCTGTCCCCCGCCCCAGCAGGACCTGCTCCACTCCTGTGCCAGGACAGTGCTTCACCTGCTCTGCTGGCAGCTGGAGGGGGCCCAGGGGTGGCTCCCCATGAAGGAGGACTTTCCTACCCCTCCAGCTGCTGGCCCTGGCTGCAATCACCACCGTGCCCACCCAGCCACTTGCCTGCTGGGGGGGAGTGAGGTGGGAGTGGGGAGCACCCGTCACACAGCCTGGCAGCTCCAGCCCTGGCTCGCACTCCGAGGGGCCGAACATCCCCTTCCTGCACAGCCCATCACCTCCAGCCAGCCCTCATCCCCACCAAGAAATGGGCTGGCTCTGCACTCTCCCCTTGCTCTCTCTTGGCAGATAGTTTGCTGACGTCTTGTAACCGCAAAGCAGGTTGATTTGAATTTTCCATGGATGGCTCAGAGTCACGGATAATTCATTATTCACACCTCTCTAATTAAGCTGCTGGCCAGCAGGCCAGTCAGGGCTGAGAGCAGCCACATGTCCCCAGGCCAGGGCAGGTCAGCAAGGTCCAATGTGGCTTGAATTTGGGCTAGGGTGTCGCTCGCCCTTTGCTGCACATGGGACACAGGGCTGCTTTGATAAGCAAGATCCCAGAGCTGGGGGGTCTGAGAGCAGCGCAGAGGGAAGGGCAGCAGCCTTTTGGGAGTGTTCCTCCAAACCTGGAGCCCAGCTCAAATTCCTGCCAGAGCCTTTCTGCTCCCGAGGAAGGGCTGGACGTGGCACAGCCCCGCAGCAGTGACTTGGAGCCTTGCAGGCGTTCAGTGACCGCAGAAGGAGCTCGTGAATCTCGCAGCCAGTTCTCCGGGGCTCACACCGGCTGCCTTTGGCACCGAGGCTCGTCCCGCTGAGACCACGGTCACGGTGCTCCCGCTCAGCTGGGAGCGAGCAGCTCTGCAGATGAGGGAGCGCTGTGGGTGCAGGGAAAGGTGCAGGACGACGGGCTGCACGGGCGCATTCCCCGGAGCATCCCCCGAGCCGAGCCGCGGGCTCCGGGCAGGGCGCCGGGGGCCGCGCGTTCCGAGCCCCGCTGATGAGAACTCCAAATGCAGTCGGTGGGCTGCTCCGCAGGCAGCTCCGCGCCGCCAAGGCAGCCAGGGCCATTTTAATCATTTCCAGATTTGTGTGGGAGGTCAGGGCCCTGGGGTGCTGCTCCATGTCAGTTTTATAAACACGGCAGTTTTTCCAGATGGTCTCTGGCTCCAGCCTGGCTAGCAGGTTGATTGGGCCAGACCAAAATAACAACAGGTGGAGAACAGGCCATGACTGCCTGACGCTATCTCCCTTTTCCATCTATTCCCCAAATGATTTTTTTTCTTTGCAGAAAACAATTAAGTTTTGCAGGGGCAGGGGTGGGAGCAGCGCCGGGCTGCGAGCTGAGGCCCCACACCTTCACTGCACGTGTGGGAGCAGCATCTGCCGTGGCTGCTGAGGCCAGGGCAGGGCCGGGCTGGATCCCCTTCACTGCCGGCACAGACACCGCCGGGCTTCCAGGCACCCGGCACTTCTGCAGCCCAGGATTTTCCTCCATCCTCCCGAGGGCTGCCTGCGTCAGCAGATCAGTTGCACACCAGCAGGCTCTTTCATTCCCCCACATCCCCTTTTTTAGCCTGAGTTTTACAGCGAGATGATTTTTAAAATATTTTCTATGAACTCCCAAGGAAATTTAGAGCCAAATGGGCATTGTGGCAGCATGCTGCCTGCACTCCTCATTTCTAGGCCCAAGAAGGAGCCCTGCATGCCCAGGTGCTCTGTGGGTGGCCAGGGTCCATCTGAGGCTGCCGGACCTGGTGCTTTCCCAAGAGTGCCAATCCACCAGGGCCACTCAGAGCAGGGCCAGCTCCCTTCCCTCCAGCTGAGGGATGTGGCAGCGCTCCGAATGGATGCTCAGAGCCCCAGGGCTGAAACGCCAAACAGCACAGATGCCAGCTTTGACTTTGTACAGGAGCAAATGGGCTCCAAGGCCCCTGTCCCTCCCTCACCATCACCCCCGATGGCAGCAATGGGAGCACCACTGGCTCTCTGGGCACAGGCAGCACTCAGAGCAGAGCTCGTGGCACGGAGACCTCTCCGAGCCCAAAGGATGGAAAAACCACGGCTGTGCACTGGCAATGAGCAGAGCTGCTCCCACTCGTGGGAGAGAGCTCTTTCATATTTCCCACTCGCCCTCGTGCTGATGTCTCTCTGCTGGCCAAACCTTCCCTTACAGGGGAGGAAGCTTTGGCCAGAGGTTGTAAACTGATTGTAGGCGTAAATAAAAGAGTTGCATGTGCAGCCCTGCAAGCCAAGCCCAGTACCCTCCCTGCATCTGCACCTCGCCCCACGCACACACCACAGCCCTGCAAGAGCACGGGGCTGAGCTGAGCACACTCAGGACCGGGGGAGGAGGAGGAACAACATTTCCAAGGACTCTGCTCAGAGGGAGGTTTTGCCCAGCCAAGGGGACACAGCCCACCATCCCCTCTGTGCCTGTGGTGCAGCTCTGCCTCCACCTCCCGCATCCAAAATCCTCAGCAGCATCCCTTCCTCACTCCGTAGCACCAATCTGGCATCACTCATCTTTCTTTCCTAAACTCAGGCCAAACCTTAACTGGCCCAGCCCTGCCACTGTGTGACAGCTGGCTCTGACACCTCCCTTCAGCCTGCCCTGATTCCTTCCATAGGAAGGAATTTGCTCCTGCACACCAGCTCCAAGGATTGCATGTCCCCCTGTGCTAACTGCACAATCCCAAACAAAATCTGTATCAAAGGCCTGCCGTGCTGCAATTTAGCATTTAATTTAGTCCATGGCTCTTAATGGAGAAGACGCTCCATGCCATGACCAACACAAAGCACTGGCAGGCAAAGGGCCCTGGCTGAAATGCAGCCAGGCAGGGGAAGCAGCTTGGGCACGTGCTGGAGGTTTGGCAGCGTGGCCATGGTGCCCGAGGGGAGGATCCTGCTGCAGGATCAGGATCGGGGTCGTTACTGGGCACTGGGCGTGTGCCCAGCGGCTCTGGGGCAGTCCTGCCCCCAGCAGGCAGCAGCCTGTTCCCAGCCTGCCTCCCCGCTCTGGTAAGAGAGCAGGGAATTAGAAAGGCCTCACCCTGTTTCCACCAGCTCCTAAAATGGAAGTTTGGAGCTCTGGGCAGTGGGTCTGGACAGTTTTACTCCTGCAGGCAGGTAGGCAGTGAATCTGGAAACCCTCTGTGGTGGGAGCGGTGGCAGCAGCGCAGGGACTCACCTCCCCCAGCCCTTTGTTTAGGAATCCCATTTCTGCCATGTCTAAATATGCCCTAATCCTACAAACAGTTCCCCTCCAGGAGAAGGAACAGACCTTAGGCTGATTTTTCTCTGCAGCCATTTGCACACACCTGAACCCTTGGGATAACAATGAAGTGGCTCCAGCATGGCCCCTTTTCCCCTTGGATCTTACCTTCCTTTCCACAGCCTGAAGGTGTTATCAGCCCTGTTTGCAGGTGGGAAACCGGAGCTGTGTTTCAGTGATGGAGGAAACCTGGTCTGAGCACTGTCACTGCACGATGCCAAGGGCAGATCCAGCGCCAGGGTGTTGGGCACGATCACACAGAGGGAGTTGTGCACTCAGAATGTTTTGACAGGTTAACTTTGTCCAGATGGTTTTTTTGACAGTGGATATCTCACCCTCTGGTGTCAGCCCAGCTCTTGCCTGCAGATGGTGGCAAACCCCCCAAAACCACTCAGCCCAGAGCCCTGGGAAGTGTGGCTCCAGCTCACCTTGGGCTGCACCTCTGCAGGGCACAGCGTGTATGCCCCAACGATTCCTTCTCCTGTTCACATCCTCCTGGATGCTGACACCCAGAAAGAGGTCTGGCAAAGCCTGTATTTTCAGGCACAAGGAAATTGCTTGCATAAAGTCATTGGGTTTCTTTGGAGGATTTGGAAGTTCAGTAACCAGAGAGGCTACAGGCAGCACTACAGGAGTTCAGCTGGAAGAGACATGCTGTAGATCTTTCTCTAGGACAGTGTTTGCTGGCAATTGCATCACTTGGGAAAAAGAAATGGAGGGGATAGGGAAGGAAAAAAATACTGTATTGGCAATAGGGACATTGGATAGAAAAGGACCCCAAGGCCACATGAAGCCAGGAGCAGCTCAGGCACCTTCAGCTGCCTGGCAGTGCTGCTCCCACAGCCTGGCACGGCGACAGGGACCAAGGGCCAGCGAGCACCACGGCACTGCTGTGCCCTGACCCAGAACTGGCCAGGTCAATATTCTTGCCTTCAGGAGCACTCCCTCCTGGGCCCTGTGCTCCCAGGGACATGTCAGGCTCCAGAAGAGCAATGTCTTTAACTTGGCAGTTTCTGGACAGTCTCTCTCCCTGGCATCCACATTTTATTATCATCTACGCAGGCAGTTTGTTCCTAAAATGCATGCACTGAACCTGCACACACACAGTGGGGGATGGGGCTCCAACACCAGCAGACGTGTTTGGAAGTGCCAGGATGGAAAAATGTCTCGGATGCCAGGTGAGGGAACGCCGGGAGCAGGGAGGGCTCCTGGTCCTGGGCTGTGCTGGGATGGCACAGAGGTGTCAGCTGCCCCCAGAGCGTGCTCATCTGCACACTCATCTGTGTGTGCTGCACTCATGGAACCTGCCCAGTGCTGGCCCAGCCATGCCCGTGTCCGTGCCAGTGTCCATGTCCATGTCCATGTCCATGTCTATGCCCGTGTCCATGTCTGTGTCCATGTCCATGCCTGTGTTCATGTTCATGCCCATGCCCGTGTCCATGTCCATGCCTGTGCCCATGTCCATGTCCATGTCCATGCCCGTGTCCATGTCTGTGTCCATGTTCATGCCTGTGTTCATGTTCATGCCCATGCCCGTGTCCATGTCCATGCCTGTGCCCATGTCCATGTCCATGTCCATGTCCATGCCCGTGTCCATGTCTGTGTCCATGTCCATGCCCGTGGCCATGTTCATATCCATGCCCATGTTCATGTTCATGCCCATGCCCATGTCCATGTCCATGCCCGTGTCCATGTTCATGCCTGTGTTCATGTTCATGTCCATGTCCATGTCCATGTCCATATCTATGCCCGTGTCCATGCCCGTGTCCATGCCCGTGTCCATGTTCATGCCTGTGTTCATGTTCATGCCCATGCCCGTGTCCATGTCCATGCCTGTGCCCATGTCCATGTCCATGTCCGTGTCCATGCCCGTGTCCATGCCCGTGTCCGTGCCCGCGCTCCTGCACAGCTGACAGCCAGAGCTCTGTTTGTGCACGCACGCACACACACACAAACACACACGTGTGTGCATCTCCTGAGCTGGTTCAGCGCTGAGGGGAGGAAACAAAGGCCAGGATCCCTGTGGATAAGCGGGAGGCAGAGGAAGGGCAGGAGCAGCCCACACACCGAGCCACCCGTGGGCAGCCCCGCCGGCCGGCGTTCCCAGGCTGCTTCCAGAGCGCGGGCAAGCGTCCCGCACTGCCTGCACCTGGCTGCTATTAAGCATTCAATCAAAAAGGGATCACAAGCCAGATATAACTAATTCGGAGGAACTTTTTTACACAACAAGCCCCTTTCAGTTTGCTTGTTTGGTTTTATATCTAAGGCTAACTCCGGCAGGTTTGAAAATGAGCAGAGCTCTTGGCTGTGGGGGACACACCACGTTTCCAGCAGACAGAGGTGGGAGTTCTCCTTTGGTGTTTTAAAAATAGCACTACAAAGAGAGGCGGGCTGGGATCCTGGTGGTGTGCAGAGGGAGGGACAGGACGGGGCTGTATCCCAGGCCAGTCCTGGGGACAAGGCCCACAGAGCTGGTGGGTATCTGTCCCCCGCAGCTGCTCCTCAGGTCCTCTGCACTTGTCTTCCACCATGGCGAGAGTCTGGGGCTGCCCAGGATGCTAAAGAAGAGATGGGCTGGTACACAGGGCAGAGCCCTCAGCAAGGTTCCCTGTGTCCTGCTCTTGAACCCTTCCCAAAATCACATCCCTGCAGGGCAGACCATGAGCTGGGTCTGAGCACTGGGCACTCTGTGTGGCAGCAGCTGGGATGCAGTCCTGGAGCACACAGCTGGCTTGAGCTACACGGACATCACTGGAGCCTGCCAAACTTCCCGTGCTCAGCGGATGGAAGCAGGAGAAGCCTTGGAGGACACCTGGAGATGAGGCTGTGACCCCCAGCAGCCCCGTGCCAAACCCAGTCCCCAGCAAACACTGGACAGGTGGCAGAACTGGCCCTAAATGTCTCCTACACAATGGCTTTGACCCTATTTCAACAAGGAGCTCACAATGCCATTAATCACTAGTGACACTTCCTTCTGCCATGGCAAAAGAGACCCATCTTCCTATTTTTTATCAACTATGAAAAATCCACATTAAAAAGTTCCTTTTCTTCCACCTTCACAGAGTCCAGCAGCAAACACTACCAGCTCCTCCACAGCCACCCCTAGATCCCCATCCTGAGGGTAACTACTTTTCTGAAGAACAGAAAACGAAGGTAATGGCAATAATAACCACACACGTCCTGTAGCTGTGTGCTGCAAAGCCTCTGGAGGTGCAAGTGCCTTAACCCTCACCAGGGAGGGCACACCCACGCGGGGGAGCACAGAGATCCCCACACCAGCTGCTCAGTGCCAAGCACGTGTCACTGTTGGCCTGTCCTGGTCACCCACGCTGAGAGCAGAGCGTGGTCAGGCTGCTCTGGCAGCTGCAGCGCCGGTCCCTCAGTCCCGCTCCATCTCCAGTGCGTGGGTGTCCAGGGATTTACACGCACAGCAGGCAGGAACCAAAGCTCCCCGCAGTTTGGAGGCTTCCCAAGTGGCCAGCCCCAGGAATTGTGCCCAACATGTGCTGGAAGGGACCATTCACCCGGCGCTCCCGAGGGGCCCCTCCACATTGGCCACACTGGGATGGCGGCTGGGACACGCTGGCTTTTAGGGGAGGGCTCCAAGGAGGTTTTAATTTAATGCTGGCGCTTACCCTGGGAAGAATTTCCCCAGTAGGTGGAAATTCATGATCTCCTTCAGCCCGGGGAGAAAGGAGGAGCAGGGGAGGCATCATCCTTGTGCACTAATACTCCTCCTTTTGGGGACGGCTCTGGATGTCGATTCCCCAGACGCTGATACTGCTCTTTCCCAGGAATACTAGCTGGTTTCAAACTTGAGCCAGTATTTGCACGTTATTTACACCAGCTTTTGGCTCCCACCCGCCTGGCTCCCGGTGGTGAGGGGACCCGAAGGACCGCAGGGGCTTTCCAGGCTCGGCTCAGGCTGGGGCTCAGCTCCGGCCGGAGGGAGAGAGGGAGCTCGCTCGCTGGCCAGATGGTTTGTTTTCGCTCAGGATCGAACTCGCTGCTTGTCTCGGTGGCTCCCGACAGCTCATCCTCCCACGGCTGCCTCCGGCAGGGCACAGGCAGTGCCCTGCTGGAGGCGTCCCCGGCAGCCCAGCGTGGCGGTGGGACCCCGGCCCCAGCCCGGCCTCGTTGCGCGGCCCCACGGGGGAACGCGGCTTCCCGGCTCCTCGGGACGATGCCGGCAGAATCCCTCTCGCTGGCCCCAGCCCCTGATGGAGGGAATTAAGGAGCGGATTTGGCTGGGAACAGCCCCCAGGTTCTCTCACAGGGAAAGGGGGAAGGCAGATGTACAGCTTTGTCCTAGGAAGGACATTAAAGACATTGCCCTGGAGAAGCACCAGGGTGTTGGGTTATGGCCAACGTGACTAAGCCTCCTCTTCCTCTCTGCTCACCCTTCTCTCTGCCATGTCAGACTTTTTAAAAAGCACCTCTAGTTTTGCAATGCTCTTGCTCAGAACCTCATTACTCAGGCTGAGCTGGCCCTGTTTCCTGGGGAGCGAGGCATCCCTGCCTGATAAGATAAACTCCCCAAAGAAAGGTTTTGGAACCCTGACTCACTAGAGAAACTTTCTGCAGTGCATTCATACAGCCTCTAACACACTCAACTATTTGATGGGCTTATCAGTGAAATTCAAATGTTCATCTATGGTCACTAGAGGACAGCCCTGATCCAGGAGCAAGGTCATCCCAATCAGGTGTTAAGCCTGGAGTCATCCTATCTGCACCTCCCTACATATTCACAGCCCCTTCTCTGTCCTGTCCCCAAAACCCTCTTGCCCTGGGCTCCCACAGGGACTCAGAGACCCTCTGGAGCCCTGTTCACCTGGGGCTCTGGACAGAGGGTGGCATCCTGCTGGCAGGAGCCCTGTGCCTGCTGCCAGGTCCCAGCCCTCCTGGGCATGCTGGGGGGCTGTGCTCAGTGCCCACAAGCTGCAGCTGGGGCAGCTCCAGGCCGTGGTTCCCCATTACCAGCAGGGTCTGGCTCCAGGTTATCACTCCTGCTGCTTCTGGCAGCCCATGTCTGGTTTTACAGACAGGCAATAAATCCCCAGGGAGAAGCAGCTACAAGGTCTCCATCCATGGACCCCCCAAGAGAAAGCAGGCCCAGACCCCAAATGTTTGCCCTGGTCAGTCCCCCCATGAAAGCACGGGTTTTTTTCTAGGTACAGTGAACTCTCAGGACAAAGCTTGCTCTTCTGATTGCATCAGCAGGGCTGCACATGCAGCTGATACTGGGTGGGGGAGAAATCCTCTTCTGGGGCAATAAACACAGCACAACTTTGGGAGCAGTTGCCTGGCTCTCAGCGAGTCCTTGCCCTGCACGCCGCTGAGATAGAAGGGGCTCCACGGATGCTTTCCACCAGCTTCTAAATCCAACACCCTGGGTTTCCCCTGGGCTGGCCCCAAAGCACCCCATCCCTGGGGAGGGCTGCCTTGGCACCAGCCCCACTGGGGTGATGAGTGTGTCAGGGCTCTGTGTGCCCAGCTGTGCCCAGCTGTGCCTCTGGCAGCAGGACCCAGCAGGTTATCGGGCAGCTCTGGAAGTCCCAGACAACTGCAAATGATCAACCCCGGGGGAATTTTTTTCCTCCCCTCGGCTCTGGAGTCAATTGTCAGCCCTGCTTTTAAAGACACCCTTGTCGGCAGCGCGGCTATGCTTTTCTGCTTCGGAGGAATTCCTCTAAAACAATAATAGTGACATTGTTCCTCACTTTGCTGGCGGTTTTATAGGGCTCACGTTGGAGAAAGGTGACCATGGCTGCCTTTTGGCCACATGTGTTTACACAAGGAAATGCATGTGGGTTTTGGGGTGGCGCCTGGAGTCAGCAGCCGCTCTCTGTACTCCTGACCCTTACAGAGCTGCTTTCTTGCTTCTGGGTACGTTTACTGCACTCCAGATGTGAGCTGGCTCCAGCAAGGCTGCGGAGCGCCAGGGATCTGGCATCCCCAGACTCATCAGTCCGTGGGGTAGAATGCCATGGTGGTTGTTTTAAAAGCTGTAATGCGTCTTGGTAACACATCATGATTTATTCAGCCCTTGTTTGACAGGGAGCCTTTATCAAAAGCCGATGCGAAGCCCGGGCTCGGCGGCGCTGCCGAGGGTGGCTGGGAGCTGCTCCCTCCCCAGGGATGGGCTTTTGCTGGGTCCCCGCCGTGCCACCCACCCCGAGGGCTGCATTTGGGGACACCTGTGCTGCGGGTGCACCTCCGCCCGGGGTTCATTGAGCCGCTGAACAGACGAGCCCCAGAGCGTTTTGAGCAGTGCCGTGTCCCTGCTGCTGGCACCAGGAGTCCCGGGGCTGCAGGACCACGGGGTGACCTGGGGGTGACAATGCCACAGCCTCTCCTGGCAGAACACAGGCTCACTTTGGCCTCGCTCTCAGGCAAACCAGAGCTGATGGAAGGAGAGAAAAGAAGTGAAAATTGAGCTTGGGGAAAGCCAGGCAAAACCAGAGCAGAGTGTGGGCAGTGAGGGAGCTCTGGGAAGGCAGGGCAGTGGCAGAGCTGGGGAGTTCCTGCCCACAGCTCCCAGCACCCCACCAAGGGCCCTTCTGCTGAGCCTCCTGCTCTGTTCCACTTTTCTGCCCTCGCACCAGATAAACCACAAAACACAGTTACAGGGAAAAGGGGAGGGTCAGATGGTTCACAACCTGAGAACAGCCTGCTGCTGGCGCAGGCTGGAGGCAGAGGAGCCTGAGGAGAGTGAGCCCTGCCCTGGGCCGGGGCTGGCAGGCACTGGGCAAGCTTTGGGGGAGCAGCCCGGGATGGGGGATTGGCCCCAGCCCTGCATCCCTGCTCCAGCCTCCTCCCTTGGTGCCTCTGAGGTGCCATTCCCATGGGCACAGATGGATGCAGGACACTACAGCCCTGGATCAGGAATGAGCCTCTGGTTTACAGATATTTATTTGCTTTTTATCATAATGGGAAAAAAATGCAACAGCAGATAGAAGAGGAAGGAAAAAACCCCAATCTGGGTCAGGATCTCACACTGGCTAGTTCACTTCACAGTTTAAGTAAATAGTTCTCATCCCAAAACCCTTCAGGGTCATATAAATGTGCCTCTTCACATGGAAGAGACTATTTTGATAGTAGCTGGGTGCCTGATGAATTTGCAACTTTCCCAAACTGTCGGTGTCTAGAATGTGACTCAGTTTTTCACAGTGAGATATAAAATCCTATCAATTAATCTAACTTTTATTGCACCTCTGGGGCATGAACGTGATGTTATTTAAACAAATGGTTCCCATTACCTTCAATTATTTTATAAATGTTTTTCAGTGATTTATAGGCTTCTATTAAATGGACAATATACTTCTGTGCTCCTCGAGGGGGTAAACAGTAATCTAAGGGCTTGGGTTTGCTGATCCTTTTTTCTTTCTCTCCTTCCTTTTCCACATGCATCAGGGCTGCCGTTTAATTAGCGGGGAGGTGGGGAAGAGCCCGGCCAGACGCGGTTCTGACGGCTGCCCCCGCCGCGCACCCCCAGCCCGCCCGCCCCGCACCCGAGGGTGCTGCGCCCTCCCTGCGGGCCCTTCCAGCCCGGGGCATCTCCTGCCCGAAACCGCGCTGCTGCCACAGCCGTGGCTCCCCGGGCTGCTCTCGGCAGCCTTTCCGCCAGCTGTGCTCGGCTGCCTCCCGCAGCTGTGACGGGGCTGGAGCCCGCTCCGGCAGCGCTGGCTGTGCCCGGGGTGGGCATCGCTCGGCAGGGCACGGGGCTGCAGCCCTGCTGCTCAGGAGGGACAGGCAGCGAGCATCTCGCTCCTCTCATACGTGACCGAAGGGACTGCTCCTGCCTGGGATGGAGACATCCCTGCAGTGCCTCGTGCTTTGGGACACATGACACTGCCACCAGCAGCCAATCCTCACCATGCGAGGAGACCAGCAGCCCTGAGCCCCAAAAAGGCTGGCACAAGACCCGGATAACAAGTCATTTTTGCCAACCCAGGCCCTTCTCCCACTGTTTTTGTTCCAGGCTGGATTTGGGGCAGGCCAGAGAAGGGTCAGAGCAGCAGGATGCAGCGATGGGGACGGTGCAGAGCCCGCTTATCTGTGCGGGGTCACGCCGGGACGTGGTTCCTGGAGCAGTGACCCCGGCTGCCACCCCGGCAGGACCCCATCCATCTCCCTGGCAGGCCCCAGTTAGCCTCCCTGCTAACCCTCAGCGCCGCACGCTGACAGACAGGACAGCAATTAAGTCCTCGCTGAACTAATTCACTTGAGCCTGTCTACATTTCAAACAGCTCTGGAGATAGGCTCTGTTTACAGAGCCTGCCGCCGTTTATTATTTTTTGGGGGGTGTTGCATGGGGTGAGGAGGGAAGATGACATTTGGGGAAGATAAATAGGGCAGAAGACCCTGTAAAGACAAAGGGCTGGGCAGGGCCGGCTCGTACAGGGTCGCAGAGGGGCAGGGAGAGCATTTCCCAGCTCCCAGAGCAAGAGGACGGGCACAGCTCGGTGCACACTCCCGGGCTGCTCCCAGCCTGGGCCGGGCTGGTGCTGCACAGCCAGGACCTGCTCCAGCACAGGGGCTCTTGGACATCCTCTGCTAAGGCACTGGGATCATTTACAGGCAATCCCCAGCACAGCAGGGCCCGGCTCCATGGGCACCCCTTTGCTTCCCACCCCGTGGCACACCAGGCACACACGGAGGGAGCCACAGATGCCCACACTTCCCTCCCTGGCACCTCTTTGGGACCTGGCACCTCTCTGCCAGGGAAATGGGCAGCCCCGAGCGAGCAGGAGAGCCCTGGCTCTCCCTGCACAGGCAGGGAAGCTCAGGTCCCCTGTGGACACGGGAGAGGGCACGGGCTGCTGGGGCTGGGCATGTCCCAGCTCCCCAGGGCTCTCAGGGACCCTCACACCCGGACCCTGTGCTGCCCCTCAGAGCCCTGCCAGGGTCCTCAGGGGCAGTGTGACCATCCGGTGCCCTCCAGAATCAAACCCTTGTTTTCCCAAAAGGCTGATCCCCACCTCCCAGCCCGGGCAGCATTTTCCAGCAGCCATCCCCAGACTTCTGCGGGGCACCAGGGGCACACGGAGCCCACTCGGCCGCCAGGTCCCACCTGGGTATTTTTCTTGGCAAAAAACAACTCCCTCAAAGTTGTTACACCACTGAAAGAAGCTAATAAGGTTTTACTTAATTAAGCAGTGCGAGGCCTCACAATGCTGACTGTCACTTTTCCCCCTTGGCTCGTGCTGCTGCCACATCCCAGATGGGAATCACCCGGCCCTGCTCCGGACAGGCCGTGTGCCCAGCCGGGCTGCAGAGGCTCCAATCAATGATAACAATAAAAAATACCTGTACCTACCCCCTTGCCTTTCCCTTGCTTAAATCAGGTCACGTCTGGAAGACAAAAACACTGCTTGGGAGTCCAAAGGTACAAAGGGGAGTGTTGTCTGGAAGGCCTGGCCGGCAGTCAGAGCGGCGCGGCGGTCGCTGTCCGGGCTGTTTGCACAGCAGCCACTCCGAAATCGGATTTCACTGCAGCAGCAGAGAGTCTTCATTGGGTTTCTCCAGATCTGGGCTCGGGTCTATTTCTTGCTGCAAGGTTATTAAAAACACTTGAACCTGAAACAGACTCATTGTGTCCACACGTTTGCTGTTTATTATTATAAACAAGGGTGTCAGGGCCATTAAAAATAAATCAAAATGGGTAAAAAATGAGCAAGAAATACAAGGAAATGGAATGATTGAAAACACTCATCTCATCATCCAAGGCTGACAATTCCCACTCACATGAATGCCTCTGTGCTAGTGAGAGAGGAAAATAACGTCTCAGTTTTCTTTTCAGAAAACTGCATCCCTTTCTCAGCTGGGGATGCCAAGCTGTGGGGAATGGAGAGGAACAGATCCAACACCCAGCCCAGGGTTTGATGGCTCCTGACTGGGATCCCTGCTGGCACATAGTCACTCCCACCACGGGATGTGAGCTCTTGCTATGACTGAGCTGTGGAGCTGCAAACACGGACAGGGCCCAGCCAGGGACAAGCAGGGGGCCGATGGCTTGGGAAAAGCCACTCCATCACACCGCTCCCTTCAGAGCATCTCAGCTACCTGACATTCCCAAAAATCGTTGAAAAGCAATCAGAGAAGCTGCCTCCTGCTCTCGTTCACACCAGCACACATCCAGAACAGAGGTGTTATTGTACCCAACACTAAAAGCCGTCCCTGTGGAATTACAATTGTTCCCTGAAGTCAGACTCCGGGCTCTGTCATGGGAGGACATCAGTCAAGTGCCAGCCCCAGGCCTTGCTGATGGTGGGACAGCTGAGCCAAGACACATGTCAGCATGGCTGCTGGCCCAGCTGACCCGATAAGCTCATGAAAAACATCACTGGGAGATTTCCCACTCCACACCCCGGGCCGTTCCACAGCAGGTCTGGGGGAACCAAGGCACTAAAATCTGATGAAAATGATGGAAAGTGTCAGAAGGGTCTTGTTTTGTGGCAGTGGGAAACCACGGGGTCATTTCTTGTCACTCTTGTTTGAACACCAAAGCTCATGGGTGGCATTAAGAATACTTTAGAAGAACCACACATCAAAAAACAACTATTTTTTAAAATGCATGTAATAATTTAAAACATGAGTCTGCATGGTGGAGTTAATGAAATCCTCTCCTTCTGTAGGCCTGCACAGAAAAAAATCAAGCTTAAAAGGAGTGGCCAGTGACCATGCACAAGAAGAGACATTGAAAGGGTTTTTGTTGTACTTTTGGGGCAAGGGGTGGGGAAGGGACACAGCACCCGGGACTGTGTTTTGCTGAGAAGCATGACGACATCCAGGGAAGGAAGGGAACACTCTCAGCCTTCTGGCCTAAATTATCTGCTAACACAAATAATCAAATTCCAGGGACCACACTGCTCTGGCGCCACTAAAACAAGGGGGAGGCCCGGCCCCAGCACTGAGTGAGCAGGTGGCAGCCGAGCCTGACCCGCTCGGGACACTCAAGTGCGAGGTACACAACTCTGATGCTCTCCAAGGAAGCAGCATCGCTCACAGGATCGTGGGAAGTTTTTAATGGCTCACTCAAGGCGAGGCCTCTGAAATGTTTATATTAATACGTACATGTTGGATAGCCACTCATTTGGTCTCAGCTGGAAACCAGTCCAAACAGCTGAGAAACATCTGGCCGCTAACCTTGGACAGCATCTCATCTGGTAGCCCAGGGATTTAAGAGGTCTTTTCAGAGGGACAGAAGTTTGGCAGATCCTTGCTGAGATCTCTGTCCTGCTGTGGCTGCTCCTCGCTCCTGCTCCCTGCTCCGGGCTGGCACGCACAGACCCCACCTCCAGCACCCACAGTGGCTGCACAGAGCTGCAGCTGGGCACCACCACTGACTGTCAGGAGCACTGCTGAAGGGGGCACTGTGTGCTCCCCCTGGCTCAAGGGGACACGCAGCAGCTCCTTGCCAGCTCACCAAACCAGGCATTTCTCCACCTCTGTGCCCCAGCCCACGTGCACAGGACTGGGGCAGCCCTCCAGCCTCCCCTCGGCTTGTCCTCCCTCTGCCCCGTCCTCCCTCTGCCTCACTTACAGCAAATCAGTCCCAGAAAGTCTCCAGCACCAGGCAAACAAAAATCCTTTTCTCTAAAGATCTGCAGACCATGATCAAGGCAATTAGGAACACGTGCTTCTAAAGCAGAGCAAGTAGGAGGGGAAATGGCCCCATTGTTTCTCATGAAGATGGCTCAAAAGTTTGCATCATTTTTCTTCTCAAAACTCCTGCTTGGTTGGCTTTTTCCTCTCAAAGAATCTTCAGCTTTGGCTATCCTCAAACATCCTTTGGCAAGTGGAAAGAAAAAGTAAGACAACATAAAAGAATAGATGCTGAGCAATAGAGAGGGGGAAGGGACTTTTAGACCATTTGACATTTACCCTCTCCTCCTATCACCCATCAAGGTTCTGCAGGGCTTTCTAGACATGTCAGGGCAAAGCCACCAACAACCTGGCTAAAGAGGCAGGAAAACAGGACAGGACCCACATTTCTGAAAACCCTTTGTAGGCTTTATTTGAAAGGAGATAAGGATGAAAAAAGGTGACAAGATGCTTGACAGATATAAAATGATGAGCATTCAGCTTATCTCTCTATCCTCAACATCATCTTCTCCTCTTTACTTTTTTGTGACAACAAATGTGGGAGACATCAGGGAAAATGTAAAGGCACAAGCATCAGGGATGTAGCACCAAGAAGGGAGGACAAGGAAGAAGATGCTCAACAAGGGCTAAAAAAGCCTCTTTCCTAGCAGAGGCTGAGCACGCTGGCTCTGGTCCAACAAAGCACTTAAGCATGTGCCTAAATTAAATTTGCCTTTACTGGGGCTCTTCGCAGGCTTCAGCACATTGTCCAGCAATCTGCTACAGCATGACCAGGGAAAACGAGGAGCTATTAAGGGACCTGAGTCTCAGTCAGCAGCCAGGTTAGTGAGCACTGGGAGAGCACATCAGCCAAGATTAATGCAACATGGCAATTCCACTGACAGGAAAACCCTTAGCCGGCAGAAAAACCTTCTTAAACATAAAATACTAAGTTAAAAAGTTGAGGTATTAAGATGATAAGTATCAACTTCTCTTCAGCTTCTTTCAGCTCAAGGTAGGTAGAGCCTGATGCAGACATATTTACAGGTACCTGCAGAACTGGAACCCCCTGTTGCAGGGCATGTCGGTGCCAGCTTGAAAAAGCACACTGAACCCACCGTGCTGTTCCCCGGTGTGGCAAACACTGTCCTGTAGGAAAAGCACCGACCTCAGAGGCTGAATGGCCAATTCCCACAAACACCAGGGTAAGCCACCAACAGCTCCCACAGCCCTGGCAATGCCCTGCAGAGCGCCTGGCAAAGGAGCAGGAGCACATGCCCCGCCTGCATGGCCCTGCAGGGCTTGGTGCCACAGCTCGGGGCCGTTCCCCTGCTTGCGCCCACCCCGCAGCCCCACGGGGCTCAGGGCTCTGCGATGGAGCCCCCGGAGCTGCCCTTGGCCAGGGTCTGCCAGGGCCGAGGGGCACGGCCGCTCCTCCAGCTCCGTGTCCTTGTCCCACGCTGGGATGAGCCACAGACAACACCGGTTCTCACAGAGCGGCTCGAGACACACCCTGGCTTCAAAATTGTTACTATGATGATAGTGGGAGAAACTGAAATTTCAAACATAAAGCACTGCACGGGGTTGTAAGAGAGCAGAAAGGGCACATTTAAGCACATACTCCCTACGTACACCCAGAGAGCCTAATTCCAGCACACCAAGGAGCAAACAGCCATTAGTTTTCATCAACAATTCAGGTCTCACTGCGGTGCTGGTGTTCCCCCAGCAGGTGAATGCCTGTTCAGGGGGACAGTCACGACACACGGGCGTCTCGAACTGAAAGCGATTCCGGATAAACACGAGGAGTGGCTCCCAGACGAGGATGTCCCGCGTAGCCCGAGCAGCAGCGGCGGCCCAGGCTCGGGAAGCCTTCGGGCTCCCTCTGCCGACCCCGCTCTGCTCCCCGCCCGGGAAGGACTGCGGGGGGCTCTGCTGGCACGGCCCGGCACGGGCGGGCTCAGGGACCCTCTGCGGGCACAGGGCAGGATTTAGGGACCTCTGCGGGCACAGGGCTGGCTCAGGGACCCTCTGCGGGCACACGCTGGCTCAGGGACCCTCTGCGGGCACAGTCTGGCTCAGGGACCCTCTAAGGGCACAGAGCAGGATTTAGGGACCCTCTGTGGGCACAGGCGGGCTCAGGGACCCTCTGCGGGCACAGGGCTGGCTCAGGGACCCTCTGCGGGCACAGGGCAAGCTCAGGGACCCTCTATGGGCACAGGCAGGATTTAGGGACCCTCTGCGGGCACAGGGCAGGATTTAGGGACCCTCTGCGGGCACAGGGCTGGCTCAGGGACCCTCTGTGGGCACAGGGCAGGATTTAGGGACCTCTGTGGGCACAGGGCTGGCTCAGGGACCCTCTGTGGGCACAGGGCAGGATTTAGGGACCTCTGTGAGCACAGGGCTGGCACAGGGACTCTCTAAGGGCACAGAGCTGGCTCAGGGACCCTCTGCGGGCACAGGCGGGCTCAGGGACCCTCTGCGGGCACAGGCGGGCTCAGGGACCCTCTGTGGGCACAGGGCAGGATTTAGGGACCCTCTGCGGGCACAGGCTGGCTCAGGGACCCTCTGCGGGCACAGGGCAGGATTTAGGGACCCTCTGCGGGCACAGGCTGGCTCAGGGACCCTCTGCGGGCACAGGCGGGCTCAGGGACCCTCTGTGGGCACAGGGCTGGCTCAGGGACCCTCTGCGGGCACAGGGCAGGATTTAGGGACCCTCTGCGGGCACAGGCTGGCTCAGGGACCCTCTGTGGGCAAAGGCAGGCTCAGAGACCCTCTGTGGGCACAGGGCAAGCTCAGGGACCCTCTGTGGGCACAGGTGGCTCAGGGACCCTCTGCACCGTGGGCACAGGGCAGGTGGGTCCTGCTTGGAGCAGCCTCCTCTGAGCGCTGCTCAGCCACCTTCAGCAGCACCTGCTCCAAGCACATTTGTTTCATGGCCAGTCCCCCTATTTTATTTATTATCCCTTCACAGCTTTCTCTGAAGAGACAGTGGTTTGGGACACAGAGTGACAGGGATCACCTGAGCACTTTGCCGGGCGCTGCCAGTTTGGATAAGCACAGGTGTGACTCGGCTTTGTTTCCACACCTCATTTCTGAAGCACCAACAAGCACCAGCCTGGGGGTGAATGCCCCCTTCCCCTCACAGGTGACACACACTGACAGAGCCACCATACAGCTCCAATGGCAGCTGACTCCCAAGGAGTTATTATTCCACACTGCTCTTACTTGGTTGTGGGAACACCAACGGAGCTCTGAGGTGTCCAGAGAGTGCAGCTCCTGGGGGAGAACAGCCACAGCAAACCCTTCTTTTCAAAGCAGCGTCCACCTCTGTCTGATGCTATGAACAGGTGGCTCCTGCCAGCACAGCTCCCAGCCAGGGTGGGACGCTCTCACCTGTACAGCTTGCAAAGCAAACCAGACGATTTCACGCGTTTAAAATCATTACTTGAAGTAAGAAGGTTCAGGGAGGTCCCAAACATGCACCAACCACAACCTCCCAAAGAGGGCATGGGCACTCTGAAAAAGAGACAATCAAGCAGCCCAGTGTAATTATCACGCTGTTCCAATGCCCATTTACCACCTCTGACATGAAGCTATTTTCAACACACACACAGCACTAGTCCCACTGTCTTCACAGACACCCTCGGGCCTGCCCCAGGAGCCAGCAGTATCCATTCCAGCCCAGAAACAAGGAACAAGTTCCACAAAGCATCACAAGGCCATTCCCTGTCTCATTCCAGCCCAGAAACAACCTTGTTTCAGCCCACCACTGCAGTGAATGCATCAGGCCTTCCAGCGATCACTTCACACTGGGAAAAGGCCAACATTTCACAGCCTTGTTTTTACCCAGACTGGCAGAAAAGCTCAGCTCGTTGCAGGGCATGGTGCAGGCAGATACTCTTCACTGTCTGAGGAAAACACTGAAAACTTCAGGTTGTGAAATACTCCTTGACCTTGACAGACAGTGGAACGTGCAGCTGTAGAGGGATTCCATTTCCTCGGGACTCCAGCACAGCACCGGGATCCGCCTGGCAGCTCCTGCGCCTCACCTGATGCTACCAGCAGCCAAGTCTGGGGCAGCCTGGGGCTTAAAGCAAAACTACAGATGCTCCTTGGCACAGCAGCAGCAGCTGGATAGAGACAATTGCCTTTCACCACCAGTTTACATTCTGTCAGCTAAACGTGATCTGTAGGAAGATACTTCCAACAAATCAAGAATTCCATAAGGGATCAAAATTCTAAACATAAATACAATTAAAGCCTTCTAATATTAATGCACACTTTTTATTATATTAAAATCAGGCAATGGTCTGATACAATAAAAAGGCTGCTTATGGAATACTGTTATGTTAAACTTTCAGTACAGAGGATGTTAAATCCTTACAACTAATATTTTCCTCAGAAGTTAATGGAAACATCAATTGTTCATTGACTTGACAGCTGCTGCTTTAAAATGTGTTTATTTTTACTATTTTTTTTTCCTTATTTTTTCTTTCTTTTTTTTTTTTTTTTACACAAACACGGAATTTTTCATAAAACTTAGGACACACTAGGTTGGTTTCCTGCAAGCTTGCATCCACATTGCAGCAGTTAGTGGTCCGAACAGTAAACCAGAAAAGGCAGTGATTTGCCAGGATGCAAAGCCAATCAAGGTCCTTAATCTGCTGTACCACCGCTTCCCCAAAATCTTCACTGAAGAGATTTCTAAGACTTACAGAACCCTAATAAACTCTACCACCCGGATTTGATTTGTCTCTGGTTGTTACATCTTTAAAAGGGGCAAATGCAAGTGCAACATTTTGTTAATTAACATTCTTGGGTCAATCCAAAGCACCAAAACACAGTGATTTGAGGGTACCTGGAGTGTATTCAGAATCTCTACGTGCAGAGTCTTCCCCACTGAAGTTTGGCAGCAGAAGGTTTGGGCAATCCTGGTAAATTACTGCTCTTTTCCCCACGTCAAAGCCTATCTAAGAGCACGGCCGTGGCCAGCCTGGCGGTGTGGCAGCAGTGCTGGAGGGAAGGGAAAACCCACGTTTGCCAGCAGAACAGATACTCTTGTTTCCCAGGCTGGTGAAGACTAAATTTGTTGCAAAACCAAAATGATAAGCAGGAGGGAACAGGTCAAGTTATTGCCCCGACACTCACCCCTGGGTCAGGGGTGAGAAGAGTCACCAAGAGGGGCAAAAAGAAAGCAGCACCCCCACTAAAAAGAGGGGAAGAGGGAAGAGATAAAAAGAACCCTGAATCCCTCACCCAAAGCTCACGTCACTGGTGAGGGGGACCAGGAAGAGAAATACAATCTATGCCTTGGCCAAAGGAAAGAAGGAAAGCTTGCCCCAGATTATCAGGGCATTTAAAAAATAACAAAAACCCAAAAACGACCACAGTCACATTCAGCCTTTACTAGAGCGAGCACAAAGGGAGGGATGACTGAGGTTAGCACACATCCCCAGTAGTAGTCCATACAGCCCAGTGTAGTACTGGAAGCAAAAACCTTTGTGTCTACTCTAATAAATAGCCCTGAGCTTCGACTCTATTGCAAAAGACAGAGAAAGAAAAAAATAACCCAGGCCAGACACACAGCAAGGTGATTGTGGGATGGATCCTTTCACAGTTAAGTTGGATGTGCCACACTGGTCTTGACAGTAATAAATTTAAATAGACTTTTCCTGATACCAGAAGTTCAGCTATGTGGACAGTGGTTACACGACAGGATTATTTGTTATAGCACAACTTATATTTCAAATGAAAAAAAAAAAATTAGTATCATTTACAGTATCTCAAGAAAAACTTCCTTTGAATGGGAACTTCCTTTCCAGTATTTTGAGGTCTACAAGATGCATCTAGAAAATTGACTACTGTGGAAAATGAAGACAGCTTAAATTGAATAAGGGGGGCATGTTGGTTTTTTTTAATTAATTGCTGTAACATTGTCCTTCAGGTGGCTGAGGAAGTTTCATATTTTCTTTAGACATCATTAGACGCCGAAGCTCTTGCAGAACAACTTTGATACTATAAGAATTCTGCCATTTTGCTAGGACTGATATGGCTCTGGGGTCCACCTAAAACAGACAAAAAGACCATTCCTGTCAGAATTGGTGCACTGGTTACACTTAACTCCCCCCCCATCCCCAGCTAAAGATCTCACAAGAAATCTGAGTGGGAGAAATCAAAAGCAAGTGTTTTCCTAAAAGCATAATAAATCTCCACTTGTCCCCTTCCACCCCCTTTCCTTCTCCATCAAAGAGCACCACAAGCAATGAGGAGCTAAGCAAGCCACAAGTATAAACAAAGCACTGGAGCTGCACAAAAAATCCAACATTAAAATGAATAAAAGCAAAAAACTTACCACTCCATTAGAACTATTTACTCCATTCATATTAATTTTTGTTACAAATCTTACAAATGGAGGTGCTTCTGGATACTTAGGCCCACATTCTATTTTAAGGCTGTATATTCTGTTTTCATAAATTGTCTGAGGGAAAAGAAAGGGGGAAACAATTACATCAGGCAGTTCAATAAGCACTTGGTTAAAGCAGTGGCTACTTTAGGAACATGGGAACTACCAAAGGTGTGGGCAGCCACGAAGACACTATGCTGGCTACCTGTTTGGAGTTCACTTTGTAATATTCAGAGTATCAAACGTTCCTCCAGGGTAATAATTCTGCTGGTCTTTGTGCGTGCAGCAGGGAACAGCCCTGAGCTCCGTGCAGGGCTCTGGGGTCTGTGGAACACCCACCCACCCGGGGAGCTCTGGGGTCTGTGGAACACCCACCCACCCGGGGAGCTCTGGGGTCTGTGGAACACCCACCCACCCGGGGAGCTCTGGGGTCTGTGGAACACCCACCCACCCCTGGAGCTCCAGGGTCTGTGGAACACCCACCCATCCCTGGAGCTCTGGGGTCTCTGGAACACCCACCCACCCGGGGGGCTCTGGGGTCTGTGGAACACCCACCCATCCCTGGAGCTCTGGGGTCTGTGGAACACCCACCCACCCGGGGGGCTCTGGGGTCTGTGGGACACCCACCCATCCCTGGAGCTCTGGGGTCTGTGGAACACCCACCCACCCGGGGGGCTCTGGGGTCTGTGGAACACCCACCCATCCCTGGAGCTCTGGGGTCTGTGGAACACCCACCCATCCCTGGAGCTCTGGGGTCTGTGGAACACCCACCCACCCGGGGGGCTCTGGGGTCTGTGGAACACCCACCCATCCCTGGAGCTCTGGGGTCTGTGGAACACCCACCCATCCCTGGAGCTCTGGGCTCTGTGGAACACCCACCCACCCGGGGGGCTCTGGGGTCTGTGGAACACCCACCCACCCGGGGGGCTCTGGGGTCTGTGGAACACCCACCCACCCCTGGAGCTCTGGGGTCTGTGGAACACCCACCCACCCCTGGAGCTCTGGGGTCTGTGGAACACCCACCCACCCCTGGAGCTCTGGGGTCTGTGGAACACCCACCCACCCGGGGGGCTGGCACTGGGGAGCCCTGGCTGTGCACAGCCAGTACAGAGCACGTGCTGACCAAGCTGAAGCTCTGACAGTGCCACTGGCTTTTGTCAACAAGGTGACTCCTGGCTGTGGGACATCACACACAGCCTGGGAATGCCACACAGTGCAGGACAACTCGGGGCAGCAGCACACAGGAACTCCAGCTCTGCACAGCTGCTCATCTTCCCCGCTGGAATCCAGCATAACATCCTCCCACCTGCTGCCAGTGTGACTGCTTTCCACCCAGAGGGAAACAGGACTTAGCTTTTGCCCCCAGCCAGTATTTCCACATCCTACCAAGAACCAAAATGGTAGTAACTGAATGTGAGCAGTGTTAAAAGGAGGACAGCAAACAAGAATGGCTGCAAGTCCCCAGGATCTCTCTCAATACAGTCTGCTTCCTTCAAGCAAGAAGCTCAAAAGAAGTCACAACATATCTGGCAAGAAGATCTATGTTCCTAAGTGTGTCAGAAAAACAGGAGAGGCAGAGCTGACTCCTCAGCAGTGATGGTCCTGTAGCCTTGCTTTGCAGTACGACAACAACTGCAAACTTCCATCACTGCTGGCAAGGCTGCATGCTCCTGTTTGCACATTTCTATTCCTATTTAATTTTCTAAATTAGATTTCAAGGTTGTTTAAATGTTCCATAAAGCCTATGCACACAGTGAGCTTTCTTCACAGCCTTAATGCAGGCTCATTAGCACTCTCCTAATGTTCTAAAATCAAATGCTGTTCTAGAAAACAATTTGGGTACATCATAAACAAATGAAATGCTCGTGACTGGGGAGAGATTAGCAAAGGCAGACAACAAGTAAACAACACTTCTGGGTGAGACAGAAAACACTGCATGTATAATGCCTTCATAATACATGTTCCTGTAGAGCCTCGCTGTATGTCACAAAAGGCAATTGACAGAATGGGAACAGAGAGCAGAACATGATTAAAGGTCTGTAAAGATTTTCATATAATGACCTCTGGAATTACTGAGAAATTATAACTGAGGCCAGATGTAGAAGACATCTGCTATTGCAGGAAGGAGAATTGGCTACCTGCACTCCATCTAAGCATAGTAAGGAAACAGAACAGTGAAAACAGACAAGTTCTGGTTTTAGAACACACACACACATTCAACACACAATTAAGTCCTCAAGTTCACTGCTAGAGTGCAAACCCACAGTTTAGTAGGGCTGGGGGGAAAAGAGACTACAGCAATACTCCCACAAAGACCAGCTGCATTATAAGATGCTGCTTTGGGAGAGGACATTCAGAGAAGAGACTGAAATCACTAAAATCTGAGTTTCCTAGTCAGCTGAAATTCTACAAGAGCTTGTCAGTATTCCTGCAATAAACAGCACCCCATAAACTGAACAGGAACAGCAGAAAAACCAGCACAGAGCATCCCCTGGCAGCTGCAGCAGCTCCATTTGTAACCTCACTAGCTGAGGGATTCTGAACCTTGCTGGATTCAAGGGTACAGGACGTTAGAATTCTGGGATCTCGAAAGTTATGTCTTACTGAATCTGCAAATATAAAGCAGACAAGTAACAGAACTAACCAGAGAAAGGCACCAAAATGTTTCAAATTATAAGCAGAAAGCCATATAGACACATGAAACCCATTACTAGAAAGAACTTCAACATAAATCACTTCCCAAAGTGTTTTTTCACTCGTTTGCCTTTAATTTATTTTCTACTTCAGTGGTGAGATTAGGAGAAGGGGAAAAAAAGTGTAACAGTACTATTTTAGTATTTAAGTGGATACTTACTCGTGGAGGCCCAATAATCATTCCTGTCCATCTCGTAAGTGTCATATCTTCATCATCTTCAAGGCCCCAGCTAACTGTTCCATCCCCTACTCCCTTCTGACCTTCTTCAAGTTCTTCCAAAAGACGAAAATTACGAGGAACTTTTACTCCTGAAACAAGCAGAAAAGTATTTTCAGTTGAGAAATCTTGTAAAGAAAAAAAGCTAGAATAATTTCTCTGATACTTCTGGTCATTTTACAGATCACATTTTTGGCAAAACTATGAAAATACCACTTTTTGAATGACAATATTTCAATGCTACAAAACAGCTATTCCCATATTTAGCTTTGATTTTACAAGCAAAATCAAGGTATCCCCAAATAAACATTCTAGAAGGCTGACAGGACACATGTTACGGCAGGCAGTAAAATGAAAGAAATCTCTGTTCCCTCAAAGGTACACCCAGTATTACGGAGCTCTAATTAGCACTTGTCTATATGATTTATAGTATAAAAATTTAGAAGTTTCTACAAAATGACACCATGAGAGCCTTGACAGAAGTCAACTCAGAGCTTTAAAAATACCTTTCAAAGCAAATAAAACTCTTTCATAACATTAGTAGGTTAATCTGAAGTTAATTGAAGTGGGCTTTGTCAGCAGCAATAGCATCCTTTGTACTTGTGACCTCCACCACCAAGGAATTTCAGCACTTTGCAATTGCTGGCACATTTCTCCTCAAAACAGACAGCAAAACAGGGAGATTTCCTTCTCCCCATTACATTAATGGAAAACAATGGCACAGAGAGCTTTGGTGACACAGCCAAGGTCACACACCAAGCCTCTGATGAAGGAGGACCCTGAACTCAGGCCACAGTGGGTTTCACTGCTCTCCAAGGTATCTGCACCGCAGGCACCACAGAGCAGAACTGCACTCGAGCCCACTGCTGCTCCTTAGCCTGGGGTCTGTGGGTCAGGTTTTGGTGCTGGGGGGCTACAGGGCTGGCTCCTGTCAGAAGCTGCTGGAAGGTCCCCCCTTGTGTGTTGGAGCCAATCCTGGGCAGCTCCAGGATGGATCCACTGCTGGCCAAGGCCCAGGACATCAGCACTGCTGGGATAAAGTGTTTGGGAAGGGACAAAGTTACTGCACAGGAGCAGCTGGAGAGAGGAGTGAGAATATGCCCCTGCAGCCCATGGAGGGCCCTGGGGAAGCAGAGATCCACCTGCAGCCCGTGGAGCACTCCTTGGCCGTGGGCAAAATACAGAGGATCTGGTAGTTTTAAACTCTCCTTTAAATATATTAATGGCCTAAGGAACCTTAATGGCAGGGATGATTTTGCTGCATAGTCAGAGGTGTCCAAATTTCATTCATTACAAAGCACGCATCAAAGAAACCAAACCAGCAAATGACTGAAGAGAGTGGATACACATCTAACGTGACCATATCCAAGAACATCCTGGGCAGCAGGGCTCAGTCACAGCTGCAGCAGCAGCACAGGAACTCGTCCAGCACAGCGGTGCCAGCAGACACCAGACCTGTACTGGCAGAACCAGACCTCCCATCCAGGGGCTGCTGAGCACAGCTCCCTGCCAAATCCCCTCCCAGACAGACCCTGCTGTTTCCATGGCTGCTGAGCAACACAACTCTTTGGCTGTGAAAGGAAATGAGTCAGTTGGGGCTGGTAAAGCCATTGCCAGGAGACTGCCCCAGCCCCAGACCCTGCGTGGCAACAGGACCTCCTGGGCACCATTGTCACGTCCCCTCCACACGTCAAACCCCAGCATTTACTCTCCCACAAAATCTTTAAGCTACGAAGTGTGTATCCTGTGTGCCCCAGGCACACGAGGGCTCAAGTCTGCAAGTCACACCTGAGCCATGAGAGCCGAGCCACCCGTTTGTAATTCTATTCCCAACGCTCTCCATGCCACAGCAGCCCATCTCCAACACCTGGGATAAGAGAGCTGGGGGACACGAGGCACAGAGCATGAGTTGAAGGACAAGGTGCAACCTTTGCTTGCACACATCCCACCTATTTCCCTATTTTTGCTGCAGTGGATGCACGGGAGAGCTGCTGATGGGGAATGACTCACAGCTAAACTGCTGTCTGGGCTCCAGCCCTGCCTGCTGGTGCCCTGGGAAAAAGGGCCAGGGGAGAAGGGCAAACAGAAAGTCCTTCTGGAGGGGGCCCAGCAGCTCTTCCCCAGGGCAGGGGATGCCACAGAGGAAACCCTGCGGCTGTTATCAGAACCCCAGCCAGAGAAGCCATCAGCTGGAGCCAGGGGAAGACCCGCCCGGGATGAGTCACATGAATGCCAAAAAATGCTCTCACCTCCACACCACAACATTACAATACTTAACAAGCATCATCTCAGTCTGTACCTCGCTCCTTAATAACATCACTTCACAGTTATCAGTGGTGCAAAGACAATTTACTGGTATTTACTGGGACCAAGCTAAATAACCCAGGAGGAATCAGCTTTAGGGCAGACAAAGGCCACACAGCAAAGAAGAAAACCAGAAGCATTGCCTGTCCACCCTTCCTCTGAGCATCAACTCCGAGTGATCCCTCTGAGCATCACACCCTGTTCACTGAGCCAAGCAGGGATCTTTAAGTGAGCGTGTAATTAAAAATGACATCACCACGTACATATGTGAGCAGGCCACAACCAAGACTGAAAGGCAGCCTTAGTTCTGACATTTGCTTCCCAGAGCTGGGCTTGGCTTTACAACCTTACGGGAAGAGAAGGCAACTTAATTGCTGAGCTCTCCCCAGATACAGCTGCTCTGATTCAGCATGAATCCAGCATGAATCAGAGCCATAAAAGAGTCACACAGGATTTCAGAGCTCTTTGGCAAGTGTGAGGTCTCCAGAGAGCTGGAGTCACACTGTGCACGACTCCTGCCACATGGAAATTGTTAGCAGGAATGAGTGCTCATTCCACAGGAACTGCTCCCTGTGAGCTCTGCAAGGCATCATGGCAAGGGAGTGCCCAAAGGGAAGGACACAGCTTTGAGTTTTATGCACTTCACAGAAAATAAAATTATCCTGGCAGATAACTGGTAATTTTACACGAGATGACCCTGTCCAACAGCATTGCTGCTTTCTAAACATGTTTTACCCCTAGTCTAAAGCTCAGGGCGTAACATGAAGGATCATGACCTCAGCTACCACAGAAGGTGCCAATTCAGCTTCGTCCCTGACACACTCTTGGGAAATTCATTCAATAGAAAGAGAATCACACATATTAATGTAAAATATTATGCCCATATGACCATAAATGCTTTATATAAATAAACTTCCCTTAAGCAAGGCAGAATAAAGACCAGATTCATCCTTCTGGTCAGTCTGGTTGCCATTAAGGCAACCCCAAATCCTCCTCATTTGCAGGGGCCTAGAGCACTCATGGTCTGCTACCACATCCTGCTGGGACCCAAACCTCACAGGAATTTTATCACTTGTGATCATACACAAACACATCACCACCGTGTTTGATGTCCACCAAGATTCCTAGAAAGTGGCCAGATCTGTCCTAGGCACACACAGTATTTGCCAAATAATGTCCATGCTGAAGCGTGGCAGCTGCAGAGTCAGGAGATGTCCTGTGCCCCTTGAGAGCACCAGGAGTCCCTGGGGTTTCCTTCTCCCACCCCCAATAAATACCTTGCACAACCCTCTCAGTGTAGCAATAGAGACTTCCTTGGCAGTTTCCAAACCAACCTGTTTTTCTAAGAGCCCTTCATTTAACACAAGAAAGCCTAAATAAAGTGAGAGGCAATTAAAGAGTAATCAGCTTGTCTTAAGTACTTTCAGTTATGCATTTTAATTTAGCCTTCACTGTAGTTCAAGATGACTCTCAAATAGCAGCTTCATTTGAAACATAAATATAGTAATATCTCAGTAACTGCTTCACTTGTAGCTTGCCTAACCTCACAGAAATACTCCCAGAAATGGAACTGAAAACCTATTTCAGAGCAAAAGGAGATATTCACTATTAATCACAGCAGCACTGGGACTGTAAAAAATACACAAGCCATTCCTTGTCACAATGGTACATAAAGTTTCTGAAGTGATGGAATACTTAAAAAAATACTTTAAAAAATAAAAGGCTTTCAGCAATTGTCACAAAAGCTTTCAGAGACAGGAACTTTGGATTTCATGCATTGTCTTTACAGTCACAATTTCCACTCTGATGATGCAGACAGGTGCTGAGATAATTTGCAGACACAAAAATAACTTCCTGTGCACTTCAACAATTAGAAGTGTTTTCTGTTCTGTGCAAGTTTCAGCACTGGTTCTACCTTTCAATCATTTAGGCAGGTTCCTTGGAAAGAGGTCACTAAAACATCAGTCTGAGGCCCCCAGGTACAGGCAGGGTCACAGAGCCCCAGGTACAGGCACAAGCCCAGCTCATACCCAGGGGAATGAGGCACAAACCATCAGTAACTGTAGCTGCACTTGCAGGAGTTGAACAGCACCCTCACAGCTTGAAAATCCCAACTTTCACACCCTCACCAAGTCTGTCAGTGTTACACCTGCCAGGATCCTTACCTGTCTACATATTTACTAGACTAATTAGTACTGTTCTCAGTCAGAATGCTGCTTTTCAAACACATTATGTAATTTATATCATTGAGGATGAAAATATTCAATTCAGCATCATCTCGTAGGAGTGTTGAACTATTTACCTTTCTATTCAATCTACTGCATCCTTCTATTACAGTACACAAAGCTCTGCAATCAGCTCCTCTGGCACTATTTCACATGCTCTTACAGCCCATCTTATTTAAGAACGCAGAATTTATCTTGCATTTTCTCTTCAATTACTTTCCCCCTACCCTTGAGTCTTTCACTTCCAGTCCCAGAGAGCCCTTAGTGCTGGCAATGTTTCCTTTGAGATGAGGATGACTGCTGTCACTCCAAGGAGCCAGCGTGGGGCACCTGCATTGTACAATATTCCTGTATTGTACAATACTCCCATTGCGCCGCTCCTGTGCTTTTCACGAGCACCCCTTGGAGTTTACAGGGATGTTACAGGGTTACAAACAGACCCTTTTAATACACTGCACGAACCCCAAGGTGTGCTCTCCTCTGGTAGGAGCATTAAGCCACGTGTACCAGCACTGTCACAGCCATACACCCAAGGACTGGTTCTTCTGCAGTTCTCCACCTTCCTCAGACTTGGAGAAACTTAGATCTGGGCAAACCATTTTACTACTCGGCCCCTCCAGGCCTGTTGGTAAACACAGTGCCTCACAGCCCTGCAACAGACCCACTAAACTGAATTGTGAGAGAAAAGTGGGTTAAGTCAGGTCATTAAACCTTTCTCAGGGTGAAAGTGGAGAAACACAATCCCCCAGGCCAGCACGGCTGGGTTTTGACTCATTATAAAACCCGAATCTGCAGGACAGCACCATGGTGCAAGGTAACTGGCTGGGTGTAACTGCAGCCCAGCCAGTGCAGGAGCCTCTGAGGAACCCCTGGATTCCTGCTAGATCACCTCTGGCAGCTGAGCATTCTGGCAGGACACCTCAGTCTGTGGGATGGACACACACAGAGTGGAGTCTCCTACAAACAGCCTTATTAAAATCATTAAAGTCAACCCTTTCTTTTTATTCATACAGTAATGGGGTGTGTGGGAAACCCACATCATCAGCAACACAGGATTCCCCTCTCTCAGTGGTACAGATGGACCCCACATCCTAACATTCCTTCCAGGCTGAGGGTTGGGTTTTTTCCCTTGTTAATAATTTCTACCTGCTAATCTATCTACCTGTCTAATTGCCAGGACCAGCCCTATGACTTTTTTAGGTCACAGGGACATTCGTTACCACTTCTTCCTCTAGGTCAATAGCTGCTTTTGAAGACAGACGAGCATTTTTCATCTTCAGTATGTGTTTAGGCTCCATTGCTAAACCACCATGAACCCAAGGTATCACATAGATTCCAGGGTTTTACAGACAAATACGAACACGTTAAGACTCCACGGAAGAAGTTTTAGCAAACTGTGCTTCCCAGATGAGTGAAGGCAGTACTGAGGCACGTTCCCAAGCCCCCAGCGAGGGGTCAGCAGGGGACAGTGAGGCTGTCACCTCCAGCCCCCGGCCTGTGCCAGGCCATGCCTTCACTGCAGGGGCAGCAGGGACCCAGAGAGCCTGCGCTGCAGTGCCACTGCCAGCACCCGGGCACCGCGCTGCCCTCGCCACCACACAGAGACTCTCTGTCCTTTCCCAGCACTGCAGAGGGCTCTGAGGGCAGCCCGTGAGCTACAGCCCCAGCTCCCACCCACGGAGCCGCCCGGACGGAGTTCTGGCTTTACTGCAGGCGTGCGGTGCGCCTGCAGCACGGGTCTGTAAGCCACCCCTGGAGCAGCTGTGTGCCCACCCTGCACACAGGACACTGTGGCCCTGCTCCCGGTGCTGGGGACTCGTGACAGCTGTCACAAACCCAGGGGACAACGGGAACAATGCACCAGACACAAGGTGGCCAGCAGATCCAGGTAACAACAGCCTGTCCCAAAGGCCGTGCTGGGGCGGCCACTGCAGCCCAGCCCCTTCCCACACGTGCCCCCCATGAGCACCTAACAATTCTCTCACAGGGCTGCAATGGCTTGAAAAGGAAAAGTATTTGCCTTGTTCTTCCAGGCAAACACAAACTGCGAAGTCAGCAGCTTGAAAGGATCACTGAGAACGCAGAGCAGGCAGGAGCAGGAGAACGTGACCTAACAGGGGAAGAAGGGTCCCTTCCTCCAAGCTACAGCTTCTGTGTCTTTACTCAACACGTTCAAACACAGACCTGTAGCACAATTCTCAGGACAGCAACCGCTGCACTTGACCAAATTTTTATTAACTTGATTATTATGAATTATGTGCATTGTGATATGATGGTAATCCTTAAAATCTGAGTGGTCATTGACAGAGAACTATCTGTACAAAAATAACTCCAAAATATTTCTATTATATCTCCTCCAGTCACGTTCTGGTGAGCACAGTCAAACTTTGGAGAGTGCATTTTGGAAACAAGCACTACAGGGGCACATGCGAAACCCTCCATGGACTGGGACAACGGGAAAATGAAACTGCCTCAGCAGAAGTGACTCTGACTTACTCGATCGGCTGAGGTTCATTAGAGGATGTCAACAGGAAAAAACCTCACTCCAAACCTAGTCGCAGTCCTTTTGTTTAATATGTAATGATAAATGCAAAGGGCGAGTGTGTGCAACTGCTTAAAGCTGGTGTGTGGTGTGGAGCAGGTTGGAAGGGAATGAAAAATGCACTGCCTTCTCGGAGCACACCCGTCCTGAGCGGGAGCTTCCCGCGGAACCGGGAGGCCACGAGCCGAAAAGGCTTTTACAGCGCCCGATTTCACTCCGTACCTCCGGCCACAGCCGGGGCACCACCGAGGGGAGAGCACGGGGCTCAGCCCGGCCAACGGAACCGGCCGGGAGAGGAGCACGGCAGGAAAAGAGCCGGCACGGCGGCCCGGGCTCCGGGCCCGGCCCCGCCGAGGGCTGCGGCCCGCCCGGCCCGCCCGGCCCGGCGCCCGGCCCGGTTCCGGCGCGCCGGGACGCGAGTCCCGCGGGCCCGAGTGGCCCCGCTGGCCCCCGGACCCGCGCCGGGGCCGCTCCCAGCGCGGGGGCTCGGCAGCCCCCGGGAGGCGCGGACGGGCCCGCCGGGACCCGCGGACGGGAGCGGGGACGGCTCCGGCTCCACCCCCGCCCCACCGGGCCCCGCTCGGGCCGCGCCGCCGCCCCCTGCCCCCGGCCCCCCCTCCGCCGGTCGCCCCCCGCCCCGCTGCCCCCGGCCGCGGCCCCGCGGGCGCCCCGGGGCGAGGCGGCCCCGGCGCGGCCCCGCCGCCCGGCCCGGCCCGGCCCGGCCCCGCTCACCCGCGCCCGTGGTCGCCGCCATCTTGCGCCGCCGCCGCCGGCCCCGCCCCCGCCTGACGTCACCACAACGCGGGAACTGCGGCCACGGGCGCGGGCGGGCGCGCTAAGGGTGGCTCGCGGCGGGGCGGGCCCGCGCGGGGAGCTCTGTGGTGCACGCGCGGCGCTCCCGCAGCTCCGCGGCGCGGGCGGGCGGCACCGCCGCTCGGTACAGCCGCTCGGTACAGCCCCGGACAGCGGCCCCGGGGCCCCGGGACACCAGCGCCATGGCGGGCGTGTAACTCCCCTTACACTCCGGCCCAGCTTCCCCCAGCCCGCTCCCCTTCCTGCATAATACGAAAAAAAGTTAAAAGAAATGGGAAGGAAACGAGTTCTGCTTCGCTTCGCAACACACGCCCAGAAAACGGAGCCCCAAAACAGCCAGAATAATTACGAAGCAAAACGTTTTGGAGACCCATGGCAGCTTTAGCCCCGTTGCGCAGTGAGCCCTCCCAGACTGAGCCCTGAGCAGCCACGGGAGCCATCGGTGGCTCCTGGAGCTCTTGGAGCCAGCCTGGCTGGGCTCGCGGGCTGGATTTACGGACCCACGAGCATCTTCAGCCCCAGCACGGGCCCGCCCCAGGCTGCAGGCAGAAGGAAAAAGGCAGCAGGAAGAGGCAGGACAAAGCAGCAGGGAAAGGCAGCAGGGAGGAAAGGGGAAAAGGCAGCAGCAGAAGCAGCTAGCTGGCGAGAGCCCAGCTCAGCAGGCAGAGCCCGCCTGCCCCCGCAGGATGGCTCCCCAAGAGCTGTGGGGTGCAGGGGGCTGACTCCTTTGACACCGCTCCAACCAGCACTGCCCTCCGCCTTTTACACTGCCGAGTCACGGCCCGGGAGCATGGCAGACACAGGCGCCACACCTGAGCCAAAACCTCCAATTTTGAGGCACTCTGCAGTAATTTTCCTCAGTTTACTATAGCACGACACTTCCCTGTGCAGCCATGGCCCCAGACAGCTCTGTCCTGGGGGGGCTTCTGCATTGCAGATCACCCCTGCTCCTGGAGTAGATGCAGGGATCAATCACCCCTGCTCCTGGGATGGATGCAGGGATCACCCCTGCTCCTGGGGTGGATGCAGGGATCAATCACCCCTGCTCCTGGGGTGGATGCAGGGATCAATCACCCCTGCTCCTGGGATGGATGCAGGGATCACGGCTGCTCCTGGGATGGATGCAGGGATCAATCACCCCTGCTCCTGGGGTGGATGCAGGGATCAATCACCCCTGGGATGGATGCAGGGATCACCCCTGCTCCTGGGGTGGATGCAGGGATCAATCACCCCTGCTCCTGGAGTAGATGCAGGGATCAATCACCCCTGCTCCTGGGGTGGATGCAGGGATCAATCACCCCTGCTCCTGGGGTGGATGCAGGGATCAATCACCCCTGCTCCTGGGATGGATGCAGGGATCAATCACCCCTGCTCCTGGGATGGATGCAGGGATCACCCCTGCTCCTGGGGTGGATGCAGGGATCAATCACCCCTGCTCCTGGGATGGATGCAGGGATCAATCACCCCTGCTCCTGGAGTAGATGCAGGGATCAATCACCCCTGCTCCTGGGATGGATGCAGGGATCAATCACCCCTGCTCCTGGAGTAGATGCAGGGATCAATCACCCCTGCTCCTGGGATGGATGCAGGGATCACCCCTGCTCCTGGGGTGGATGCAGGGATCAATCACCCCTGCTCCTGGAGTAGATGCAGGGATCAATCACCCCTGCTCCTGGGATGGATGCAGGGATCACCCCTGCTCCTGGGGTGGATGCAGGGATCAATCACCCCTGCTCCTGGGATGGATGCAGGGATCACCCCTGCTCCTGGGATGGATGCAGGGATCACGGCTGCTCCTGGGATGGATGCAGGGATCAATCACCCCTGCTCCTGGGGTGGATGCAGGGATCAATCACCCCTGGGATGGATGCAGGGATCACCCCTGCTCCTGGGGTGGATGCAGGGATCAATCACCCCTGCTCCTGGGATGGATGCAGGGATCAATCACCCCTGCTCCTGGGGTGGATGCAGGGATCACGGCTGCTCCTGGGATGGATGCAGGGATCAATCACCCCTGCTCCTGGGGTGGATGCAGGGATCGATCACCCCTGCTCCTGGGGTGGATGCAGGGATCGATCACCCCTGCTCCTGGGGTGGATGCAGGGATCGATCACCCCTGCTCCTGGGGTGGATGCAGGGATCACCCCTGCTCCTGGGACGCATGTAAGGGACCACAGCTGCTCCTGGGATGTATGCAGGGATCACAGCTGCTCCTCCAAGGCCCTCCTGACCACAAGATCCACTCATGGAGGGAAACTGCAGCCCTGGCAAAAGCTGGAGGCCTGAGAGTCCTTCTGAGGGTCCAGAGAGCAGGAGCCTGACCAGAGTTCTCCGTGGAGGCAAGACTGAAATCAGAGCTTTTAAAAGCATTGAAATGAAATGCAGGCCATGCACCCCTTAGGAGTTTAACAGGAGTGCCTTATTCTGCTTCAGCTCTAATCTGTTCCTAATCAACTTAAGACAAATTTTCTTAAGCCAGATTTACAGCTGTTAAGAAGGATCCACGCAGCCTTTTGCCCCAGAATTGCCATATTGATTTTGTGGGAGCATTCACGTCTTTGAAGGGTGGAACAGGGACCTTGGAGCCGCAGCCACGTCGGGTGTGGGGTCACAGAGCCAGGGCTGCCCCAGGAGCCCAGCACAGCATCCACGTGGAAAATGCATCTGGAGATTAACTCTGTCCCAGTTTCTCATAATTAAGCAAGATTAACAGATAAATAGTCCCAGCAGCCACCAGTATGAGTAGCTCAGATTTGTTTCCAGTAAGGCAACAGCGGCCAAGAGAGGTTTGGGCAGCAGCAATGCCTCCAACAACACTTTGGAAGTACAAATTCTGGTGATTTCCCAAATCCATTTGTTCCATCCACTGCACCACTGCTACTCACTTGGCATTTAAACCTGCAGTGAAAAGAGCTCTCAGAGGACCCAGTGCTTCAGGCTGGTTTACACAGGAGCCCTGAGCATCCAGCCAGTTCTGTCCACAGCTCTCCAAAATCAACTGAAGGCATTTTGGGACTCCTGCTGAAGTGGAAGAATCCTTTAATGTCAAAGCTGTATGGAGACCTGCTAGTGACGGTGGCAATGGGAACAGAAAAGTTTCATGTAATGGCATAAAGTTCTCCAAGGGTCTGAACACTTACATGAAATATTTTGTGACCAAGGTACCAGCTGTGATTTTAATCTGCAGAACCCAGCTCAGAAGCATCTGCATTCAGCACTCCCACGGAAGGAGAGTTGCCAGGTCCCAACTCATTCAGAATCCATCCACCATATCTGCAGGAGTGGAGATCAAGGTCAGGCTAAACCTATGACTCAAAACCATCTTACCCTGCTCTTCAGGAAGAGGCAGTTTGAATTTAACACAACTTACAGCTAGAGGAGGGAACACACCTCACATCTGATCAAGACTAAGCTTTCAGTCAGGCAAGAACTGAACAAGTTCCAAATCACACTAACTTGATAAAGTGCCTGTTGGATGTTTTTAGAGAAACTTCTTCACCCCAATTCAGCCGGGGTTACTCCTCTGCATCCAGAGCAGAATGAATTACTTACACTTCTCCAAAGGTGTAGAAATCTGGTATAACATAGTGCCAGGCTCCTAAAACGCTGGCAGATGATCACTCCAACCCAAACAAGCTGTGACAGGCTGCCAGGTGTCTCAGGTGGGATTGCACAGGGTGTTGTGCAACCACTGATCCAGCTCTTGCACCAAGTGCTGCCAGTGCAGCAGTGAAAAACAGCAACAAGACTTGAACATGATTAGTATTATCCAACTGCTTTGTTATAAATATATTATATACATTCAAACATCACATTAAAATATTATTCCATTACACCAGAAGAGATTAAGGCTTTATATTATTTACAGAAACAAGCAAGCACCTTAAAAAAATAAAAAGAACAAAACACCAGTCATTGACATTTCCCTTCTAACATTACGAGTTTGATACCTTGAGCTCTTGAATACAGCTATTTGCAGTGTGCCCAATGCTAGAACTATTTCAAACATTTATTGTCAGGGTAGGAAACACTTAATAGAAGACTCAGCAGTGAGCACTCCACACGAACAGACACATGTGTTGTAGGGTGCCCTCCCTCTCCTCAGAGGCTCCTGAAGTTGAAGGCTTATGCAGAAACTGCTCAATTCCATGTGGAGAGTAGAACAATTTTGTTTTAAGGGGAACTGAAGACACTTGAGGATTGGTGGCCCCTGGAGGAGCGGGATTCTCCAAGTCTGTTCCCCATGGCATCAATCAGGTTGAACAAGATAGTGAAGACAGAGCTGTACGTGGATCAATCACCGAGTGCATTGAGCAGTCATGATTTATAGGCTTCCATTGCTCCCCCACTGCTCTCACGCAGTGCCCCTGCCCTCCAACACCAAGTGACAAACCTGTCACCGCTCTCCCTGTAGGTCCTAGGCAGCAAGCTGGTTGGGAAGTGTTCAGAAATGTTGATACAACACACGTTTCCTCCGCCCCACGTCCCCCTGGAGTGCCCGGTACCTCACGGATACAGCGACGAAGCAAGGTCTAAGGTGTAAGCAGACATGGCTACACAAAAAGGTGCTCAGTGAGAGTAATCATCTTCATTTCAAGTATTGTTTTAAGAATTAGTTCTTTTCATTGCAGTCTGTGTTAGCACTTTTTAGTTTGTGCTTTAGAGTCTGTTATTTCTTTGCAGGTCTTGAATTTGGCTGATGGCTTTATTTTTTTTTCTTTTAAAAACAACATTGGCAACAAGTTAAGGATTGCAGAAGGCTGGCAGAAGTTATTTGATTTTCTGAGCCCATTTCATGTCATCTGCTCTTGGCTTCTCCCCAGTAAGTCCTTGGATGATGTTCTCCAAACATCTCCAAAATCTTATCTTCTCTAACGGGTAATTAAGCCAACCTAAGGGATTGCAAAGGAAAAAGAGGATTAGTTTGTCATAGCGTCCAAAGTTCAGCATATTTTTAATGAGAAAAAAAAGCAACCAGCCCAATACTGCTAATAATGGTCAGGCTTAAACTCTCAGCACATAGTAGGACTTAAAAATAACTCTTTGGGTGGCAAGATTTTTGCTACCATCTGTCAAGTCAGGCTTCTTAATTGTACCATGTTTCTACATGACATTCTGCTAATGAGAATTAGATTTTTTCTTGGCAGAGGTTTCAAAGCCCACATGAACCGTTTGTTGAAGCCAATGACAGAATGAAGAACCAGAGTGGTTTAATTCCAGCTGTCTGATTAACTTGATAACTTATTTAGGATTGTGCAACACTGGTGACTGAGCATTCCCACCTGTACAGATATAAAAGGAAGCTAAAGCTTTCTGCAAACCTGTCCACCTCTGAGTCAGAATGAGTGGATGCTGAAAATCCAGAAGCCTGGCTTTTAGAAATGAGCGTTCCAGACCAGCTGCAGACATTCTGCTCTTCTGGAGGAACAGCAGCTTTAGTGAACACACCCCATTAGTGGCCTGAGCTCAAGAGCCCAGGCAATCAGATCTCAGCACCACTGACTGCTCCCTCAGGCTCTGAGGTCCTGCAGCTGATGACAAAGCTTCCCCCACACTTTCTGTGCAGTTTTGCCAAGCGCCTGCGAGAGCGCGGCGCGCTGCCCGGCTCTGCAGTGTCTCCCAGCTGTCCTGGCAGGGCCCTGCAGGGCGCAGTACCCGTGGTGATGCAGAAGTAGGTCTCGTGTGGGGACACGTGGTGGATCCTGTGGTGCTTCCGGGGCAGGATGATGTGCCAGTCCTGGAGGAATATGACCCAGCGTGGAAGGCCAAAGTACGTGTGGGACCACTTGTGGATCTGGTTCGTCATGGTTATGAAGATGATGAGGGCAAAGACGTAACACTCCCAGGGACAGGTCTCACACAGCGCCTCTGCAAAACACCACGGGCAGCTGGGAACAGCAGCCATGGAAAGGCACACTTCTGCCAGGACAGCATCCTGCCCAGCCAGAGCTGCTGCTGCTGCAGGAGCTGACAAAGGCCTCACCAAAGCTGCTCTGGCAGAAGTGTCACAAGAGCCAGTGAGCCATAAGCAATTCCCAAATGTCACAAGACAGGCTGGGAAGTGCCAGAATCTGTCAACACACCATAAACAGGAAGTCAAACTGAGTTTACCACCTATAAAATTAATTTGACTCTTTAGTTCTTGACTTCTGCCTTGCACATAAAGTACTTGTGCACAGACATGAAGCACTGTTTTGTGTTACACTTTGCAACAATGAGTTTCCCCGGATGTTCACAGCTTGGTCCCTCTTACAAAAAAAAGTATTTAGCACAACTTCTAATCTTCCTTCACAACTCTCCAGCCCCAGATTCTCTGTTGAGCTAGAGAACCTCGCTGTGCCACCTTTTGCCACCACACCTCAAAGGAAAGAAAGCTTCCCTCCCTCCTGCCAGGAGCAGCATGCTTCCAACAGCTATTTCTTGTCATATCACATCCACGGGTTCCTCCAAACTTCACATGGACAAATGTTCATTCAATAGCAACAAGAACACTAAATCCACAGCAGTCAGAAGTAAGAGCTTACCTGGGGAAAAAGAAACAAATTTGTAGGCCATGTTTGCCAAGGGGACCAGTGTCATGAAGCAGTTGTCTCCATTGGTCTCTATGAAATCATGTCTGGTGATTGCTGTGGGGTCAATATGGTGTTCCCTAAAGGGTCTGATGAAAGCCTGGGAAACAATTGGATAAACACAACAGCACACTCAATAATGGTCTTGGAAAAGAAAAATATTTCAAAAAAATAACCCAATCAAACCCTCTCATACACTCAAATCTGATGACTGAGTTGAAGAGAATTCATAGTACAAAGCATGTAAACAGGATTCAAACTTTTGTCATGACACTTCAGAAAATTTGTTTACATTTGCAAAGCAATTCAGTTCCCCCACACAAATCCAGGTTTTCTTTGCTTCTCAGTTTTCTTCTTCTAAATTTTCACTTAGGACCTTCAGTATGTAATCTTAAAAACAAAGCATCAGCACCCTAATTTCCCAGGCAAAATAAGCCTGTGAAATTCACTTGCTAAGCAGAATCAACCAAGGGAAAAAACCACTAAAAAATAGGATTCAGCCTACCATATTTATGGGCTACAGATGCCAGCACTAACAGACTAAATGCAAATTAAGTGACTGGACAAAGCAGTGGAAGACAAACACACCATACAGAAGTCACCTCTAGGAGCAGAAATCACATCTGAACACACAGAGCAATTGTTTTACTGTGTGGAACACAGTTACTGATTTGCCTTTAACACTTCCAGCACGTCCAGCCTGTGCAGAGGTGTTCTGAGCAGCCTCAGCTCATGGTTATTTAGTGCAGAGTCTCTAGCAGTAGGGTTTTTAAAAGTTATTTAAACTGTGGTCCAGAGAGACAGGGGTTTAAGACTACTAGGTCTATTGAAGGTGAACAAAAACGCCAAACTCAACAGTTTTAATTCTGCTGTTGCAGTTTGTGTAACTCTGGATAATAACAAGGAATAGCCCACTTTTTTTTTTTTTTAATAATGATCCTTCTAATATTGCACTGTGAGGAGTAATTAATGGTAGCTATTAAGAAATTTAATTAAGAAAACAAATTGTTGCCTACTACAGAAGCCAGTGCACCTTCCACTAAGCAACTGGCATTTGTAGCTGCAGGTGCATAATGCATATCAAATTAAATCTCCAGTCACCACCATCCTAGTACTACTGTCTTACAACAGGGCCCACAGAAGAGGGAGCTGGGAAGATTCTTCCTGGAGCAGCCCCATGTTTCACACACTTTTAGGAGTTCAGCTGCAGGGACAACTCTCCAAATCTGTGTTGCTGACCTTCTGAACATGCACATGCCCAGCCAGGGTCCAACACTTGTGCTGCCACAGGCCGCTCCCACAGAGCCTCAGAGGTCTGCAAACACTGCGACTGCCACGCTGCCAGCCTCACGGCAGGTGACAAAATGGAGCGGTGCCACCTCGCAGGTGTCCCCCGGCCAGGTGCACCACGGCCCTGCCCAGCAGTGCCCAGGCCCTTCCCCGGGCTGGCTGTGGCACAGAGCCCAGCTCAGCTGGCAGCGCTGGCAGTGCTGCAGACAGGCACTTCAGGGCTTTGTCAAGCTTAGTAACAACAATCTCAGACCTTTCCAACGATGGGGAGCTCCACAGATCCCCAGGTATCTGCTCCCCAGTGGAACAGTCCTGAGAGGAAGTCAGCCGTAATAACTCCTGCAACTTGAATGAGAGAGAGAGAGGGTCAGACAAACACAGCAATTTACTCACTCAGTCACATCTTATTCTTATTTCAGAAGTTTACTTGTTTATCTGCCTCTCAGATATTTACAACCACACGAGATCTACCCAGTCTGAATAAACATGAGGTCAGGCAACTAGGAAAAAGAGGTTAGCCAGACACCATTTGGACAGCAGCAATCTTCATTAAATCTGTATTTGTGTTTAGCCCATCCCCTACAGAACAGAAATACCTCCCCTAGTGGGTACCTTTCGCTTAGCTGACCCCTCACCTCTGCAGTCCTTCCCCTCACCTTTCATTTTCAGAAAGGGAGGAGAAATAAAAGAGCTCTTCTCCTATTATAAATCAGCCCCTGCTGTTGAATCCATTATCCAGTTGGCCCAAACTCTTAAATGCAGCAGGAGACACTTCATTCTTTATCTACCCCTTATTGCACTGAAGACAGCTTATTTTCTAAGCAGTAAATTCTGTGCATTTGTTCTTGTTTCAGACCACACAGGCAGGCTACAGCAAGAGCGGGTGGGACACAATAGCGTTTAGATCTGCTGCTGGCAGCTGAAAGGGCAAGCAGCCTGGCTTCAGGGGAAGATATCCAAACAACACTTCTCTTTGCAAGGACTCAAATGCCATTCTTGCTGAGGTAATGCCCCCATTAGCCTGCCTCGCCTCCAGCTGCTGCCTCATCCCAGTGAAATAACTGCAGAACACCAACACAAATTGAGGCAAAATATTGACAGTTCAATAGATGTTCCTCGTATTGCTTTGATGTCAGCTGGTAAAGGGAAGAATGGAGGGTGCCTGGAGCAGTGCATTATACTAAAGCAATTGGGAGAAAACCTAACTACCAGCAATCTTGTTCCAGCTGTACTGCAGCATGGTGTCGGTGTCCTCTCTGCTCTGCACTTGTGCAGGGTGAGTCGCAATAAAAGAGCAAGAGCTGTGCTGAGGTTCCACGTAAGCAGCATGGTGACACTTGGTGTGTGTCCTGTCCCCGGGCTCAGAGGGCACATCCCACTGATGAATTGGGCTCAGAACCCTCCCACACCCAGCACTGGCTTCACTGAACATGGCAAGACCAAGGCACAGGAGTTCAGCTGCTGCTCAGAGGGGCAGAAGATCTCGATGCTCTGTCATCGAGGCTGGGGGGCAAGAGGAGACTGACAGCCCTGAGCATGGGTGAAATATTAACCACAGTCAGAAAAAGCAAGATAACCCAGCTCAGGTGTGGAACTGCAAGCAGTGGGTTCAACACTCACCAGAAGCCAGCTCAGTGCAGCGTTAGGGAAGTCCTGATCCACACACATTAGCTTTCCTGCAGCTCACTGAGAGAGGGGTGAGGATCGGCCCATCCAGGGGTGGTCCCCGAGGAGGAGGCGATGCTTGGAGCACACAGAAGGAGGGCAGAAGGACACGAGCTGCAGGACTTGCTCACAACACTGGGATTTTTTGGTTTGCAAGCAGACTGCAGAATAAGGAGGAAGGAAGGCAGCCCAAACTCCAACCAGTACCCAAGCAAACACTGGACTGCCACACACATTTGCTGGAAATGCTGCTCTGTCCCGTTTCCCCAAGCTTGTCCTCCTCTGTGTGGGCACCTCCCAGGCACAACACCAGGTGCCTCTCCCCACAGCAGGACATGTGGCTGGACAAGCAACTGCCCCAAACACGCCACGGACACAGGGCAGCTCTGTCCGGCTCAGAAACCAGGGAATGTGTAGGGTTTGTGACCAGAAAAGGCCCCTGTCCACCTCTTCACTGCTTCAGTCAAACTGAGAGACAACCTGCAACCTCTGCTCTTGTGGGTGACTCTCAAACCACTTCCCGTGGCCAGGCTGCTCCCGGGGCCCGCGGGAGGAGGAGGCCCCACAAGAGCTTTGAGAGACAAAACTGCTGTGCACATTTACCATTAAAAGTTGTACTTCACCAAAATTTCAGGAGCTGAGCGTAAACTTGGCTTTGTGTAGATAGAATGATCAAATTGTAACCTGGAAGTCTTACATCAAAACATACAAAGTTTCATAGTTACTGTAAAAATGCAGTTAGAGTCTCTGCAGAGGAAGAAACCAGGATACTATGTTATTAAATAACTTGATGCTATTGTGCAACATCCCTGAGAAGTGCTGTGGTGTTTAATCGGTGACTGTATGAACTGGTTGAACAGCATTAAAGGGTTGGCATGGCTAACTTCACAAACAAAAATATCTTGTTGTCTAAATAGCAATATGCCAAAGAACCTGTTGTTTGTCACTTACATGCTTATGCAAATAAAATGCCTTAGTCACCTGGAGTCCCCATTTAGTGACTTTCAGTACAGAGAAGGCAGGGGTTTGATATTATGGCAAGTTACAAGGCTAAGATTATAATCCCTGGACATGTCAATGAGTATAAACTGAGCAGCTTGAAAGAGAAAAAAGAAGAGTTCATAAATTTGGCGAATAAAGCTGAGGAACTTTCAGTCAGAACTGGACCTGAGAGTGCCCACAGGCAGGGCTGGGACAGCAAATGCATCACTACAGCAGTTTTATCACACTGTAACCAGGGCTGCCAACAAGCCCTGTCTGCAGAACCTGCACTCCAGGGACACGACCAGCCCGGGCTCCGTCACAGCAGCTCCCCAGGCAAGCCTGGCACGTCACCCACAGAGCAGACACCTCTCCTTGGGGCTACTCCCTGCTCTGGGAATGCCTGGGGACCAATGCCCTGCCTCCAGCAATGCCCCCCCGAGCAGGGCACACCCCATCAGCCTGGGGGAGCAGCCACAGCAGCTGGGACACTGCAGTGAAAGGAGGCCCCCAAGGAATCGGGGTCCTGTCTCCTCCAGGGCTGAGCAGCAGCAGATCTTAAAGCAAACACTCATCTGCAAAAGCACAGCTTGGCTCAGAATCACCACCTGATAAACTTAATCCTCCAGCCAAACTCTGCTGTAACTTTAAGAGAGCCCCTGACAAGTGGGCAGGCAGACAGAGGTGCCTTTGTCCCCTGGCACGCCCCGTGGGACGCAGATGGGACCGTGCCCCAGCGTGGCCGCAGTGCCAGGGCAGGAGCCCCAAGCTGCAGCACACCGAGTCCATCCCCAACCCCAGTGAGACAAAGAACTGATCACGGTGCCAGCGTCACCTGCTGAGGGCAAACCAGCAATAGCTGTACCAGGTCACTTCGCTTCCAAGAGCAACGCCCTCCTCCTCCTCCTCCTCCTCGTGGTGCCCGACCAGCCGGGCTCCTTGGGAACCACCCCGGTTCTGCCCAAGGGATCCACAGCAGACAGCACACAAACCCTGCTGCTGCACCACAGAGCTATCTGCACAGGGGAGCAGAACCAAGCTCTGTCTCTTTAATCACAGCTCGTGGAGTTTCCCTCTTTATGAGATGATGCAGCTGAGAATGGAAGCACAAAGTTACCCACAGCTACCAGGTACCTGGTGGTTACTTCAGGTGGGTGAGACAGCAGGTGACAAACAACTTACTTGGACCAGCACTGAATAAAGGCATTTTCCTCTGCTAGCTGAGATTTCTGGTGTAATTTCAAGAACCTTTTAAAACAAAATTTCAGGTGGAAACTCATTTTAACGCACATAATAAATGCAAGATGAAATGCCATCCTTGGAGCTGTGAGGCAGCAGGATGTGGATACCCGAGCCACGTGCCCAGCACTCACTTCAGCCAGCACTGATGTCTCGGGAGTGTTTTTTCTCCAACGTGTGCCACACCTTTCGTGTGTTACACACTCATGTCTGGCTCTGCAATGCAGCTGACCAAGGGCAGCTCTGCAGAGCTGCTGGAGCTTGAAACAAAGAGGTTCTGGGCCTTGATGAGATCCAGTTTCTAGTTTGAAACTGCACTAAGTGATTGCTTCCTGTGTGCTCTCTCTGGCTAACCCACAACCTCTGCAATACTGAAACATGTAGCTCAAATGGGTTAAAAAAAATCCGTTGCCCATCTTTCAAGACAGCAGTAATTAATGTAACTTGTATCATGTCACAAGATGTTCCTAAAGATATCTGCCCTATGTGGGGCAGTTCCTAGGAATATAAACAGGTTACAACACAAAGTTAACTCTTCTTTTTTGTAAGACTGCAATGAACAGTCCCTGTCATGAACAAATATGACTGCAGATAACAGTCACATGCCTGAAACAAGTCAACCAACTTGGAAAAAAGGGGTTTAAAACCCTATACAAAAAGAGGAGGAAGGAGAGGAAAACAAAAACCAAGATTCATACTGTAATTTGCCAAACTTTTTATCTAGACGTTATTAATATATGAACTATATACTCAGCTTGTGTATATTGAATATGCTGGACACCACAAGTTCACCTGAAGCTATGATGGCTTTCAAGCCTGATATTACATGTCTTGGTGAGGCTTTCTGCTTACCACACAAAAATCCCTTTGCCAGCCTTGTCCCTGGCACTACCAACCTTCAATTACAGTGGCAGAGGCTGCTCTGGTTCTGTGGCACTGCTGGGATGTTGTCCTGCTGCAGTGGGAAACACGGGGGTGTTCAAGCTCCCTCACAGCCCCATTGCCAGCCAGGGCAGCCTGAGTTTACTGGGTGCTTGTGTGCATGCAGACAGAACACCAAACTCAGATCTGCACAACTCTCATCTTGCAGAAAGAGGAACAGCTCCATGGCTGCCCAGCAGCTGAGGATACCCAGAACAGAGCATGACTGGAGTTAGCACAAGCCACAGCAGAAATCCATCCTCTGCCTACTATTTTTCTTTTCTTTTTTCTTTTTTTTTTTTCTTCAGTGAGAAGGGGAAGGAAATTGTCTCATCCCTGCTAAAGCAGCCTGGAAGACAAGAGAGACCCGTGGCTCTTCCAGCCCAGCAAGCTCATCTTTAGTCAGCAGGACATGACACAGCCTGAGCTGCTCTGAAGCAAGGCCACTGAGGTGTCCCCTCAGTGCTGCACTCCCTGCAGGCCCTGAGTGACTCAGCAGGGCCAGGGCACCTGCGTGCCACGCTGCCCCAGCACTCGGGGAGGGACACCCAGGGAGGGGCTGCTGCCACTGCCAGCGCAGCAGGGGCAGGTCTCTTCTGTCCCGAGAACGTCCAGGTTAAGGCACTTACAGTACTGCTCGTGTTACAATTCCGTGTGCCTCTGAAGGCACAAAGAAAGAAGCTGTGACACGGCCTTTAATTACAGACACAGGGTTTAGGCTCAGTGGAACGATGCACAATGTTCAAGTACTTCACTTCCTAAAGGAAAATACGTATTTACAGACGAGCACACAGAGGGTCCCCGTGCAGTGAACAGGTCTGTGCAGCAGAACAGATCCAGCCCACTGGAACAGATCCCCAAAGACCTGGCAGGAACTGGGTCTAGAGCTCCGGCTTTATTAGCAGAATGTTTATTTTATGACTTCACATCAAGGTCACCATTCCAACCAAGCCTGAGGGAAGCTGTTAATGGAGCACACCTCACCCTGTGGGTGACTCAGGATTCCCAAGTGTGCCCATGGAGCTGCTCACGTATTTAGGAATCATGACTTTTATGGATATGACTTGCACAATATGCAATAAAACCTAATAATCACTGTGAATAACAGACATCATTCACACTTCACCTGGAGAAATAATGTATTGAAGGCAGCAAAACAAGATAGCCTGAAGCATTTACTATTTTATTGCACTCATCTTTGTACACACTATCAATTATTTCCACACCACTTTATTTACACAGAATCCAGATTCTGCTACTTTAATCATTCACTACTACTTAAATAATACTATCAGTGAATTGGCTGCTTTATCAGTTAAACTGGTAACCAGGATATCAGAGAACTCCAGCTTTTATCAATATTAACTTTGAGATGAAAGCCAGCTGCAAACAGATTGCACCACAGGTTAGCCATCACCGCTGACTCTCTTGTCTGATCTGCCCTCATCCCTAAGGAGCAGTTCCCATGCCATGTTCCCTCCATTCCTCCCAACACCTGCACCTCATCAGCTGAGAGCAGGCAAGACTGAATGAGGCCAAGAGAGCTGCTGTGACTCACAGGGGAGGACACAGCTCCCCCCAGCCCCAACAAAGCCAACAACCTCTACAGAGACATCAGGAATCACCACGTCCCAGCTTTGGCAGGAATTCAGAGCTTCTCGTATGTACCACTGCTTGAACCCGGTGCAGTGTTTTGGGTGGGTTTTGTTTGTTTTGTTTGAACTCATTAGCAATGCACAGCACTGAGGATGAACAAGTACCATTCTCTTCTAAAACACACACCCCACACAGGTTATAGGAAAGCTATTTTTTTCTAAAGCACAGGAGCTGAACATTCTTTCAGGATCCTTCACTGGTTCTTCCTCTCCTCCACAGAAGAGGTGGCACCAACTTTTCTTATACTCCTGGAAAAAGTCATCATTCCAGATAATAAACGCCAAACATCACATCCTGACATGAAAGAATTCTCCAAAATTCTTGTGTTCAGTCTGCAGTCCCCAGAAATGAAGCCAGCTTGATGCCTGAAGCACCTTTTATGACATTTCCTGCCCAGCAAGCTCATCTTTGAGCTTTTGCTTTCTGGAAAGTTCTTTTGAATATTTTTGTTGAGCAATGTATTTTGTTTCCAACTCTGATAATTTTGACAGCTCTTTTCCTTCTCAATAGCCCTTACACTTGCAGTGACTACACAAGAACACCAGACTTACTCAGCTGCATCAAAACTTCCCCTCTGAGAGACTGAGAAGCCACTGAAATGTAAGAGAAAGCAGTGACACATTTTGCAGATGGCCTCAGTTCCAGAGGCTCACACACAATGTCCCTGTCCCTTTCCAACAGCAAGCCAAGCCTAAAGGATCTCAGATCACAAGAGTCTTGCCTCGAGCAGGCAGCAAACAGTTCCTACTTACATATCCCAACGAGAACCGAGGGCGTGTGCTCCAGCCGCAAGTACAAGAGGAGATTGTAAAAATTGAAGCAGATCAGAGAGAAGCATAAGATGACAGAGATCCATTCTTGCAGTCTCTTTCCTGTTGGAAAGAACAAGGGGAAAAGCATGCTTTACTTTTATCTGAGAGGACATTTTGAAGCCTGAAATAACAGAGACAGACCATTCTACTGCCTGGATGACTTGCTCCATTTGTCTGACAGGGAACTGAAACAGAAACTTATTTATCCATGGGAGGTGCACACATTTTCTTAAATGCCATCCCTCTTCCCCAAGCCACTACTAAGCTCTTCCTCTGCCCTTGTCCAATTAACAGGGCCAAATCAGACATCATTTCACACTGTCCTAGTTTGCCTCTCCCTGAGATTGCTGGCATAAATTTCCTCCACGTCACATCTTTTCTCAATTTGCATTTCATCCAGTATTCAGTGTTGCTGGAAGGGTTGAATCTGGGAACAAATTTCTGGCCTCAAACATATTTAAACCACCTTGTGATCTGTCATATTTACAAGCTCTGAGATTTTAAATAAAGCTGTTGTACTAACAGGAGAGAGCACCATTCTCACCATTCTGTATTTTGGTGGCCCTGGAATGGCTCATCTAACATCACAAGTATTTCCCTGAAGCTTCTCCCTGAACTGTTGTCTTGTCTGTGCCTTCCTGCTCCCAGGCAAAGGCTGGCAACTCCCAGCCACTCTGAGATGACAAGGGACAGAACAAGAAAAGAGAAAGAACTGGCACAAATTCTCTCCTGCACCTTGCTGTACCACTTTGTACCTCTATAAAAAATCATTTACTGCCTATAAAAAGGGAACAGGCATATCAGAAGATGGCAACACTTGGAGTATCAGGTTAGCACAGAAAGCTGCTCCCTGCTCTCCACTGCTGGATCCCCACCAGGCACGAGGCAGAGCGCAGGGAACACTCAGGGTGAGACCTGCAGGATTAGGGCACAGAAACAGACCTTTAATACCCAAGGCCATGAAGATCTGAGCTGTCACCAGAAGGGCCAGGCTGCAGGCAGCTCTTACTGCCCTGAGGAGCTGCCAGGCCAGTCCCTGCCTGTTCTAGGGGTCAGCAGGCACAGCCTCCTCTTGCCCAGGGCTCCGTGGAGCAGTTACCCCACGGCCCTTGGCCGGTCCCTCTGGCAAAGCAGAGCACAAGGAAGGCTCAGGGAGGGCTCCAGGGAGGTGCACGCGCTCTCCCAGGAGCAGAGGCACGCTCAGGCCTGGCGTGTGTTCAGCTTCTGTCCTACTCCTCCTTCCTCTCTGCTGACCTAATGCCTGATCAAATTTCTCCTCCTAAATGCTAAATCAAGTCTTCCTTCTCACTGTACCACGCAACGAGCAGGGAAAGTAGGAACACAAATGGAGGATCAGTCTTTTCTCCAATGTGCCTACAAGGCAATATTTGAAAGTGTGAACAAAGACTTTGACAGGTCAGTTTCAGACGTTCTAGAAGGGCCATGGGTATGTAAATTAACACCCTCTGCAGCAGCAGAGGAGGGAATAGTAAAATTAAATTAAGACACAAGAACAGCCATATTTGACAGCGGCGTCAGGTCACCACGTGGGTGATTCTATAAAGAGATCCCTGGAGTAATGAAAGTAAGAGTTAATTAACACTCACTTCCTGCACGAGAAAACCACACCCTGATGAGAGGAGCTAAGTGGGCAGATCGTGGAACAATTAGCTGAGTGCTGGAAAGGAGGCTGGCAAGTCCTCTGAGCTCAGTGTGTGCAAACACCTCTGTGGTCTGAGCACAGAGATCCAGCAAGGCTGTCGAGATACCCAGGTTCAAAAACGCAGCCTCAGCTCTGCACTGGGAAGGCAAATCAGTCAAGGAACTGAGTCAGCGCTGATAACTTGTGTTTAAGGGGCACTCAAATCCCAAAGTCTGGGAAGGGATGAATTGCCAAAGCCACAAATATGTGCTTAAAGAAATCAGGGAAATATTCCAGTCATGTTCACTCTGCACAATTCAATGCAATCCCCATTCCTATGAATTCAGAATTTGAACACAATACGCTTCCACCATTATACATATTCTGGCATTGCTTATGTAAATTATTTATGTAATTCCAGAAGAAACCTGCATATCTAATACAGCCTCAGCTCCCTGACATATCACTGTACGTGTGCTACAGCCAGCGAGAAGGGCAGCAAGCTCTTTGGGGAGGAAAATCTTTCCCTTATGAGCCAGAGCAGTGGTAAAATCAGTGAGTGCTTTTGTGTAAAGCACAGGAATCAGTCCCAGATGGACCAGAGCAGCTGAAAGGTGTCACAAAGGACCTGCTCAAGGCAGGCAAAAGGAACTGAAACGGGCAGACTTGCCCCAGTCACACAAACGAACAAAGGCCTTGGATTTCTTATCATCACATGGCTCTGTGTGAGTAAGAAGACCTACTTGTGCAGGAATTGCCTTGGATGTGCAAGCTGGGCCCAGCTGACCTGCTGGAAACCACAAGATACCGAAAACACATCTTCCCTTCCCTATTCTCCACCAGAGAATGGACTCCCTAGGAATGGCAGGAATGCCCAGCATTGCTCACACTGTGAGCTAAAAACAAACGATGCTTTCTTAACAAGGAATTTGCAATTATTTCCACAGCACAGTCAGTCAGTCATTTACTGAGCACCCAAATGACAAACTGAAGCTTGTCTGACGAGTTCCAAGCTTCAGTTAGAGCGAAACAGGAGTTCGAGCATCGCGGTGCCCCTTTGTGAGGTGCCAGGCCTGGAGGGCAGCTCGCCGAGCGGAGGCTCCGAGGGCAAGGCTGCCGTTGTTACCGGGTGCTGCGGCCACACCTGCCCACCTGCGCGGCAGGGAAAGGCTCGCTTTTTGCCCGCCGGCTTTGGAGAGCAGAACGTCCCTTCCGGGCAGTTTCTGCCTGCCAACGCTCCCGCCCGCGGCCCGGCCCGGCCCGCGCCGCAGCCGCAGCCGCGCCCGGAGCCCCGCGCTGCCCCCGCCGGGCCGAGGGCCGGCAGCCCCGCGCCGCCGCCGGCCCCTTCCCGCTCTTCCGGGGCGCCCGGAGCCGCGCGGGAGCGGCCGGGGAGAGCCAGGCCCGAGGGGAGCCGGCCACGGGAGAACCGGGCCCGGGGAGAACGGGCGCTGGGGGAGCCACGGCGAGCAGCCGGCCCGAGGGCCCCGCCCGCCCGCGCCGCCTCACCTGGCGAGTAGAGCTCGGCCAGCTCGCGGGCCCCGGCGTGCTGAGCGCCCCAGCGCCGCCCGCCGCCCTCGGGCTCCTCGGCGGCCTGGTCCCGCGGCGCGGCCGCCCCCGCGCCGCTGTGGGCCATGTCCGGCCGGGATGGGCGCGCAGGGCCCGCGGAGCCGCGCGGAGCGCCGGAACGGGCCGCGCTGCGGCGGGGCGGGCGCGCCGGGCCCCGCCCCCGGCGCCTCCCGCCAATCGCCGGCGCCGCCGCGCGGCCGCCGGGCCAATGGGCAGCGCCGCCCGGCGCGCCGCAGCCAATGGCGCGGCGGCACGGCCGGCGGCGCAGTGCGGGGCGGGGGCGGCCGCGCCGGGCAGGGCGCGGGGCCGGGCGGGGCCGGGCGGGGCCGGGCGGGGTGTGGCAGGGCGGGGCAGGGTGTGGCAGGGTGTGGCAGGGCGGGGCGGCGTGCGCGGTCCCGTCCGGTCCGCGATGGCGGCGGAAGCGGGGCAGGGCGGGGCTGGGCGGTCCCGTTCGCACCGCCCCCCTCCCCCTCCCCGCCCGGTGCCTCGCGCGCCCTCTGCCGGAGCGGGGCGCTGTTCCCGCGGCCGCGCCCGCGCGTGCCCGCGACCCGCCACAGCGGCGACACCGAGGCCACTGTCGGTGCCTTTGGTGGCCCGGCCCGCGCCCCTGGCCTGCTGGGCGAAAGGCACGCGCCGTGCTCTCGGTGCTGGAAAGCGTGAATGGTGACCGTTCGGCGCTCACGCGGCCGCTGTTAACCGGGGTGCCGGGACACCCGCGGCGGGTCTGCGGCAGGCGGCCGCACGTGCCCGTACGAACGTGTGAGTTGGAGGAGGACGGGCACGGGCCTGGCCCCGGTAACGCCCGGCACGGCCCCGCCCGCTAGGTGGCGCTCCAAGCCTGCGGCCGGGCGCGGGGCGAGGACCGGGATCGGGATCGGGACCGGGATCGGGATCGGGATCGGGATCTGCACCGGGATCGGGATCGGGATCTGCACCGGGATTGGGATCGGGATCTGCACCGGGACAGGCATCGGGATCGGGGAGGGGCGAGGATCGGGATCGGGATGTGGCCCAGGGTGGGGCTCGGTGGTCACCTTGCCGGGGCAGCCTCGCCCGGTCCTCGCGCTCTCGATATGGCCCTGCTGCGCCTCAGCCCTGCCGGGACCGGACGGACCCGGACGGGACACGGGGAAAGTTCCCACGGCTGCGGAGCCCGTTTGCCCGGAGCCATCCACACTGAACTGATTCCCTGACCCCGCACCGGGGAGGCGGGGGCCGCCACTGGTGCCACTGGTGCCACTGGTACCACCTGGCCCCGTCCCGGCTCCTGCCGCATCCCCCCGGCTGAGCGCGGCCCCCGCACCTGCCCGCTCCGCCGTGCCGCTCGGTCCGCCCGAGCCCCGGGGCACGGGGCAGCAGGAACTGGCTGCGGTTCCTCGCCGGACTCTCTCTGGCATGGGAAAGTGTCAGTGGGTGGCAGAGCTGGAGCAGCCACTCCCACGGCTCCCGTCCAAAGCCGTAAATGCAAAGGTGGGGAGATGACAGGGGCCGAGCAGCGCGGCGTGTGGAGGACAGAACACCGTGGTTCCCCCCGCCTGGCAGCCCGTCCGCACAGCCAGCAGCCAGGTGACACAGACCAGCCCCGGGGCTGTTCCGAGTGCCGGGACTCACAAACAAGCCCGAACCGATTCCTTGGCAGCCCCACTTCCCCTGTGGTGCTCGACACAGGATGAGAGCAGATGGAAAACAAGTATTTGTACACTATAGAGCACAGACTTCTAATGCTTTTAATAAAGAAAAAAATCGATTTCTTTGCCTAAGCCCCTTCTCCTGTCACCCCCTCTCAGACTTCCCTTGTTTTATGTTGCCCCTTGCCATGCACCCCATGGAGTCCAAGCTGTCTGTCCCACAGCCTCAGGACCGCGGAAGAGTTCTCCTCTTTTAGAAATTTCCTAAATGAATGACCAAGTCCTGTTACTAGGAACATCTGACACTTCACAGGGTACTCTGGAAGGATAGAATTCATCTTCTCTTGATGGATCTTTTGAAAGCTTGGATGCACTAGAGGTCATAAATGCATGATGTCTAACAAATTCATCCAAGCAAGAGGCTGCAATTACCCAGGAAATGTCAGGCAACTACAGAGAACTTTTGGAAAGTCAGTGGACAGCAATTTCTCTGCCATTTTTATGGAGCACAAGGAAATGGGCTACTCATAAAATAGAGTCACCTATCTCTGTCTCTGTTCAGATTGACAGCCCACATCCTTCCAGCCAGACAGCTCCAGCAGGGACTTTCTCTGCCATGCAGGATGGAGATTGTGGCCTATGCTTTGTCACTGTTCCCTTCCATGGGCCTTCGTGTCCTCTGACTCTTCCTCCTTTCTTTGTTTCTCAGAGACACTGATTGGGTGCTCTGACCTCAGATTTGCTCTGGAAAATTTTCCGTCTGGTCAGGGAGGGTATTTGGCTGATGTTGTCCCACCGGTGTCAGTCTCCAGGTGTCGTCTCCGCGCACCCGCTAGGGCAAAGAGCAACGTGGAGATAAAGGGGGATTGAGCAACGCAGCGCTGCAGAGGCCAAGCCTGCTGGGTCAGAGGTGAGAGAAAATCAGCAGAAGGCCAACAAGAACCATGTCACAGCCCATCACCGTGTCACACGGGAACAGGGGGAGGGAGCGCTCCGGGGGGAGGACTCCGGGCTGTAACAAAAGAAGCGGAGGAGGCCAGGAGACACAGCCTGTGCCCGCCCGGGAGCTGCCTGCCCCTGGGACTGCCGGCACAGCATCCAGCTGCGGGGCAGGATGGGCAAAGCATGTGGCAATCCCTTTTTGTGTTAAAATGAGGCAAAGTCTCGAGCCTGGTCTGAGCTGGGGCAGACAAGGAGAGCCAGCCTCTCCCTTGAGCTGAGACGTTGTCCCTGCCTGACATTTAGAAAGGGCTGCTGTTTTACAGCAGACAACAGCAAGTGAAGAGCAGTGGTTTCAAACCTGTGCTCTGCCAGGTACAGCTGGTGAGTTGCTGTTGGCATATGGTGTGCAACTGCATAAAGAGAGACCTGGGGCTAGGGAGAAGGGAAAAAAGGGCCCAACATGCTCAGAAATAAATTTCAATGTTACTTCTCTATTTTACAGCCTTTATTGCAACATTGCTGTACTTAAGTCAGTCTTTTAGGCAAGGTCCCCTCCTACCCCCCAGAGACCTTCCGTGCTTGCTTGCAGGGACACTGCTCTGGGATCGCTCCCCTTCTCCTCCAGCTCACCTCCAACACCACCCACAGCATCCCGGGCACTGCTGTGGCTGTCAGCTGCCGGCAGCGCCTTCCTGCCCCGCTGCCCCTGCTCTGCCCCTCTGCTGCTCCACACTGCAGCTCTGGAGGGTGGGCGAGCAGCTCCAGCACCATGCAGCTCTGATCTTACTGACCTGCTGAGAGCTACTGCCAGGGAAATAATAAATGGGACAAAACTGAGCAAGAAACATCAGAAATGTCAGCCAGGCTCTTTCTAGGGTTTGACCCTCGGTCCAGAGACCTGATAAACACTTCAGTGTCTGAGCCATCACCACTAAACTCGCAGCATCTCCCCAAAGCTGGTGTCATTCCAGAGGCAGCTGCTGTAGACCTGGAGTGCGTGAACTGGAAAGCTTGCAAGAAATCCTGGAAAAGAAGACAATTTCCAGGAAGAAAATTCCTCTGTAGTGCTTTACTGTAGGTCTGGGCCCAGAGCTGCAAAGTAGAGGCTTCTACAGTACAAAGAGAGAGCAGAGTTTAATTCATGACAGAGATGAGCAGTGAGGATGAGATTCTTCCCTCCACCTTTTCACCACGCTGGTCTCCTCCTGTTCCCCTCCCCGTGTCTGGATTGTTTCACGTATGAATGTAGAGGAACCTGGATGCTATTGCATCAGAAATTTTTTCTCAAAAATGTTATATTCTTACTAAGTAATTTGGGACTTTTGCTCTCTCCTGCCTCAGCTGAATAGTTCTGAAAAAAAAAAAAAAAAAAAGAAATTATGAAATCACTAGAAGGAAGATGCTTTTCACAGAAGTGCTGCTTTTCTAATGAAAATTGCTCCGTTGGGAGACAAGCTGAAGGGCTGCTGCCTGTGCCTGGGTCCCTTTACCAGGAATGTCTGCATCTCCCTGCCCAAAGCACCTCTGAGGAGCTTTTCCAGGACAATTATTAGCAGTCTCTGCACATCTGGCAGGGCCAAGCCAGGCACTCGCAGGGACAGAGCCCTGTGTGCCCAGACCTCGGCTCAGTCCTGTGGTGTGAGCCTCGTTCTGCACCTGTTCCCATTTCAAAACCCCCACTTCTGGCCATGCATTTGTTGTGACAAGTGCAGAAATAATTTAAAAGAGACCAGAGTTAGCCCAAAACCTGCTTGCTGAACGCTGGGGTTTTGGATAAGTGGTTAGTCCCGCCAACAAGGTTCCCATGAGAAGCTGAGAGCGGACGTTGGCTCCAGGAGAGTGGATGCTGGGATTTGAGGTGAGCTGGAGGAAGTTGAAAGAGATCCAGGCAGAGCAGGGAGGTGAGGGGGAGAAGGGAAGGAGGGGACAAGCTGGGCATCCAACCTGAATTACCACCCCAGCTGACGTGATCGGGGTGACTGCGGGATTACTCAGCACTGGCCGGGAGAGCAGGTGTGGGCCACGCCAGCCCTGATAGAATCTGGTTCACATGACAGTTGCACAGACATTTTATTTTGTTAGGGAAGATTAACCCCAGGCAGGAATACGACTTTCTGCTGCAGAGCAGCAGAGAATAGGGCAGAAGTTTGAAGAGGGCAAACTCAGATCTCCAAAACCATCTTGAAAATCTGTTCAAGAATTTTACCAAGCAGCTTTAACATTTGACTTTAGCCTGGGGACCACGGCAAGCTGTAGACCTGCTGGGGCAATGCCAAGGCAGAGCAGCTGTGCCTGTGGCAGGTCAGCACCCAGGAGGGCTCCTGCCTCTGGGGCCCTGGGACGGTTTGGGGGTAGGAAACACGAGACTGATTTTTTAGACTTCAGTTGGAAGGGCCAGTTAGGGCAGCCACTGGATGTAACTGCCAGATCAGAATGCAGGATAAAGGCACAGGATGAGGGAGTAAACAGCCAGAAGAACAAGCCCTGGCTCACTGCAACTTGCCAGTATTTGCACCCAATACAGATGTTTGTATTTATGAAGGTATGGGCTCCAACTACAATCTCCAGACCCAGCTCTCTGGCCAGGCCCAGCTCCAATTTAATCTCTAGTGCATTCACCAAAGATTAACTTGGTAGATAAAGATGGAACTAGAACTATTTGAAGCCTGAAAACCTGTTAGGGAGCTTTTGTTATGGAAACAAACAAATAAATCCTATTAAAACGTGAAAAGAAAAATTAAAAAAAAAAGAAAGAAAGAAAAAGCCTGATGATCCACTGATTCTTTGAATTCTTCCTCTTTTCAGAGTTCTGAGGTTTGAACATTAAGAACAGTTGACTGTTTGAATCATATAATGCAATACCTGTTCCTCTGGCTTAACGTTACAATATTTCCCACACCGCAGGATTGCTTCACATTATTCTAAGAGGCAGTGTCATTTTCCCTGCAGTGCTAGGTCTTCTTTACTGAGGGAGGACACTCCTACTTCCTTTAATTATATGTTTTGTTTTAAATTAATGTCCTTTATTCTGGGCATGAATCATCAGCTTGTAGACAGGTAAATGTGGGAGTAAGAGAGTGAAAATATAAGTTTGATTCCCAAGGTGGGTGTCTTTAATTAAAACGGACATCGGGATTCAGTCTTCCTTCCCAAACTTACCCCGCAAATCTCAAAACGTTTGGACTCCACGTTCTGATGCACGGATCTCACTCTCCTCTGACCCCCATTCCGTCGCCTTTGGCTCCAGCGCCGGCTCCCTATTCCCGGTTCCCGTGTGTGCCCTGACAGTTGCACCATATCGTGCAAAGCAAATATGCCAAGACAAACTTTAAGGCCCCCATGGGTGCTGGAAGCGCTGGGGAGGCAGCGCTGGCTTGGCTGGGCTCCGGCTGCTCGCGGCCGCCAGGAGGAAGCTGGGGCAGTGCCCTGCTCCAACCCTCATCGCTCGGCCCTGGACTCGCCACCGGAAAGTGGCTCTGGGCACGTCCCTGTGGACACTTCTGCTCGCCAGTGGGATTCACCAAAGCAAGCCCGGGACGCAGAGTAACGGGATCCGTCTTTGGTTTGCAGCTTTCCCCCTGCTTTGCCAAAAGATCTTGGAAAAATCTCTCCTGCCTTGATTTATCCTAGGGTGAAACGAGACCCAGAGCGCTCTGCGCCCAGCCCCGCGCGGCGCGGCCGGCCCCGGGCACTGCCTCGCTCTGCGGTGCCCAAGCAGAGCCCGGGCGGGCACGGGGCAGCAGCGGCAGCAGCGCCCGGCACACGCGTGTCCCCGGGGCTGAGCGCTGCCCGCTGCCGTCCTGGCCGGCCCTGGCCGCGGCCAGCCCCGACCTCCCGCACCTGCGGGCCCGCAGCCCGGCCCCTCCCTCCGTCCCGGCCCGGGTTTGTTGTGGGCGGCCCGGCGGGCACCGCACCGCACCGGCGCGCCCGCCCCGGGAGCCTCCTCCGGGGCCGGGACCGGCAGCGCCGAGCGTGCGGAGTGGCAGGCGGCCAGGCGGTGACGCGCCTGTTGCTATGGGATCCACCGCCCCTATAAATAACTGAGGAAAGGAACTTTCCTAAGTCAGAGACTTTAGGACACGGGACCCAGAACCAGATGGTCCGGAGGAGACGCGCCAGCCCCCGCCGCAGCTGCCGGAGCGGTGAAGCCCCGGCGCGCCGCAGGGACTGATCCAGCCCGGCCGGGCAGCGCCGCGGGGCCGTGCCCAGGCCAGAGACTGCGGCAGGGTCTGGAGCCCCCCACCCTGACGGCGGCAGCTTGACCCTCTGCCGGGGGGGGCCCCCTGCGTCGTTTCCTCCTCCCCGCATCCCCCTTTGCTTTCATGCAACGCCTGGTGGCCTGGGACGCAGCATGCCTCCCCATCCAGCCGCCCGCCTTTAAATCCATGGAAGTGGCTAATTTCTATTACGAGGCGGACTGTCTGGCTGCTCTCAACAAGCTGCACCCGCGGGCGGCCGGGGGCCGCTCCATGACCGAGCTCACCGTCGGGGACCACGAGCGAGCCATCGACTTCAGCCCGTACCTGGAGCCTTTGGCGTCGCAGCCGCCGCCTCCCGCGGCAGCAGCAGGGGGCAACTTTGAGCCTCCGTGCAGCAGCGGCGCCGGCCAAGATTTCCTTTCCGATCTCTTCGCCGAGGACTATAAAGGCAGCGGCGGCAGCAAGAAGCCCGACTACACCTACATCAGCCTCGCCCGGCACAGCCACCCCTGCGCCAGCCAGAGCCACAAGCCGGGGGGGCTGCAGGGCTGCTTCCCGCCCCAGATCGTGGAAACCAAAGTGGAGCCGGTCTTCGAGACCCTGGACTCTTGCAAAGGGCCCCGTAAGGAAGAAGGGGGCGCGGGGCCGGGACCGGGGGGCATGTCCTCGCCCTACGGCAGCACCGTGCGCTCCTACCTGGGTTACCAGTCGGTGCCGAGCGGCAGCAGCGGGAACCTGTCCACCTCATCCTCCTCCAGCCCCCCCGGCACCCCCAACCCCTCCGAGTCCTCCAAGTCCGCCGCCGCCGGCGGGGGCTACTCCACCGCCCCGGCGGGCAAGAACAAGCCCAAGAAGTGCGTGGACAAGCACAGCGACGAGTACAAGCTCCGCCGGGAGAGGAACAACATCGCGGTGCGCAAGAGCCGCGACAAAGCCAAAATGCGCAACCTGGAGACGCAGCATAAAGTCTTGGAACTGACGGCCGAGAACGAGCGGCTGCAGAAGAAGGTGGAGCAGCTCTCCCGGGAGCTGAGCACCCTCAGGAACTTGTTCAAACAGCTGCCCGAGCCCCTGCTCGCCTCCTCGCCGCGCTGCTGACCCCCGGCCGGGCGGCGGGGCGAGCGGAGCCGCGGGCTCCCGGCCCCGCTCCGCGCCCCTGGGGCCGGGGCGAGGGGGGCGAGAGCCCGCGGCGGGCGGGCGGGTTTGGTTTTAATTTGTGTTGTTGTTGTTGTTGGATTTTTTTTTTTTTTTTTGTCTTTATCGACATGTTGGCGGAAGGCTCCGCCGCCGCGCGGGGGTCTGAGCGGGGCCGGGGGCTGCAGCGGGGCGGGCGCGGAGGGTGCGCGGAGGGACCCCGGCCCCGGCCCGGGCGGGCTCTGCTGGGCGCTGGGTTATTTAAAAGAGCGAGAGGAGAGCAAGGGCAAAGTGATGCAATCCTTTAAGCATGGCTGGGAATGCTGTGTACATGATGCAATCTCGTGTAACTGTCAGTCATGGATTGAGTAATCTGTTAAAGATGTTCCTACAGTTTTTTTATTATAAAGAATAATCTATTTCTATAAGAAAATACATATGTATATTTTGGGATCTATGCATTCTTGCTACATTTGAAGCATTAATGAACAATTTTAATAAACTTTATGACTAGGTTAAAAAAAAAAAAGTAGCTTGTTTTATTTTGAAGGCATGTTTAAAGTTAGATTAAACACAGGGTTGAAATTCCAGCTGATTCTGGCTCAATGCTGTGATCAGGGATAGGGATTTTTGTAAGTCTTTTAGCTTTCTCTGAGAGAAAGGAAAAAAGAAAAAAGCCAAACCCAATAACCAAAACCAAACCCCAAAACCCCCAAGAGAAACTCAGCAAAGAGCAGAGCTGGAAGCCTTAGCCGGTTCTTGTTGCCTCATTTTATTTCCTTTAATCACCTGCTTTAGCTGCTGCTTGGGTGTTGTTTGGGGAGGAGGTGTTTGTGTTGGGTTTTTTTTCTGCACTTCATGCTGTTTTGAACGTGTAGAGCAAGATGTGCTATCCAAACCATGACCAATCTTTGGCAAATAACGCCAAGTTTGAAGTGGGAGGGAGGAAGAAAAAGTAAGGGAGGAAGTCTGAAATGAGGTTTTGTTTGTGTTTGTTTTTTTTTTGTTTTTTTTTTTTTTTTCTTTACAGAGTTTCTATTCTTTACGATTCAGCATTTCTTATGTTTGTAGTTTACAGGAATAAACATGAGAAAGTAGCATTTCTGTTGGATTTCGGTAATTTCGGGCATTGCTCAGGAAGCTCCCATGAGACCCAACCAGGTGAGAGGCTCCTGAAACCACCCCCTTCCCTTTGCTCTGGAGACGTTTTCCTAAAAACCGCAGGTAGATCCTCTGATGAGAGGTGTTTGCTGGGGGCAAGAGACAGACAAGGGGGGTGGCCGAGGAGGAGCAGGAGGTTTGGAGCAGGCCAGGAGTTTGTTCTGGGGAGATCCAAGGCTCTGCCTGCTGCTGGGACAGGCCAGCCTGGCCAGAGCCCCTGGCTGTTATTCCCTGCTCTAAGGTCTGTAGGCAGTGAGCAGTCTCAGGCTGGTTACGTGGAGGGAGTTGGGCAAAAGATCAGGTCTTAGTCAGCATTTTCCATTTTCCTGTTAGGCCAAATTTTAGCGTGAAGTTTTTACATACAGATTCCCAGTGCCTGGGGAAAGAAGCTCCTTTGCTGCCTGTGCTCTGACAGCTGAGCACACCAGGGGGTTTCAGTACAAAGACAGTGGCCTTGAATTTGTTCCTATACATTCCACACAAACAGCCCTGTGCTGCAGGGCAAACCTGAAACTTGTCGCTTATTTCCAGTGTCTCTTTAAGCAAAACATGTTTTCTACTGGAAGAACTGCTCTGCTTTTTTTGACTCTTAAGATCAGAGCCTCCTGCAGGTCCATCAGTTGGAGCCCTCCCTGACATTCGCTGCACGTTCCCTGCTCGCCCCAGAGCTGTGCAGCCGTGAGCAGGGCAGGGTTAGCTCTATACAGATTTCCCCCACTTGCTTTTCCACTTGTACAGTGCAGTTCAGTTGTTTTTACGAGCCCCTAAAATAGATTTCTTGGGTGAGCTTGCTCCTGCACCAGCATGACTCAAGTTCTTGCAGGCAGGATAGACGTTAGATCTTGTCTTGGCTGTCCCTCGTGACGATGATTACCCCAGCCTCCCGTGGCTGTTTATTCTACTATTTGTATCATTACGAAACTTATCCACATCCTTAGATCCTATTTTCTTCTTGTGCTGGAGGCCACACAATGTCACCCAAACTCACAAGCGGCGCTCCCAGGCAGAGCCCCGCGCTGCCGAAGGTGGAATTGCTGGAGGACTGGAGATGCCCTCAGATACATTTCTTTCTTCCTTTCTTTCTTTCTAAATAACAAAGTTTCCAACAAGAGTTCAGTTTTTGGGGGCTGGAAGGCAGGGTAGATTGAAAGATAAGATGTACTGAAGGTATTTATATCTGTTTAAATACTAGTCCAGTTTTGGAGACTGAGCTCTAGCAGGCATGAAGGAGCTAATCCCCATCCTTAAACCCTGCCTGCCCCAGTGCACGAGAGCCAGGGCGGCCTTGCTGCAATTTAAAGAATGATGTTTAAATTACTGCTGTATTCCAAGGAATCTCCGAATTAGGATGACAGATTTCTAGCTCAGGAGGAACCTTGTTCAGCAATGATTTTTTGTACAGACAAGAAAATTAAGGCCACAAACACACCAATTTTATAGTCTCAGAAGGAATCCATGAAAGGCTTGGAAAGAGAATTCCCCAATCCTTCATTCTTAATCTTGTATTACCCTCATAACTTACATTGTAGGAGCTTTGTAGTGCCATTAAATGCATGGAGGCCATGAAATACTCTGCCCTCTAAAACAGCATATGAAAAAGCCGGGGTAATTAAAACATTTCCTAGAAAATAATAGTCTGGAAAAAATAGCTTGTAAATGAATCTGAGAAAATTCCAAGCACTAAAGTAGACAAAAGATTCCAAACAACTTTTCTAATTGCAGTGGGGGGGATTGGAAAATCCCTGTCCAAACAGTGTCTCAGCTCCAAATATTGATTTAGTTTCCCATGACAAATAAGATTCTGCTGGCTGAGAGCAGGACTTGGAATGTCTCAGTTGGCCTCGGACAGGGCTTGCCGAGCTTCTCTTCCTGAAGCCACTCAGGACAGCTCGTGGTAGGCAAACCGTGCAGAGAACTCCAGGCACCAGAGAGCTGCTCTCAGTTTTATAGAAGTTTATAAGCTGCATTTCATTTGGGATTTATTTTTATTTTTATCTTTCTTTTCAAATGATGTATTAACACTGATTAATTTCTACAGGTCTTTCTTATTGCTGCTAAAATAACTGAGGTTTTTCTCTGTAGAAGTCAGCCTGTAAATCCTTGGCACTGGCATCCCCTTTCAAAGCACTGTGTTTGAATAAGGTGTTTGAATTCAGCAGTGCTTAGTTCTGCAAAACGAATCATATGTAGCAGTTAAAAAAAACGTATTTAAAAATGCAATGATAGTTCTGAAAACACTTCTTCAATTTTCACTCTGTTATCTGCCCAAAGCATGTGCAACCCAGTGCAGTTCTGACACTGTGATGCTGCTTTTCCACTTTTCCCACTGCCTTCCATTGGTGACTCTTAGGAGACGCAGGAAATTTTGTGCATCTTTCTGTACTAATTGTTTCTCCTCTGTCAAATAAAAATCATGCTGCTCGGGCACTGCAGCTCCCAGGGCTGGCAGGGCCCTCGTTCCCTAAATATGCTGCATTTGATCTACGGGGAATTGGAAACTCCACTGGAAACCGACTTGCCTTTTGTGATCATTTCCCCACTTGCTCAATGGTTCAAATGTTTTATTTTGAGTAAAAGGCTTTCCCCCCCTCCTGGATGTGGGAAACTATAGGGCTGGAATTCAAAATGAGGAGAAGTGGGTTAACACTTGCTTAAGATAATTGATTTTCATTTACAACAGTGACATATTTAATTCCAAACCTTCCAACTGGGTGCCACGATCTCACGAAGTAGTGCCAAATTTAATTCTCATTTATTATAAATTTTCCCCCCAAAATATATTTACTATAATTTCCAGCTAACTAAAAATTAAGAAAGGCTGTGATCTACATCTGGTTTTCACCTTGCCCTGTCCTGTTGGCCCTTGCTTTTGGGATTCGTGTACCACACATTCCATAGCTATCAAAGCACCTTCCCAGAGTTCAGGGTATTTAATCAGAGGTTTAGTTGGGTCTCCCAGTTTCATACAATTTGCAGAATAAATCCTCTCGGAACTGAGGCCGGAGAAGCCGGCAGCCCTGGCTCTGATGGGCTCGAGTACAGGCGCCTCTGGAAGCACGGCGCTTCGGCCGCGAGGCTGCGGGAGGCTGCGGCCCCAGCCCCACACGCACCCAGACTTGTTTGTTTGCTATAAATACCGTGGCTTTGCCAGCGTTATTGCAACAGCAGTTCATTAAGGCTGTGGTGAGCAGCTCGTGGTGGTGCCCAGAAATGGCAGTGACAGGAATCGAGGTCTCCAAAGAACCAAAACCCCCCCGAGCCTCCCCTGCCGCCGTCCCTCCCCACCTGGGCGCGGGGGCCACAGGTGCTTCGGGATAGATTTTCTATAAGTGAACAGAGGAGCTTCGGTTTGAGAAATGAATGTGATGGTGACACGATGAGAAAATATTTCAGAGCAACATGATGAAACAATTACTTGGCTGCAGCAATTCAGGAAGGGAATCACAAGAACTAGAGAAAGTGCCTGGAGCCGCTTTGCGAAGCACAAGGGACGCGGTGGCTCCAGCAGAAACAGAGTTTTGCTCATTTCCCCAGCCTCTGCCATCCACACACAACTCGGGGGTGGATCTTTCTGACGGGGATTCTGAGACCAGGTGTCCTGGAACAGTAAAATACAGCTCCTGCCTCTATTGCTTTTTGCAATGCAAAATCCAGAAAACAAACCAAGAATGTAATTTATTGAAATATTTTAGCGTGTCTAACACTTCGATGTACCAGGAGGAGAATATCTGGGGGATAACTTAGCACAATGAGGTGAGGAGAATTAAAAAAAAAAAAAGGAGTAATTATCAAGGAGTTTGGTTGCTTAGAGGAATGCAAGCTGGCCCCTAACCAAGAACACTTCAGTTAAGCACACAAGCCAGCCTCGGTGCCAGCTCTGTGAAGAAACCCAAACTCTGCACAGGGCTGCTCTCCTGCTGCTGAGTTATTGTGACCACTCAGGGTGGCACAAAACATTTCTGAGCTTGAAGTTAAGAATAGTGCTGATTGCTGATTGCTGGGCTGAGTCCCCTGATCTGAAGGAGTAGGAGAGATGGCAGAAGGCCTTGATGTCTGAGTGCAGCTACAGTGTCCTCAACCCCTTTTAGAGCAAATTACAGAGCTGCAGAGTCAATGAGTGCAGAACACCGACAGAAATTAAGATGCAAGGGATAAATATGAAGCTTTGGAACAAAAGACACAGTTTCTGGTCTTGCCTTTTCCACTAGTTTTTCATATATCTTTATATCCTCAGTCAGCCCCTAAACATAAGGGAGGCTCATGCAGGTATGTGCATCTGCAGTTCCAGGTGCAGTTGCCATAGCTGCAGGTGAGTTTGCCTGTTCCATATTTAGATCCTGATCTTACACATGTGCTTCATTTTATACATGTAGCTGTAGTGATTTCAGTGTAACTATTATTACTGGCATGAGTAATGCTAAATGCATAAATCTGTATTTACATGGGATGTATTTACATGGATCTGTATATACATGGATCTGAGATCACGGTGTCTCTGGGAAAATTTTTGTGCCTTGCTCAGTTTTGCAGCACATGCCCCGGCAAATTCCGAGCACTTCATTTCATGTGTTTTCCAGTCTGAGAGAGCTGATTTGGCTGTGCAAAAGGAGATGACAGTGGCTCTGGCATTTCTGCATTTCCCAGGGAAAAAAACCTCAACCACCAAAACATCTGACAAGTGGGATACAGCCTGTGTCCTCACAGCTCTGCTGCAGTGAGTGCTGCACCCGAGCACAGCAGAGCAGGGCTGCACAGGAGCTGCAGGGTCTGCATGTGCCCAGTGCTGAGCAGACACAGCCAGCAGAGCCTGCAGCTGCCCGGCCCCGGGGTCACACTGCTGGGGGCAGCTTGGCACGGGCATGGCAAGCCCGAGGGCAAGCCTGGCTGTCCAGGGAGATGCTGAGTGAGATGCTCTCCAGCAGGCCCAAAGGAATAGGCTGAATATTAGGAAGAATTTTTTCACTGAAAGAATAATAAAGCACTGGAATTGTCTTCCCAGGGAGGTGGCAGAATCACCATCTCTGGATGTGTTTAAAAAAAAGACTGGACATGGCACTTGGTGCTAGAGTCTAGTTGAGGTGTTGGGGCATGGGCTGGACTTGGTGATCCTAGAGGTCTTTTCCAACCTCATCATTCTGTGATTCTGTGATTCTGTGAATCCTACTGCACTTAGGGAACCCATCCAGCTTTTGTGCTGGCCAGGTCTGGCAGCCAGGGCTTCAGAGCACGGTGTGATAGTGCCTGGCTGCTGATCAAAGGGCTCTTGAGCAATAACCCACTGCACATCAGCAGGAGCTGCTGCCAAGAGCCATGGACTTCCCTGGGCTGGAAGACAACTGATAAAGCAGATGCTGAGAAAAGCAGCGATGCCTGCATTGGGCAATCTGAGTGAGACTAATGGCTACTGGAAAATGTTATTTGGATTTTAGCTCTGCAATTGCAGAAGCCTGATTTGCTAATGGCTCCCAGTTGGTACCGTGCTTGGGTTTAGTTTTTATTTTTGCAAAGCATTTTATTTAGGGGAATAGATGCTCCTGCTTTATGTGGAAATCTAATGCTCCTTGGGAGTTCTTCCTCTGTCAGTAACAAATATTGGTTGATTGTGCCTTGCCCCAGAATGAGGGGAGCTTGGCTTGTGAGGGATGGGGCACTCAATCCTCTTGTCATACAGGGCTGTGCCTGCTTGTAGGGGACACAGTCCTTGAGCAAGGCTGGCAGAGTGGAAAGGGATTGGCAAAAAGGACAAGGAGGCAAATCTGCACGTGGCGAAGGGGCCTGGGAAGAAGGAAGCGATACCCAGCAGCCCACAGTTCTGGGAAGGCTGTTGCAAGCTGTGGCAGTGATGGGAACCACTTCCAACAGCCAAGGGACGATCTTCCCACCAACTTCAGTGTAACATGAAGGGAAAATTTCACTCTGGTGTTTTCTGCCAAGTCTCAAAGGCACTCTTAGGAAAGGACTAGGGACTTCAGCAGCAGGTGCTCCTCTGCACGAGCCCTGCAGGAGCTTTATGACCAGAGGGACACTGACTATTAATGAGCCACAAGCTCAGCTGCTATTTACTGCAGCACGGGCCCTTTCCATTGCGCAGCCCAGGGAACTCCCTGCTCAGCCCTCCAGGTGGTCCCTCCAGGGCAGGGTTGAGGCACACTGGTGAGAAGGGGTGGGGTTGGGTGGGAGAGGCTTTCATTGCTGCCCTACCTGTTCTGGGCATAAATTGAAATGATCAGTCTCTAAATCCTGCCAATTAGGAATGCTTTACTGGCATGAGAGCCAGTTTACTGTGACAGCTAAAGCAAAAATGTTTCTCTCCTTTTTTTTTTTTTTTTTTTTTTTCCTAAGAGGCAAAGCCTCACTTCAGCACGGAGCAGGGGTAGCAGGGGTCAGCAGGGACTCTGTGGAGTGCCTGGCCTTGCCCAGACAGGGGCTGGGCAGGATTCTGCAGCACTGGGCATCTCAGGGGCAAATCCCTCCTGAGGTGCTCGTGGGCCCTTCCAGCGATGCCTGCTTGCCAGGCAGCCCCCAGGGCTGAGCAGGGCAGGGGGCTGCAGTCCCCCCCAGCACCCTGACCTCTGCAGTGACTCCCCCATTCCAGCTGGCACCAGGTGTGGGCAAACACAGGGTCACCCTTTGCTACAGCTGCCAACTAAGAGCCACCTGCTTGGGAGAGCAAAATGCTTGCTTCCACAAGACTCCGAAACTTCTAATCAGGGTAGTAGCTGTGCTCTCAGTGCCTTCCCAATCTTCTGACCCACAGATTCCTGTAATGAAGAGGCAGATGGACCTCTTGGGTTTGTTACTTGTTGGTTTCTGCAGACATTGTTCTGTTTTTCCACTCTGCTCTCTCTCCCAGGGTAATATTGGTTACTGTAAAGGCCAGAAGCACAACTGTCCCTCACTCCAAACCCTTCCCAGACAGTAATTTGACCACACAGAGTCTGGCTCATTACATATGTAAAAGAGGCAGATGCTATTAGAAAGTAATTTTTTTCCCTCACTGAGCAGCCTGTCCCTCATTAGGAAATCCTCTGCAGGGGCCATATTTATATCCTGCCCCGTAGCCTCCAGGTATTTAAGATCACCCTCAGGACTGGATAGCATCTTCCCTCTCCTGCCCTGGAACGGAGCTGTGCCTTCCCTGAGCTGCCCCAAGCCCTCAGCCCTGTGCTGCCAAGGCCCTTCCCTGTGCCAGTTTGTAACTCCTGATGCTGGTGGCTGCTGGCACAGGTTCACGCCGTGTGCAATGGCACGGGCTTCAGGGACAATGGCAATAAACCCTGCCATGCTCACACCTGGCCTGCCAGGCAGCACGGGGAAGCGCTGAAGTGGGCTCTAAAAGCACCTTTAAGAGGCTGATGGAAATGGTCCAAGAAATGAGCAGTGTGTAGGAGCCTGCAGAGCAGGAAGTGGAGCAGCACTGGATAGTACTCTGCTGGATGCCCGAGTGTGGCCCAGCACATCCCTGGGTCCTTCTGACAGCCCCTGGCAGGGCAGCCTCGGTGGGATGGGCTCAGTGCCTTACCTGCCTCAGTGACACCAGAGAGGGGAATTTCCCTTCAGCAGTGGCCATGGGACCAGTGGCAAAAGCCAGGTAAATATCTGTTCAAGGCAAAAGTTAAAATCAAATCTTTGCATATTATTATTTTTACTTGTCTACTTCTTGCCGTTGGAATTTTATTATATTAGATGAAATGCTAAAACCGTGTCTCCAGCAGCTCCATCAGAAGCCTGTGTGTGCCCCAGACTGATGATCTGACACATCTGGCACTTACACTTGGGGCCTTCCCGCACAGGAGAAATTGCCCCGGGAGGATAATGCACATTTCCAAGTGAAGCAGAAATGACAAAACAGTTCCTGGTGCACAAGCCAATTTCCAAGGCCAAATCCAGCTCTCTGCAAGTCCAGGGGAAAGGTCATCACGAATCAGGAAGAAAATGACTGAATTGCCAGCATTGCAGCAGCAGAGTAACCTCTCAGGGGGGACTGAGGGACAGTGGGATGTCACCCCCGGCTGCTGGCAGCGTCCCCTCGTCATTACCCTCAATAAGGTGGTCATCTCCGAGCCAAACAAGTGCACACTCCAGTCAGTGACATAAAAGACATCAATTAGGTTTATATGAGCATTGCAAACATTGGCTAGTAAACCTGCCTCCGAAGAGCAGCAGGAGGATTCACTGCCCTGCCAGGTTTGCCTCGGCAGCAGCCCCAGCCTGGCCGTTTTTGGGAATCACGCCTTGCCCGGTGCCAGCCCTGGCTCTGTGGTTTGATGTGGGGGACAGGGGCACTGCTGGCACCCTCTGCCCCAATCTGACAGCAAGGCTGAGGCTGGCACTTGCCTGCATGAATCACCAACTGCTGAAATTGAAAAGCGTGCATATGCAAATGGCTAATTAAAGCCATTAGCATAGTCAGTTAGCCAAGCTGCAGTATCTCACGGCAGCGATCCCACACCCATGCTCCACGTTTACATTTGGGAGCGCTGGCTTCCCGGCAGCTGCGGCCAGAACCTGCTCTGAGAAACAATTTTTCCTCGTGTAGTTCCAGGAAGGAAAAGGAAGAGGCAGAGTTTGCCAAGCAGCTTCCTGAAATCCTGGGGAATGGTACAAACCCAGGAGCTGCTGGGGACAGCTGAGGGATGACTGGGAAGGATGGCAAGTCAGGCACCCTCTTCTTTAATCTGCCCATCTTTGGGATTCTGTCAACCCAAACAACGTGGATTTCCCTCTCCTAGCAAATACTCTGACACAGGAAAAGACTATGTGCCAGATTTTGACTTTATTTACATTGAATTACCTGAGATTAGAATCTGAAACTAGAAACTTTCTTTATACAGCTACAAATAGCTATATTATGCAGTTTTAAGGGGTTAAGAAAAGGAGGAAATCATAACCACAGAAGTCATAAAGACAACTTATCCCAAGCCAAATAGTTTTGTTTCTAATGCAGGGCTTTAATTATAACATGTCATATAATGATGACATAGTGCTATAATAGGCAAATATAATGCATTAATCTGATATTATATTCTGGCTTTAACAATAGGTGCAGCGAACCAGCCTTAGTGGATAACTCATTCAGAACCTATCTGCACACTCCACCTAGATACTTATCTGCCTCTTTAATTAAGTGGAGGGAAACTTCTTGAGGCCATACCCATAAAGCCAGTCTCTGATGATAGCAGAGTTACTGGAAGCCTTTGGTAATCGTTTACACCCACGTTTTGTGGTTAGCTTCCAACTTTGGCTCTTTCCTTCTCACTTTGGAACCACCTCTTTATCCCCCAGCGTAAATCCCCGGCTGCTTCTGTACCAAGAGGGGCACAAAGGACCTCAGGGCTTGTTTGAGCAGCACGTCAGCACGCTGCCTTTGGCCCCTCAGGACTGAGCCAGGCTGCTGAACGGCAGCTCTGGAAAAAACAGCTTTGGCACTTTTTCACTCACCAGTTGCTGCTTGGAGCAGAGCAGCAGGGGATGGGCAGTGCCACCTCCCCGGAACACGAGGTCCCAGGCTGTCCCCAGAGACACCACAGCTTCAGTGGGAGCAGGACTGGGGGTCCTGGCACAAAGTCCTCTCTCCTGATTCCATGGGTCCTGTGTAGCTTTGTGTCCATTGAAACCCACCCTTTCTGGCTTCATCAAACACAGAGAGCTGGGAGGATTTGCCCACTGGGAGGGAAATGAAATGTAACTAATATATTCTCTCAGAGAAGTGGTTCCTGAGTTGCAGTGCCTGCTCTCTGCTTGGGCTCTTTGAGAGAAATATCTTGCTCTGAGGCTGGAGCACCCAGAAATCATAAAGACCCAGCACGGGAATGGCATCTGAGAGGAGCTCAGGGACAGCAGCGCCGAGGCCATGTGGGCCAAAGTCCAAGGTGACAGAAGCATACAAGTGTGACAGTCCCTGCAGCAGCACAAAGGCCACTGCCACGAGGTCCCTGGACTCCAGCACCACCTGAGCAGATCCACACCATGTGAGCACAACCAGAAAGGCTCCAGCAGTTGCTGCCTCCTTTTCCTTTTCCTTTTCCTTTTCCTTTTCCTTTTCCTTTTCCTTTTCCTTTTCCTTTTCCTTTTCCTTTTCCTTTTCCTTTTCCTTTTCCTTTTCCTTTTCCTTTTCCTTTTCCTTTTCCTTTTCCTTTTCCTTTTCCTTTTCTTTTCCTTTTCCTTTTCCTTTTCCTTTTCCTTTTCCTTTTCCTCTCCTTCTGTGGCTCACATCCGTGCCCTCCTCTGGGCTTTTCCCGAATGAAAGGCTCTGCTACTGACCTTTGAACAGACCATGTTGAGAATGTCACTGCAGAGCTTCTTAATCTTATGGTGGCGCCTGGATAATGCGGTGATGGGCACTGAAATGCTGAAAAACAGACAGACAGATAGTGAGATAAGATTAGATACAGAAGTAATTTAGTCACTCATCATACAGAGCAGCTGACATAAGTTCATTTGTAAAGCCAACTGCTAAAATTGCTTTAGAAGTCCTTACATTTGAATTCTGTCGAAAGGCAGACCTTTGATCTGAATTGTTTTGGTGGCATGTGCGTTATTTGAATGGAAGCTCACCTGGGCAGGTAGTACCAGACCGGTCATTCCTGGCATTCTCTTCCACAGGGGAACAGTGTCCATGCAAATCCATCCCTTTGGATAGCTTGGGGCAGGCAGATAACTGAGCATCATGGAGCAAACATACACTGAAGGCATGAGCTCCATGCTATGCTGATATGCAGAATGAATCATGGCTAATAAAAGGTTCAAACAACCATATATATGACTAAATGTAACCCCAGAACACTTTTAAATTAGGCATGATCAGAAAATAAAGGCAGAAAAATTAATAGATAAGTGTTATTCCTTCTCTTTTTCATTAATATTTATTAAATCACACTGTGGGGGAAACGGAGGAGGAAGGGAAATAAAACAGACCTGTCCAATTCCCTATTGTTTATACCACTTCTTTATTTCCTGCATTCACTGCAGGGGAAATTATTTACATTTGCATGTTATGTTTTTGTAATTTGGCATTAAAAAATTTCAAAGACACTTCCTAGGGCAGTTTATTTTTGAAGTGGGTTATTTGTTTTCACCCTAGATATGAGGCCACACAGAAGCATTGCCAGCTATGGAAGCGGCAAGGGAGTTAACACGAAGGTGTGCAGTTGGTTGGTCCCTGTGCTCCTCTGAGGGGCATTCCCAGCACTGGCACTGTGCAGTGCTCGGTCCCTCTGAAGAAAAAGCTGCCAAGTGCATGGATTAACCACAGCTAGATCGTTGCAGGTCTTAATTAGTGACTGCTGAACTCTCAGAAGATTCTGTGGTTGAATTAGAATAAGCACTCAGAAAGTTCAAATGTTAATAAGTCTCTTCGGTTATAATGATGGAAGTCACTCTCTGGACCTGGCTCGCTCATCCCATTTTTAGTGTTTCCTGACTGAACCACTGCACAAACAGCAGCTGGCACAGAAAGCAGCTCCCTGCTTTGTGCCCACCCAAAATCAGTGATTGCAGGTGTGAGCAGCAGTCTCCACACAGCTCTCCCACTGCCTTGTACCCTCCTGTGACACTTGACCGGGCTTCAGGGCTGGAAGGCTTGGATTAATCCTACTGAACTGTTAGAATCCTCATTTCCTTACCATTTGGGCAGCTCAGCCTGTTTTTGAAGGCACTTGCCCCTTGCCAGTGACACAGTGTGACAGCCAGACTCCAGTCTGGGCATCTCATTTACGTGCCTGCACGTCGGAGAGACCGAGGTGCAGCTGCCTTGTGAGATGCTGATGTTGTGGTGGCCTGGCCCCACAGCTCCTCCCTCATGGGATTTGTATCCCTTGTGGGATAGATCCCGTGGGTTTTCCTGCACTTGCTGTGTTTTGATGGACTGCAACATGGGAAAGTGCATTCTCTGCACGGAAGTGTCCATGGACAATATTCCTGCAGCCCAGTCCCCTGTGCAGTCAAACCCACAGAGTGCAAAGTGCTGCCAAGCACCCCCGAGCTGCCAGGACCTGTCTGTGACCTACAAGCGTGAGGAGGAGGCCAGTAGCTACAAGAGCTGTACCAATATGCCCAGGGCCTCTGCACAGGAGCAAACACTGGCTTTGTTATGTGTGTATTTGACATCTGCAAAGAGTGGTTCAACTCGAGAATAAATGCAGTAAGGGTGTTTTTCCTGGTGCTCTGCGTGCCAAATATGTGCTAATCAAGCACTAAAGTGTGCTATTGGCTGAGGCAACCATTCAAAAATACGTACTGAAAAGTATTACGTAGTAAAGTAAAAGAACATAATATTAATTTAATTTTCAAAATTGCCAAGCAGCAGGCAGCTCTTGTTTCTTTAGTTTTGGGTTTGGGGTTTTTTTTGAGAATAAGTCACTCATTTCTGCCTAGATTTTGGAACACGGTTTTATATTCCTATTTATTTGAGGAACATTGGCCAAATTACTGGCTGTCAGCTGGGATCTTTATCAGGAAATCTGTAACTGAACATTCCAGGCCAAAACGCACAGAAACCAAAACTGGGAAGAAACTTGCATGGTATGGTGGCAGTTACACTGGAAGCAGTAACTAGGATTAGAAATCCCAATTCCATTAAAAAGCCAAGTTCAGGAGAAGCAGCAGAAACATATTTTTGGAACCTGGAATGTGTGTTTTTGTGTTTGCAGGGGAAAGAGCTCTCCTCCACATAACACTGTGACTTCCAAAGCTTTGAATGAATAACTGTAGCTGATGAATAACACTACCTACAAATAAAATCTTAATTGCAAAACAAAGGAATAATAAAGAAAAGTTAATGCATTTTTGATTTTATTTAAAGCTTAGAAAAGTTTAGGCTGGAGTTTGGGTGAAGGTTTGGTTGCTGCCTTTCCCCCTTTTATCTGAACCAGCTCACTCAGACCTAATCTTCATCATCTAAACCACAGGATTAACACACAAAATAACTTTGGAGCAAGCCAGGTCCAAGCAGGAAGCTGCAAGTACCATCATGTCTTCATGATATTAGCCAGCAGAATAACTGTGGTTTCTTCAGTTTTTTGGTGGTGTGTTTTTCTGGTTGGTTGTTTTTCTGGTTTTGTTTTGGTTTTGTTCTACTTCACTACGTTTATGTTTTCCTTGAAAGGGCCTGGAGTTTTTGTTTCTTTGTGTTGGAAAGGTTCAGATCCCCAGTCTCGCTCCTGGAGGGAATGCTCATTCTCCTGGACAGTCCCAGCTGACCCTCACACCAAAGAGCCCAGGGCTCTCCCTCTGCTGAGCTTCCAGTGCAGACCAAACCCTCCAGCCCGACCACGCCGCTCCTGCCCGTTCAGGGTTAAAGGGAAGCAGCTGCCACTGCATCATGTCAGGGGACTGGTCCTGCTGGTGTGCATCAGGTCTGGAATGTTCCTGACCCGGCTGTCCTGAGAAAAGGAACGCTCCTTTCCTCCTCCGAGGATCCCAGTGGGTTTGAGGTGGGAACTCTGCACTAAGCTGCTCAGATCCCAGCAGCTCTGGGCATGTCCAGACATAAAGCTGCTGGTGCTGGAAGAAATGTTATCCTGAGCAGGGAGTAACCTATGGAATTGTAAGTGCTTAAGTCCTCTTTTGCATCTGGCCCAAACTTGCAAGAGAGGAAGAGCCAAGTGCTCAGAGGCAGCTTCCATTTTATGGCTCTAAATTGTGCAAAAAACTCTGGACTCGAAAACTTTGCACCTGCATTTGTGCTGGAGTGAGGGAGAGCCCCTGCCAGGCATGGAGAGGCTCTGATTCTCTGCCCTTTCTCTGCTCTGTGAATTCAGAGGGGAAGGGAGGCCTCCTGCCAGCAGAATCCAGTCCCCATGTGCATCCCATGCAAAGCTCCGTGGTTGGTACACTGGGTGCTGGTTGGGCAATGGCATGGAGCAGCCTGGTTTCCTTGGAACATTTCCTCTTCATTGTACTGTTCCTTCCCAGCATTTCACAAACCACCACAAAGAAGACGACAAAAAAGAGGGGGGAAAAAACCTTCTCAAAATGAATTGTGTGTCCCTTCCCTCGCTATCCCAACAGCCTTGGCAGGCTCATAGGAGCCAGGCAGAGCTGGTCTCTGCTGGCTGGTACTCTTTGCACAATTTGATGATAATCTGGGGGAGTTTGCACCACGGAGTGGTAAAAGCACAAGGAGGGAATACTTAGCCTCCATTCCTAGTTCTGCATCAAGACCTGTTTGTTTTGGGATGACACGTTTTGGTTGTCCCATTGGCACGAACCTTGTTTTATCAATTTGCTGCTTGTGTTATTTCCAGGGCTTTTGAGGCGCAAATCAAAACAATAGCAAAACATCCTGATTCATCTGCAAAACAGATTACAAACCTAAGAACTGTGATCTCCCTGCTCTGAGTCAAAGGCTACTAAAGACAATGCAAAGACATCCTCTGACTCCTGTGTGCTTTAGATTGCAGTGCAGTCCTTGATCAGATGGAAAAGAGAAGGATGGCCAGTAGAAATCAAGGGAGAGGTGGAAGGACTACAAGGGATATTAATGGGAATTAAAAGACACTCTCAGGGGATGCTGGAAGCAAGGCTTCTGTCAAGGCTTGGCTTGAACACACAAATTTAGGGACTCAGCTTTTGCAGCTTCTTGGCTCATCCCTGGAAGAAGCAGCTTCCTGTCCTAACCTCTTAATGGGAGTTCAGTTTGTCATTCACAGTACTTTTCATACCTGAAAGAACAACTCAGTTCTGCTTTCATGGCAGAATTCCCAGTGATTTCATTGTGAGCACAGCTCACATCCTCTTATCCTCTGCTCTTCAGTCCTTTTCCCATCTTCCCATGCTGTGAGGCTTGACTGGTCCCCTCCCCTCTCCTGCTCGTTCTTGGGATCTATTGCTTTGCCACAGGTGCTAACTCCATCTAAAGATCATATTTGATTCTGTAGCAACCAAAAGAGTAAAAAGGGGAAATTAATTCAAACAGTGTCTTCTGCACCCGTTCAGCACCTCTCCTGCCTGCAGTGACAGTGTGTTCCCTCCAGGCCTCCCCATCAGCTTCACATCAGGTTCAGCTGTTCCCAGACGGGTTATAGGGGACAGGGCCCCTGGACTGTCCTGCCTGCCACACTTCCACAAGCAGGCTGCCAATGGAGCATGTGAACAGCCCAGAGCACCATACGAAAATGAAGAAAAGGATGAACCAAAACCGTATGGCTGTTCTTGAGAGTGAAATCCCAGGACTGCACTTCTCTGCACTGCTGTTTCAGCAGTGCAGGTTCCAAAGCAGCCCTGGCTTTAGGGCTCCGAGTACCCGGGGTTGGTACCTACAGCTGCCCTCTCTGCCTCTCAACATCCCCTTTTTTTGCTTCCACATTGCTTCCAAACAATGTCAGGCTGTGCATAAAACCTGGAAAGTTTATCTAAAATCAGATTTTTCTGAAGTTATTCCAAGACTTTTATCAAAATAAACCCTGCAAAGATCTGTAACCACAAGCCACTAATGACCACGTCATGTCTAGCCCTGATGTCATCAATGACCATCTGCTGTCATGGATGATAGGAAGTGGAAGAATAAGAACACTGGTTATAAAAGGAGATGCTCTGAGTTGTGATCAGAGATAGTTCTGTTTCTAGCAAGATACTAAACTGGATTCACTAGCAGCAGTGACAAAAAAGACATTTGGTACTTTGATCCAAATATTTAATTTTGCTTTAAGGGTTTTTAAAATATAATTGAGCACTGAACTAAAATGGAAACTAAATCCCAAAGCTAAAATGTTTCACTTACAAAATGTAAATTTGTTCGGAATCTCGGGGTGATATAACCAAAGCAGTCAGCTGAAACTGGTGATAGTTCCCAAGGCTTTTTCATTTTCCTAGATTTGAACATTCTGGCTGAGATTCTCTGATGAGAAATGAAGGAGGAGGTCACTGAGAAGAAGCAGTGTGCTGCCAGAGGCAGGGTTTCAGTTTCAGCAGGTGCAGGTGGCTGGGCACTGTCCCCTCCCTGCTGTGCAGGGAGCTCAGCCCAGGGTGGAGTGGCTGCGCTCAGGAGCAAGTCACGCTTTGCTCCCGGTGTATCATTAGCACGGCAGAGGTACCTCCAGCCCATAAACTCCACTTGGCACCAGGCACCTTCGTGATGCCACAGAAATAAAGGGCCATAATTAGAACAGTGCTTCGTTTCCCTCCAGATTTTCTTTAGGCCTGTCCCCAAAACCAATCCCAGGCAGGTGATTTACTGTTTGTCCACATGACATTTAAGCAGCATATTTAATACAGTTACAGTTCATACTTCAAATTCAAACACAGCATCAATCCAACAATTTTTGGCAATTAAAAGGCAGCAATGGAGTGTCAGGAATCCAAGGAGACTCCGACCTAATTTACATGGTGTTGCTCTCAAAAGCTGGCAGCACAGAGCGCATCTTTTGAAAATGTTTCCATTAGAAGCTGATGTTTATGATCACTCTCAGCTTGGCACAAAAACATTCTTTTAAACATTTACATTTCACATACTTTAGGACAGTTGAAAAATGTTGGCTTGCAGTTATCCACAGTGCAGAGAGGCTGTGAGGAATGTTATAGTAAAGCATTAATAGCCTTGTACTTTTCTTGCTCTTTGATTTACTGTGTGGTAGTTTTTATCCTAGCTCTGTTCTTGATGTTGCCCGTGCTGAATTGAGTTTCACTCAAACAACATGAGCCTGGGTTTATTTTTCTAGCTAAAAAACCCAAAGTCAATTAATTTATTAACAATAATTTATACTCATGCTATAGTCACCATTTGGAGACATTCCCATTGGAATATATTTCCTAGATGCTGTTGCAAAACTCCCCAGCAGAATCAGAAAAGGAGCGTTTTCCAGGAGATGCATCCACGAAGGAAGGACTGGTGCTGTTCTGGTTGTCCAAACAATGCTGCCATGTTCTGGTTTGCCTCTGACTCTGATCACAACGTACAGAATCAGCAACAAAATTAATAATACAACGCGGAGCCCCTGGTCAATCCCTGTGGCTCCAAGGTAAGCGCTTCCATGAGTAACTGCCACGCTTGGGTAAGGCTCTGGCTGCTGTGGCACGGCGCTGTGAGCTCCCCAAACAGTGCCATTAACAGCTGGACTGACTGCTCCTTCCTGCTGCTCCCTCCTGCTGATGGGTTGCCCAACCCCACCCAACCTAATAGCACAGCAGAAAAAGTCAAAAAAAAAATAGCATTGGCTTTATCCTTCCCCAGGAGAGCTGTTTCCAAAGCTGTGTTTTTAAAGTACAACTGAATTGCAGACTGGATGTGTATAAATGTGCTCAGTGTGCTCCCCATTTCACAAATCATTTCAGGATGTGTATGGACACAGTTAAATGGATTAGGACTGGTGCTTGGAAAACAACGAAGCCCTGAACAGTGCCAGCTCCTGGGAAAGTCCCTGACAGCTGATGGTACCTGCGGAGTGCAGGACTGAATGCATACAAGAATGCCCCCCCAGAAGTCACTTTCTGCAGACCCCTCCCTGCAGTGCTGCGGGCAGTGGCAGTGCCCGGGCGAGCCCGTCCTGTGGCAGAGTCACTCCTGCTCTGGGGATCTGCGGGATCAGGCTTGGTGCTGCGTGCTGGACGCCTGGGCACTGTCATTGCCATTCTCTTGGCTGAGGTGTGGACAAGCCCTGCTAAGGGACACGTAAGCCACAGTGGCTTCGAGTCAGCAGCTTCGGCTCCGGGCCTTTGTGCTGCCAGCTGGAGACGGGAGGCTGATGAAGAGCTTTGTTCTATGGCACTGGGGGAAAGAATAAAATTTGCTGTATGCCTTGTTGGCAGCAGTAGTAGAGAACTCCAGGCAAGGGAATTTTACAAATTGTGAATACAAATTGTAGGTGTGAAGTCTTAATTGCTGCTCATAATTAGGCAACAATACAAACAAACTGTACACATATAATGCCCCTCATGAGAGGAATTCAGGCAGCTCAGAAAGTTCATTAAAGTCTCATCACGACATGGTGTTGTGGCAGCACTACAGGAGACCCCCTGAAGCAGCTGTAAACCACCTCTCCGGGGCCGTGGCACAGAGCCTGGCACTGTCAGGTCAGGAATGTGCTCGTTCCGGCAGCTCCCGGAGCTCCCAGCGAGCCCAGGGCTCGTGGTGCTCAGGGAGAAGCTTCTATTCGGCAAGATAAAAGCTGGGGCACTCTGGCTTACATCAAACTTGTTTGGGAGTATTTGCAAACTCATGGAAACAAAAGACAATGTCTCTTGACAACACATTTTAGTGTAATTCTGTGCAAGAACACTCTCATTCCAGAAGGAAAATGACCACACAAAGACTGACTCAAAACTAACTCCCTGGCAGCCTTTAGAAACTGAAAGTCCCATTTTAAAGATGAAGGCATTTTCAAAAAGCCCCCATTTTTATTTAGCTTGCCGTTTCCAGTGTGTTCATCCCCCAGAGCAAGTACCCCACACCCCAGCAGTCAGGGGGCTCTCGAGGTGCCCAGGGGCAGCTGCCTCACCTCAAACAAAGCTCCCGAAATCAAGCCCAGCCAACAGAACCTCGAGGTGCTCATTGACTCCTTTCAAGGCAGGCAGTAAAAGTGAAGGCATTTTGAAGGGTTTTCAGAATTTTAGCCTGAAACTGGGAGAAAGGATGGAGCTGAGGAATTTCTGCACTCACAGACAAGTCCTGCCAGAACAACGGTTAGCGATCAATAATCTCTATTCATACAGAGTAGCATATACAGGAAACTCCTCTATAGGAAACTGGTAACACCACAAGCCATAAGTTAATAGAATCTGTGTGTAAGCAGTGCCTTGAATAAGACTAATAACTCAGAATAAAGAAACAAAGGGAGCAGCTCAGAGTGGGTGGGAAGCAGTGGCCAGCAGGCTGGCTAGGAGGAAGGCAGGAATAATAAGGCACCTGGTTTCCAGGAAGGGCCAGAGGGGTATTTACAGAGGTCACACACCTTCTGGTCAATTAGGTCTAAACCCAGCTGCTAAAATATCCATTGCTGCTGGCTTTGGTAAAAGTCAATTAGAGATCCATTTATATTATAAAACCTAATTTTAGGAAATAAAAGAGTGGAGAACTTCAAAGGGTTGTCCAAAGAAGGTTGGAGCACAGTGTATATTCAGCCTGGGACCAATGGATGCCAGTCTCTGAGCATGTGAGCATTCTTTGAGATTCCAGGGGAGAGCGTTTAAAAGACTGGCCTCTGGTTGCAAAATTGAAGCCAGAACTGAAATATTTTATGTTTGTTTACTTTACATGTTACTTGTTTACTTCCTCGCAGTCTAGTATCTAAATGATCAAATTTAATTGTTTCTAAATAAACACTTGCTTTGCCTGGCCGTGGGGGAGAGGTGAGTGGAGCCAAAGCTGTGGAGCTACAACCCTGTGGAGATCCCACAGAGGGAAAGCACCACACACAGATAGCCCTGAGCAGCCCCAGCACAGCCCCAGGAGCCTCTGCAGTGGGAGTGGGCTTTGCCAGGCTGCAAAGCACCAGTGCAGGAGCTGGCAATGCCAGGTTTGCACAGGGGGTGCCTTTGGTGGCCCTTTCTGAGGCACAGGAGCCTCCCCAGGGCTTCTCCAAGTGCTGCTGTACAATGAGGAGATCAAAGTCATACCACGGGTTAGTGACAAAGCTGAAAAGAATCCAGATTGCCAGCTCCCTGTCCTAAATACCAAATGTGGTCCTGCCTTCCCTAGGATAAAAGCATAAGGAAAAATATTCTAAAAGCTTTCAAGAAGGAGTGTGGATTTTGCTGTTAAAAGGAGGAAACATTATCAAAGGATCAGAAAATTCCACAAAGTAACACAACAGTCACTATTGCAAAACTCTGGGGGATCTCTTCTGTGGTATGGAGTTATTCAGTGGCTCGGACTCACAGCAGTGTTTCTTCGTCCTCCAGTCATAAATTCTTTTTCCTGTTTTGGATAAGTTCAATAAATTCAACCCTTTTGGCTTCAATGAGAGCCAGACCTTGCCCAAATTGTGATATTTTTATTGTCCTTTCCATAGAACATTTATGCTGTGTTTATCAGGTTCATTTCTCTCTTCATTAGAAGCTAATCGCAACACCATTAGCAGAGCTTTAATGTCATGAGAATCACACTCTGTAGAGTGCATCCTCTGACTGCCTCAGAAATCTCTCCCTGTGGATATTTTGTCTTTGTGAAATAGTCTGGTTCCAACTATTCATCTTTGCCAAGAAGAACAATGTTACCAATTATTCCTACAGTGAAAATTAATCAGAACAATCATTTGTTTTCTTGCAGTTGGTTGTACATGTCCTTCAGCAGAAGAAATTCAGCTATGAATTAGAAAAATTTTCTTCCACCTTCCCAGGCTCTTCAGTCTGTGCAGGATTCATGGTATGTCTATGCATCAGATGAGTTATTTTACCTGGGAGGTAGGAATTGTTCCAAGTTCATACCTGCTCCAGATGTAATTCATTTTTATGAAGGAGACTGGCAGAAAGCCTATCTACAAAAAAATCTCCACTGTTATTATATAGAGCGTAGAAGAGTTAACAGTGACCCAGTAAAGGAATATAAAGGTGGTTTTGTCAAGAGAAAAGATTTGTCATTACTGAAAAGAAATGAGATAAAATTACTGAAGGAGCATTTCTGATCATGCAACCAAGGAAATGTAGAACAAAACTCCAGAGCACAGAGGGGTCTGTGAGTCCTAGCCTGGGAAGAAGGTACTACAGATTCTTCTTCAGAAAAAGGCATCTCAGAATGCAGGGCCTGAGCTCAGAAACTCAGACATTCTCCCTAAAAATGCAATCAGATCATGTACTGGGACATGAGCAGCTTTAGGAACTTGGCTCTGGGGTTCTGCTTGAACATGCAATTCATACAAATAATTCCAAGGTGCCATCCCCTCGCAGCTCTCAGGGGTCAGAGCAGACGCACAGCCAGGTCACACGAACGGCTGCTCTCTGTGCACACGGGTGGGAACAATCTGCTCAGACAGACTTCTGCATTTATTTTATCCGCGCCCAGGGGTTGTGGAGGTGTTGTCCGAGGTGCTGAGTCCTGGCAGGTCACTGCAAAGCTGGAGCAGGCTACAGGTGCCACTGAAAAAATCACGTCATTGGCTTAATCACCACCAAAGTCTTATTAGCAAGATCTGCAGCTGGTATCCAGTGAAATCTGAGATAGCAGCTAGTTCTCAGTAACTAGTAATACCAGTTTTTCTAGAAAATTAATAAATGCAAATGTTAAGTGCTCTAAATTCACTTAATAAACAGGTCACCTGGAAAGATTTGTGGTTTTCATTTGAACAGAGAATATAAACAGAAGAGGAAATGGAAAGCCTGATACTCGGTGTCCAACAGAGACCCCACAATGTGGCCGAGCTTTTGCAGGGCTCGCTGGGTATGCAATGAGCTAATTAGCAAAATCTCACTGCAGTCTTTCAATCACCATAAAACAGATTTAAATGCTTTCTAAGTGTGCAGCCCATTAGTGACTAACGAAGTGACTGCAGTGCTGGGCTGGGTCCTGCACTGCCCAGGTCCCACTGCAGGGCAGGAGCTCGGGGCTGAGGAGCTCCCGGGAGAGATTCTCATCCCAGGTGGAGACACTGGCAAGGAAGGGCACTGCCAGGTGCCTCATCCCACAGAGCCAGGAGGTCCAGGGCCCATTCACGCTCCGGGCCTGGGGGCTGAGTGAGCTGAGGAACCTGAGGTTCATCCCCCTGGGCTGTACTGAGTCCTGGTGTTGCTCCCAGTCTGGCTCTATCCCCAGTACCCCAGCTTGCTGCCCTGTAACTGGCAGATCAAATTCCCAAGAAAAAGTTTGCTGTGAGTGCTCAGTGCTGAAAAAACCCCTCTGCCTCTGCTGAAGTTGTCTCTAGGAGACAAGCATGGATTCCCCTGGAAATCTGCCCAGATCTGAAAGTGCGTATGGAAATGGGTGTTATTGCCTGCACTCTGTGTTTGTGACCAAACCCTCCCTTGCCTGCATTTTCCAGATTTTTCCTAACTTGGATGAGATTGTAAATTGATAATAATTGGGTGTCATCTTGAAAATGAATTATGGATTGAAAATGAGTCTCATTGAAAGTTTGAAAAATTACACACTTGCCTCTAAAGGAAAAGGAAAAAGGACACACAAGGAGAACAAGCCTTCTGTATCACAGGCAAAATGTCTCAGCAAAACTAACTCCAGGGGGAGATTGTTTTGTGAATCAGAGCTCCTGCAGTGGCCTAGCCCTGTGCCATGTGGAACCCTCCTCAGCAGAGTGTCAGGGAGCAGCTGCCATGTGTCCCCGTGCCCAGCCAGGAGCCCCCTGCTCCCCGGCCAGGAACCGACTCCGCTGCACGCTCGGCGTGGGCAGCAGTGAAAACGACCCCGCTGACCGCCAGAATGAATGCAGTGGCCCAGCTGGAAGCATCAGGTGTCTTCCTGGAGTTCTGCATTGGCAAGGGCTCTCTGAGTCACCCTCTCCATCTGCATATCCCTTTGCATCTCGGCATGAGCAGCCAGGAGCCACCGGAGCCAGCGAGAAAAGCCTCATGTTTGTGCTCTCCCATGCAAATACCTCTTCTCCCTATATATTAGTTACTGTGTGTGGGTTTTCTCTCTCACTCTGCCTTGCCATATGTGTGGGAGTTGATGGCATCAACTTTATGAAATCTCAACACATGCCAAGAACAGCTGGAGAAGTTGAAACAAGTTCTGGGTGAGGTGAGTTTCATGGGCAGGGACTGAAATTAGCCAAGGTACCGTGGCTGTTTGCCATGTCGGGAGTCTCACATGGAGCATGTGGGCTTTGCTCACTCCAAAAGCAGATTCCCCATGGAAAAAAGGATTTGATTCGACTTAGATAGTGATAATGGCAGAGATAACTGAGCTATAAGAATCTGTCCACCAGGAGAGACCATCTCTGCACCTCTTCCGTGACTGGTTCATTATGTAAATATAAAAATTTAATCATGAGGCTGAGGTAATTAAGATCTTTAGCCAGCATGTAGCACTCCTCATCTTCAAAACGCTTTACTAACATTAATAATTAATCACCACAACACTCCGGGAAGGCTATCATTCCAATCAATGGGTAAAGTGAGGCACAAAGATTTGAAGTATCACAGCAGGCCTGTGTCCCAGCCTGTGTTCCAGAGCCTGCCCAAGCCACCTGATAGGCTTTATGATAAGGGACACACCAAGGGGGCATTCCAGGATGGGTGAAATAAAACTCCCTTCAGACTGCACTCAGCCTGTTAGCCACTGGCTGCCCCCTACATGTCTCTGTGTTCCCAAACCCAGCACGTCTGTCCTGCCCTTGGAACATCCCCTTGCCTCTGATACCCCTTCAGCAGTCCATCAGCAAGAATTCCTGATGTGACAGATACACTCTGGTCTCAGCCTCAGTTATGACTCAGGTATTTACATGCTCTTTTTTTGTAGAGTTTTAGTTTATAAGGAACTAATCATATATCTGATGAATTTTGGTGTTGATATCATTTAATAACTAGCATGTGTTTTTAAAGCACTTTACACATCTGTCCCAGAAGAATGTCCGGTTTTTGCCACAGTCTCATATAGAAACATTTGAATCTGGTTCAACATTTGGTCTTAAGTTGTTAATTTTCAGTCAGCAAGGCTAGTTTAGGCCAGGAAATGCAGCTTTTCCCTTAGCAGTTTCTGCCATTAGTCCCACCTGGATATCTCCCCCAGGTAACACGTTATTGCTTAGGTCTGGCGTTCCCAGAGAAACCTGTGAAAGCAGTCACCTCCCTGCCCAAATCAGAAAATGAAATTTCAGCTCAGCTTACAAAATACAGAAACACACAGAGTGCATCTGAGAGAAAAGGTTGCTTGTCTTGAGGCTTCACAAGAGGGATCTGACAAATGTGGCAGGCTGTCATTAAAAACCATTAACCTAATCAAAAATCCCTTTTCTCTTCTTTCTGCCTAGTCAGGTGAATATTAAATACTAGATTTTCCAGGGGCACAGAGAAGAGGAAATCAGCATCTGTGTTTTCAGTCCAACAGGTGTAGAAGCAGCAAGTACAGATTTGCCCCTGTCTCCCCAAAGCATGCATGTCATTAGCTGAGTGCAGGGCAGTCAGGGCAGCACTGGCCCCTGCTCGCCCCGGTGGCAGTGCCAGTGCCCCCTGCTCACCCTGTGGCAGTGCCAGTGCCCCCTGCTCACCCTGTGGCTGTGCCAGTGTCAGCTGCTCACCTTAGTGACAGTGCCAGTGCCCCCTGCTCACCCTGTGGCAGTGCCAGTGCCCCCTGCTCACCCTGTGGCAGTGCCAGTGCCCCCTGCTCACCCTGTGGCTGTGCCAGTGTCAGCTGCTCACCTTAGTGACAGTGCCAGTGCCCCCTGCTCACCCTGTGGCTGTGCCAGTGTCAGCTGCTCACCCGGTGGCAGTGCCAGTGCCCCCTGCTCACCCTGTGGCAGTGCCAGTGCCCCCTGCTCACCCTGTGGCAGTGCCAGTGCCCCCTGCTCACCCTGTGGCTGTGCCAGTGTCAGCTGCTCACCTTAGTGACAGTGCCAGTGCCCCCTGCTCACCCTGTGGCTGTGCCAGTGTCAGCTGCTCACCCGGTGGCAGTGCCAGTGCCCCCTGCTCACCCTGTGGCAGTGCCAGTGCCCCCTGCTCACCCTGTGGCAGTGCCAGTGCCCCCTGCTCACCTTAGTGACAGTGCCAGTGTCACCTGCTCGCCCGGTGACAGTGCCAGTGCCCCCTGCTCACCCGGTGGCAGTGCCAGTGCCCCCTGCTCACCCTGTGGCAGTGCCAGTGCCCCCTGCTCACCCTGTGGCAGTGCCAGTGCCCCCTGCTCACCTTAGTGACAGTGCCAGTGTCACCTGCTCGCCCGGTGACAGTGCCAGTGTCACCTGCTCGCCCGGTGGCAGTGCCAGTGCGCCCTGCTCACCCGTTGGCAGTGCCAGTGCCCCCTGCTTGCCCAGTGGCAGTGCCGGTGCCCCCTGCTCGCCCGGTGGCAGTGCCAGTGCCCCCTGCTTGCCCGGTGGCAGTGCCAGTGTCACCTGCTCGCCCGGTGGCAGTGCCAGTGCGCCCTGCTCACCCGTTGGCAGTGCCAGTGCCCCCTGCTCGCCCAGTGGCAGTGCCGGTGCCACCTGCTCGCCCGGTGGCAGTGCCGGTGCCCCCTGCTCGCCCGGTGGCAGTGCCAGTGCCAGTGCCACCTGCTCGCCCGGTGGCAGTGCCGGTGCCCCCTGCTCGCCCGGTGGCAGTGCCAGTGCCACCTGCTCGCCCGGTGGCAGTGCCAGTGCCACCTGCTCACCCTGTGGCAGTGCCAGTGCGCCCTGCTCCCCCTGTGGCAGTGCCAGTGTCACCTGTTCACCCGGTGGCAGTGCCAGTGCCCCCTGCTCGCCCGGTGGCAGTGCCAGTGCCCCCTGCTCACCCGGTGGCAGTGCCGGTGCCCCCTGCTCACCCGTTGGCAGTGCCAGTGCCCCCTGCTCACCCCAGTGACAGTGCCGGTGCCCCCTGCTCGCCCGGTGGCAGTGCCGGTGCCCCCTGCTCGCCCGGTGGCAGTGCCGGTGCCCCCTGCTCGCCCGGTGGCAGTGCCAGTGCCCCCTGCTCGCCCGGTGGCAGTGCCGGTGCCCCCTGCTCGCCCGGTGGCAGCGCCGGTGCCCCCTGCTCACCCCAGTGACAGTGCCGGTGCGCCCTGCTCGCCCGGTGGCAGTGCCAGTGCCCCCTGCTCGCCCGGTGGCAGTGCCGGTGCCCCCTGCTCACCCCAGTGACAGTGCCGGTGCCCCCTGCTCACCCCAGTGACAGTGCCAGTGCCCCCTGCTCGCCCGGTGGCAGTGCCAGTGCCCCCTGCTCGCCCGGTGGCAGTGCCAGTGCCCCCTGCTCGCCCGGTGGCAGTGCCGGTGCCCCCTGCTCGCCCGGTGGCAGCGCCGGTGCCCCCTGCTCACCCCAGTGACAGTGCCGGTGCCCCCTGCTCACCCCAGTGACAGTGCCGGTGCCCCTGCTCGCCCGGTGGCAGTGCCGGTGTGCAGCCCAGGCTCTGCCCGAGGCCCTGGGGACAGCTGCTGTTCCCCCGGGCCCCGCTGCCCTGCACTGCTGCTGCCCGTTGGCACAGAGCCTCTCACTGCCCGCGTGGCTCTTTGGGCCTGTCTGGCTCCGGGCACACTGGCTGCCTGGGATGTCTCCGCTCCCAGCCTCGCCACCACAAGTCCAAGTACAGCTCTCTCCTCAGCACTCCCAAACCTCTTCTGGTTTTCCAGAAGTGGAGGAGGCAAAGAGAAACCCTAGTTCCTTTGAGATGGGAGCTCACCCCCAGGGGGAGGAGAGGGAAGCTGACCTCCCTAGAGCATTTACTGATCATATTTATTTTTAAAGGCACTTAGCCATAAGCCTCAGCCTATGGCTCTGCTTCCTGCAGGCACACCCAGCTTGTGGCTGTGAAGGTACTCACTAAGCACTAGTAACACCCAGCATTTATATAGGGCTTTTCATCTTCAAAGCACTTCCCGAACATCGTTTAATTAATGAATCCTCACAGCCCTCTGTGAGGTATGCACAGTTATTACCCCCACATTTTACGAGTGAGGAAAACTGAGGCAGCGATTAGCTGAGGCAACACTGTGGGAATTGGGGTTACTGCTCAGAGAACTTGGGGTACCTGGACCCCCGTCCCACACAGAGATTGCCCGGCTCTCTCATTGGGAAATGAATGGGGCCTCAGTTCACTGCAGTATCTTAAACACAACCACTGCTGACCCTTGGGTGCATCAGCAGCATCTGACCTTCCAGGCACACGTAGGTTTTCTGTGAAAAAGAAAAATATTTCTGTTTCATCCTCCAGCATAGGTTGCAGCTCCTGCTGTCACCCAGAGAGCAGATTGAAACAAGGACACTGGGACCGAGGCTCTGGAAGAGGTCGGCTCCAGTTCCCCATGGCACCACCTAGCACAGCTTCGGTGCCTTCACGGCGCTTTCAGAGGGACATAAAGGGGACTTTCACCCAGACACCCCGAGGACAAAGGACAGCGCTGCAGTCCCCGATCCCGGGACGGCTCTGAGCAGTCCCACTCGGGCTTGGCGGCGGCTGAAGGTCGGATGATTCACGACCCTCATCCCACACTCACGAAATTTCAGTGAGTTTCACTCACATCCTCCTCAGTAACTGCGGGTTCCTCCCTCGAGAAGCCCCAGGGTATCCCAGCTGACAGGGGAGGACGGGCGCAGACTTCCTGGTGGTGGTGGCAGCCAGGAGGGTGAGAGAGGGCACCAGCCATGGGGTTAAACCTGGATGGTTCAACCTCGTCAAACTCGAACATCCGAGAGAACCTGCAGGGCTTGGTTCCTTTCCAGCCCTCCAGGGCTCTCACGGCCCTAATTATTATTGTTGTTGTTGTTATTGTAACAAAACATTCATATACTGCCATAAAATACAAACTAGATAATACACGTTCTTGGCCTCAAGAGCTCAGGCCTCAAACAGGCTGGACACTCCGGATCCCTCAGGAGGGACGGGAAAGCACGGCCCTTTCCCAGCAGTTTCCCTTCTCAGCTCCTTCCCAGCGGGGCTGAGCGCTGCCAAGGGCCAGGAGGCAGAGCAAGGAGCTGCCCGGGCAGCAGCAGCTGCAGCACGGCCCGCAGCTGGGAGAATGGCTCGTGGCTCGTGGCTCGTGGCTCGTGGCTCGTGGCTCGTGGCTCGTGGCTCGTGGCTGGCACTGCCACGCAGGACTGGGGGCACTGGGCTGTAACTGGGGTCGTGCTTCTGCCACCGGCCGCAGCTCCCAGCTGGTAGCCAGCCCTGAGCAAGGGCTGGAGGGGTGCAGGGAGAGCAGCCCCCGGGCACGCCGGTCTCGGGGGCTCGCAGGGAGCTGCTGTCCCTGCGGACCCGCCGTGCCCGAGCCCGAGCGAGCGCTCCCGGCTGCGGGGAGCGGCTCCGTCCTGCCCCGGACGGGCATCCCGGCCGTGCTCCCAGAGCCCCCCGGCCCGGCCCGGGGTGCTCAGCTCACAGCGGGCACTGTCCTGAGTGCTCGGAACCACCGGGCAATCTGGGGGCATAAATGCTCTTCTGACTGAGGCTGACGCCTTTTCCCACCTGGGAGATCCCTTCTGGTCCCTCCTGACAGCGCTGCCCGGTCTAGTCTGCAATGCCATGGGATATGCCAAGGGAGAAGTGGGAAATGTTGCAACTGCTGAGCTGCACTTTGAAATGGAACAGTAATACTTGTAAATAATAGTAAATACTTGTAAATAATAGTAATCTCTAATGGAAAAAAAAATATCCCTGCTTATTCCCATGGAGCCACCGCAGGTAGCAGCAGGGTGTCAGGCTGGACAGACTCACCCTCCAGGCCCTGTGTGCACTGGGCATGGTCCTCAACAGCTGCACCAAAGCAAAGACAAGGAGCACTCGAGGCCCTTTGTGTGTCTGAGCAGCAGGGAGTGACCCCTGGCCAGTCTGTACCAGCTGAAGGCTCTGAGCCAGAAACTGTCCCTGCCATCGATATTCAGAACTCATAACACAAACCAACCAACCAAACAAAAAAACCCAACAAAACACATTCGTAATGAAGAAAACATTTCTCAGAAGTGCTGCTGTTTCCAATCCCTGCAGTGCTCTGTGTTCCAATGCGGTAATGCTCCCTGGCCATTTGGGCACAAGAATTGAGCAGACACTGCTGAAGTGTTTGAATGCTTAATCTGACCTACCTCAGGCCTGGCACAAACCCAAGAATAGGGGCACACCCGACATATTGTTAAGGGCTGTAAAGTTAAAGTTCTGATTATTATTGAACTCTAAAACAATTCTCATCACAAAACCTACCCAGCAGTGGGGAAACCTCACTGGACACCCTGAGTAAGGGCACACAACCCCACTGCCCACCCCTAAACCACTTCTACTTTCCCCCATTGTCCGTGTTCCTTGTCTGTCCCCCACCAGGCTCTGTCCTGTCCCTGGGGGATTTTGTTTCTACACACAGATGTGCTGATGACTCAAGGCTCAGTTTATGCCCAACTGCTCTGCCCCTTAATGAGCAGTCAGTCCCAGACTGTCACATTCCCCCAGAGGGCTCCTGGCTGGAGCCCTGCCAAGCTCCCCACCCTTGCCAGCCTGCTCTGCCCACTCCTTGGCTGGCACCAAAGGAGCCCTTTTCCCTGCCTGTCCCTTTGTGGCATGGCCCCAACAGCTGCTGAGTGCCAGCCACGGCCCCTGTCTGTGCAGGGGACACCTGCATGCAGCCCTGCACACACCGTGCTGCATTTCAACACACCAGCAAAGCAGGATTCCTTTTTTCCCCATCTGCAGAGGTGACCCAGACAAAATGGCTAATTTCTAAGTTAGCTCCTCGTGGCTTATGCTTCCTGCCATGGCAATAGCTGTCAATCAGGCAGAGCTTAATCTTAACTCAGGCATTAACTTGAACACAATTAATTCTTGGCAGCAGACAGCAAGTGCTGTGAGCCCCATCTCTCCTGATGGTGATAAAGTTGACTGTCAGGACAGGCTCTGCATTCACTCCTCAACTTTAGCAAGAGTTAGATCAAGTCCATACAGACTAATAAACTAAATTACATTGCTGGCATCAGCAAGTGCCACTCTCAAAGAGTCAATTGATTTCTGCCTCATTATGCCAACCAGGACCTTCCTCAGCTCCCAGAGGCAGCTGGATTTTCCCAGTAGTTTTCAGGAAAGCAATTCCAAGTGCAGTTGGGTGAGCAGAAGCAGTCCAAGTCTGAGGCACAGGGCCTAGCCAAGAGACAGTGTTTGCCAGGAGCAGCACTAACACCCCCTGGCACATGGCAGAGGGGCACAGGGGTGACCTGCTGTGCTCTGGGTCAGCCTCAGCCCGCCCTGCCTCCCCCTGTTGCCTCACAAACGCTTTCCTCACGTTTTCTCTCGTTCCCCCATGGAGCTGCCTGGTGTGGCTGCAGTGGAAGCCTGTTCCCTTCGCTGGGGATTCAGGGGGTGAGAGGAGATGGCTGGCACAGAGGAGCAGCCCCATGCAGGCTCTGTGCACCCCAGGGCAGAGCAGAGAGCTGGGCCAGCTGCCTTGCAGCCCTCACAGTCCAACACTCACTGTCACCTCCCCGTCCCTGGTTTCTCTGGATATTTTACTGTTGGCACCTGCTCTAAAGTGGAACTGGACCACCCTGGCAGCCCGGCCCGATGGGCTCAGCAGAGTGTGGTGTGACTCAGTGCAGAACTCTCCCGTGTTTTCACATCCACACTCAGGGGAGGAGAAGACAGTGAAAAGAGCAGGGAGATTGCAAAACCGCGAGGAGTCAGCAGACTGGAAGGTCCCTGGCAAAACAGGTCCCATGCCCCACAGAAATGCCCTACTCTTTTTTTATTTGAATGGGCAGAAGTTGGCAAAACCTCGGAGGTTCCTGAGGGGATGCACAGGAATTCCAGCCGAGGCATTTTCCATTCACAGTGTCCTGGCAGCTGTCTGGAAGGGCCTGTAGGAGTCACCCAGTCACAGGGCCAGGTATTTGGTGGCCAGTGTTAATTACACCAATAATGATGTGGGGGCAAATATTTTGAGAGTGATCCACAGGCAGAAGCACTTTCCGATTAGCCAGTGGGGGAATTCTGCCCAAATATATCTGACTGGGGGAGGCAATGACACAACCTACCCAGCTGCTAAAACTATGATATTTAAAATTAGTCGTTACATTTCACCTCCTTTAGGAGGACTGCTTGGTCAAAAGGCCATCTCTTCCCACAGAAAACCAGCAGGAATTTTTTTCTGCCCTATGTTGAACAGAATCTTTACTGAAAATTTCATTTGATTTGTCCTGCAAACATTCCTCAGGTTTGCCCTGTTTTATAGAGCCTTTGGATATGCTGGGAGCTAAGGTGGTTGGTGCATTATAGACTGTGTTGTGTAAGGTGTTACCTACTTCTATTTTGCACATTATTGCAAATATGTTTTTCAAATTATTGAAAAAATACACTGATAGAGTATCACTCATGAGAAAGCTTTGGAGTGGATGTGGAGAAAAAACACCATATTATGATTTTCCTGCAAAGAGTCTTGATGACTTTTATTCTGAAGAGCACCGTCTTGCTAAAATTCATATGGATAAAAACCACATCCAGTTTCTGAACTAATTTTGACAAGCTTCAAATCCAGTACATGTCTGCAATGATGCCCAGTGCTTGGCTTCCAGGAAGTACAATTCTGCAAGTGGCTGGATGGCCATTTCAGAGCTACTTCACTTCTGCTGAAACAACTGATGTAAAAATCACTTATGAAAAAGCTCTGTGTCAGTTTTTTCCTTCACAAAATTATGCAGCACTAGCCTTAAAAATTAACTTGTTTGTAAAAGCCCAAATAAATGCAAATAACCAATTTATCTCGTTCAAGAAAAAAATTCAGTTATGAACACTTACATGATTTTAAGGATGTTTGGGAGACAGTTAATCCTCAAAAATAGTCTTTTTATCTAGTACACCATATATATCTGAGTGAGGACAAAACTCTACAACACATGAGTTATGTAATTAACTCTTCAATAACTAGGGTGCATACATTAGTTCAACTAGAAACTAGGAGAGATAGGCATGTTATATTTGCTGGTTTGCAAGCATTATCTCCAGCAAAATCACCATCAGGAGCACAAACCCAGATTTACAGACTAAAGGCTTGGTAGGGCTACTCCCCTTCCACAGACCGGCCGGGGTTTGAGTGCAGTATTCCAATATTACAGGTTCTGTGTCCAAGCATGGATTCTAAATTTGCATCTGTAATGGGCTCTGCCAAGGCCTGGCCGTGGTAACTGTTCCCCCGAGCCGGGCTCAAGGGGAAGGTGCTGGGACAGCTGCACTTGAAGTCCCCCTGCAGAGGAACAAGCCCACCTGTGTTCAGAAGATCACAGATCTTTCCCTGCCTCCTTAACAAGTGAACTGTGCTGGGATCGCACTGCACCTGGGAATTACTGGCTGTATGCTCATGGACAGCTCAGGTGGCAGAGCAGCCCAGAGTGGTCTTTTACTACTGAGTTACTCTGAGATCTTGTTCATCTTTCAGTATCTCATTTGGTCCTCTGTAGCTTGGGGAACAACTCTTATCTGCTGCACTGAGGTCTGTAACAATAACTCTGACCTGTTTGATAAGAGATGCTACTGAAAGACAAAAGTGTATTATTGCAAAATTTTGTGGGTTGGCAACTTATCTAGTGGCACTGTATTGCACCCAGAGCCCGTTTGGCTCCTCACAGTGAAATGAGAGTGGGGGGAGAGGAAATCAGGTCAGAGTTTTTGGCAGACCTGTTCCAGGTAAGCATAATCCAGCTGATTCATTATGTGCTGCAATAATTTCTGGCAAAGCCTGTGAGGTGAAGTAGCCTCCAGCCCTATTGCAGCTCGGCTCTGTGTGGGGGTGTCGATGCTGCACACCAGGGAAGGGTGTCACTGCTGGATAAACCCAAGGGGTGAGGGCTGGATAAACAACAAAAAGGGCTCCACACAAGGGTACAGAACCAGCCTGCTGCTCCCTGCCGAGCAGCCCACTCTAAGACGCTGTTCCTGCCTCGCAGCAGACACGGAGGACACCCCAGAGAAGACCCTTGTGATGACTCACACAATCTGTCTCATGAATCACTGGCATTGGGATGTCTTCGTGGCATAATCAGAGCTCTGGTTATTATACTCATTGATGATAAAACAAGTAAATCTTAATGAGTTGTGGGAAAGGAGACAATAGGGCCCTCTGCCAGGTCCCATTTACCTTGACAACACGCCTACAGCCCAAGCACAAAGATCCCTATTGTTTATCCTCAGTATTTGTGAAGGGGCCAGACAGTTCTCATTTCCCTCAATCTGATGGTGCTCTCTTTATCTCTGCCTTAGCATTTCTAAGGTCCCTATCACTCGGATATCTAAGCATCTCAGCTTTAGTCCAAGGTTAAATTTATGGTAAATAAACCACTTGGACAGCCTTTGAAGGTGAAAACTGATATATAGTTAAATAGTGCTAAATGATCCCATTTACATGGTGACTCTTCTTTGACTAAAAGGACAAGCAAAGACTTTGTTGTTCACGTTGTAAACAAATCCTCCGCATATGATTCAGGCATAAGTACCTGTGTCTGTTACCTCACAGCACTGCTAAGCCATCACCTGCCAGTAACTCTCTCCCAGCGTGAACTGGGAACTCTGGCCCAGCTGGACTGGGTTTCCTCCAGGGACTCCTGTCAGCCTGGCTGTCCTGGTCAGGGTTACAACTCATCTCACTCCTGCCCAGAAGAGCCACAGCAGTGGGATTCTATAGAAAACGAAGCAGAGAGGAGAAAAATGGGCTCTGCCACCTGGCAATCAGCACTGCTGACCTTGCTGCAGCTGCTGCTCTCCTTGCAAAGCCAAAGGCCAGCTCTGCACGGGCTAGGAAAGCCTTCACTTTGTCATCTGTACCTGCTTGGGAATCTTCAGTGGAAAGGGTTTTTAAACAGAGGAAAGAGATCTCTATCAAGCTGCATTTTTGTAGATATTTTTAAAGGAAGTGATGGCAGAGAAAGGCTTCCCAGCTCCCAGGTGGATTAGGAAGAGCAGCCCCTGAATGACACTTGCCAGGGGTAGGGAGAACCAGCATCAGCACCTGGCGTGTCCCTGCCCCAGAATCAGCAGGCTGCTCCTCTCACCGGCACAGGCACCTGCCCTGGGTGTTGTGCAGAGCATGAGAGGATGGGAGTTCCAGCTCAGTGTGAATACAGGAACATTCTCCAGTTTCTGAGGAGCTTGTCAGGATGGCAAAACACTTCCCATTCAGATCTGGAGATAAGGGCACATCTCAAGCAAGAAACAAAAGACAGACCCTGACATTTAGATCTCCGAGTGAATTCCTTGGCACAGCAACAAGAGAAAAACATCTTTCTACTTGTGCTGTAACTAAATCAGAGCAGTTGCTGTTTTATAATGCTAAGCTGGAAGAGCATTAAATATAGTCTTTTTCCCCTCGATATTGCCAGCCTCAGGGAACTGCAGCTAAATTCAGGACTGTCGACTGTTGGCCTCTTCAACACCGTTTTGTGTTGCCACATGTTCTCGCCCTGGCTGGTTTTGCTGCTGTCAGCTGGGGAGCTGCTCCCTGACCCACCCTGTGCAAAGACAAGTGACAAACTTTTCCCTAAGGACAGGGGCAGTGTCACCTCCCCACGCACCTGTGTTTGCCCCCCAGCAGGGGCTCCGTGCAGGGTTTCACGCGATGTTTGTGCTTTTCTGATGCACAGAAGGAGTGACAGGCGGGGAAGAATGACCAAGGAAGGATCCTGCAGCAAAGGTCTGAGCAGGGCACACGGAGCTGGCCTTGCTGGGGAGGGTTGTGTAATCAACCAGATGCTCTTCCACCACATGGGAACTCACCAGCCTGACACGGGAGGGGGGCTACAGCCCTGCAATTTCCTTCCTCTTTCCCTTAAGGAGTCCATCTCCAGGACAGGCTGCCTAAGGTCATTTCACAAATGGGAGGACTTTCTTGTCTCTGTATCATTGCACAGAGAATCCTCTCAATCACATTCTTTTCACATATTGAACACAATTATTTACTGATAGAAGACACTCGAGAAGTAGGAGCTTAACAAGAGGGCTGAGTAAAAAGCAACCGGGCTGAGATGGAGCCATACACTGCCCCAGCTTGCTCACTTCTCTGAGCAGCAACAGCCTGGATTCTCTTTTCTCTTGCATGGAAGTAAATTAAGCAGCTCAGATAAGATTACAAAGCTTTCCTAAGTTACAGGAGAATCAGATCCACTGTGTAAGCCAGCAAAATAACTTTAGTGCTCTCTCATGGAGCACCATGCAAACATCAGCAGTGACCCTCCCAGAGCATTTAGCAAAGATCCAAACAGATCCAGGGCATTTCTGCTCATGGAGGACACAGTCCTGGGCAGGAACTTGTCCCTGAGTGACTCAGAGAGCAGTGCTGTGTGCTCCACAGGGACACAGGAGCATCCTGTGGAGTACAAAATTCATCACTGCTTTCCAGGGAAAAGGCCAGTGCCAGAACAGGCAATGGGCATGGAATTCAGTCCTCACTTCCGAGGGAGGCTAGGATAGGGCATGTCTTACAGAAAGGTAGCTGCTTGTGTCCACAGACCAAGACATTTCATTCCTGAAATCCTCTCATGCCAAACAAATTCACCAGACTACACAAAAACCTGGAGCTGAGCACTTGCCAATGTGTGCATGCAGCTGGAGGTGCTCAGTGTGTAATTGCATTTGCCATTGGGGTAATTGTGCATGCAAAAATTGTGCAATAAGTATTTTCTATACATGCACATGCTTTTAACTTTCTTTCTTTTTCTTTTTTTTTTTTTTTTCCCAAGAATCAGGTACTGTTTGAACAACTGGTCAAGTAAAATAGTTAAAATTATTGAGCATTATTTTGACTTGTTTTAATTACGAAGTCAAAAGTGAACCACAATACTGTGTACTTGAATGACACGAGAGAGACACACCACATCACTGCTGGGTCATCAGGATCTGTGTGCAGTTCTTTAATTTGCCTGCAGACAGATGGATTCCTTGGACTGAGGCTAATTTGTTACACATTGTCTGGAATCTAAAGCAAATTAAACACTGATTATTGTTACTACACAGTCCTTGGCAATTAACTTGTTTTTGAGGATTCGTTTAATTTTATAGCTGGGGAAACCAAGGAAGAAACCCTCCTGCCAGAGGAATCCCAGCTGTGGCACAGAAAAGCCCAAACCACTCAGATCTACCCTGAGGTACAAAGTGGCTCTGTACACTTACAGAAAATAAAGCACAGTACAGCCAGATTCAGCAGATCAAGTGAAGACAGATTTTTACAGAAAATAAAGCACAGTACAGCCAGATTCAGCAGATCAAGTGAAGACAGATTTTTACAGAAAATAAAGCACAGTACAGCCAGATTCAGCAGATCAAACGAAGCCCAGTGATCGCTTTGTCCAAGAGGAGAATTCCCAGCTCCAATAGGAAATTGCCAGACTGGACCGGGACATCAGTGCCTGGCAAACCACGGACACGGAATGAGCGTCACAGGCCAGGCTGAGGAGTGCCACTGGCACCTGCATGGCCCCACGCCGTGGCACTGCCCAGCAGCCCCCAGCAGGACACAAACAGCCCAGCCCTGTGTCTGGGAGCAGGAGACACCACTGGGCATCCCCAGGGCAGGGGACTGGCACCGCTGAGCACAGCCGCTGCTCGGTGGGGCAGCACCCCACAGCACACAGCCAGGGCAGAGAGCAGTGGGGTGTCTCAGAAACACACACTGGCCCAGAGGCACACCAGAGGCACACCGACCGGTGCTTTGCTTTGAAAATCACATGCTGTAGTATAAGATGCTTAGAGAAACTAAAACAACCAGACACCTAAAAGGGGAACTGTCAACAACCAGAAGAGGGGGAAATAAATGTAAGCATTCCAGATGGGCAATCCGTGCTGTCACGAATGGGGCCAGAGAGTTGCAGACCTGTTTACAGCCATAACTCCAAATACCCCTCTGAACCCCTTCGGAGCTCAGTCACTGCAAGTGCCAGGCCCAAGGACCCTGAGAAGTTGCCATCAGAACAACTGCTTGCTTGCCCAAGGCTGGGGAGCTTCCAGATGCTTTTAGCTCTTGGGCAGTTCTATGGTCAAGCCAATATAATTTATTAAACTGATCCTAAGTGATGCAGAAAAGATAAAGCCTTATCTTAACATCTGAGGTAAAACTGTATCCAAAGGACACACTGCATTTAGAGAAGATTAACAGATCCCAGGGCGAGCGGAAACAAAGCTGACACCTGCCCCTTCTGCAGAGTTTGATGCCAATGGTAAGGTGATGCAAAATTCCCTTTTGCATTAGAGAACTGTAGTTATCCTGTTCCAGGCAGTAGCTCGGATTTGCATAAGCTTTTCACTCAGCTTTATACTTTTGCCAGTGGTCAGTAGGAAAGGCAGCAGCATTCCCTGCTATGGAAAGTCCCACGCACAGCTGGGCAAGCACCTGGACACGTGCAGGCAGCACATCCACACAAAGCCAGACTCCTGCACAGCCACGTGCACAACACACGACTGCCACCAACACCTGCAGGGTCCCGCCCACACCTACTGCTCCACCCGGGCTGGCTCGGGGCACGGCAGCAGGTGTGCACACACCTGTCTGTGCACACCTGTGCTCACAGACACACCTGTGTGCAGCACACACCTGTGTACAGCACACACCTGTGCTCACAAACACACCTGTGTGCAGCACACACCTGTGCTCACAAACACACCCGTGTGCAGCACACACCTGTGTGCAGCACACACCTGTGCTCACAAACACACCTGTGTGCAGCACACACCTGTGCTCACAAACACACCTGTGCTCACAAACACACCTGTGCTCACAAACACACCTGTGTGCAACACACACCTGTCTGTGCACACCTGTGCTCACAAACACACCTGTGCTCACAAACACACCTGTGTGCAGCACACACCTGTGCTCACAAACACACCTGTGTGCAGCACATACCTGTGCTCACAAACACACCCGTGTGCCCGCAGGACCCCGCACGTGGCGGGACGTGCCTGGGGCAGCACCAGCAGCCGGGCAGCACCTGGCACGGGTGCACACTGGAGCTGTCCCCGGCACAGGTGCACACCAGAGCCGTGCCCATCACGGGTGCACACCGGAGCTGTGCCTGGCACAGGTGCACACCAGAGCCGTGCCCATCACGGGTGCACACCGGAGCCGTGCCCATCACGGGTGCACACACTGGAGCCGTGCCTGGCACAGATGCACACACTGGAGCTGTCTTGGGCACTGATGCACACACTGGAGCCGTGCCTGGCACAGATGCACACACTGGAGCTGTCCTGGGCACAGATGCACACACTGGAGCCGTGCCTGGCACAGATGCACACACTGGAGCTGTCCTGGGCACAGATGCACACACTGGAGCCGTGCCTGGCACAGATGCACACACTGGAGCTGTCCTGGGCACTGATGCACACACTGGAGCTGTCCTGGGCACAGATGCACACCCGAGCTGTCCCCGCTGTGGGGACACGGCCTGGCCGGTGCTGCCCGGCACAGGCGGCTCCCGGTGTGCAGGTGCCACGCTCGGGCACACGCCCCTGGTGCCCAGCCAGGCCCTGGCGCTCCCGGGCAGCGCTCGCCATTTGCACACAGATCCCCGTGTCAATCCGTCCTGTTCCCCAAATAACGCAGATTCCCTTTTGTTCGCAGCCAGAATGCTGGGCCTGAGTCAGTCCCTAAAACTGTCTCGGCCAAGCCAGTCGTGTCTTGTTTGTTTGTCTTTGCAGTGGCTGCGTGCGAGGAGCAGGGAGGGTGGAGGTTGCTCTGCGTGTCCCTTCACCTCTTGTGGGTTCTGGCACATTCCTTTCACAAACACTCTCTCTCCGGTGCAGGGGACAGGCTGCTTGGTTTATATAACCCCTGCTTTTTGCTGAGGCTCGACCCACCCCGCACAGCTCTGTCCAGGGGCTCCTCTGTGCAGGTCCATGTCCCAAGGCCACCTGTGACACGGACCCTGTCCCAGCACAGCTCGGAGCTCCTGGACATGGGCCTCCCTCAGTCAGCACAAACTTCAGACAGAACTACTTTAAGCTGCAATGTGGCAGTATAGCACCTCATATTGTCCAACTTTCCCTTCCCCCCAGCTGCCCCTGAGGCTCTGAGGATGCTTTGGGACATGGAAGCTTCCCAGGGCCAGCCTGGACTCTGCAGATTCTCAAGACCAGCAGTTTCTGTGAAACAAACCGTGCTGGGAATCCCTCCGACTGCTGGGAGCCTATCCAAGCTGGAAGGAGCAAGAAGCAAGAGTAAGGAAGGATGTGTGGGTTCTTTTAATACAATCATTCCACTCTGTATTTTCATACCCATACAGCTATCTCTGCAGAAAGACCCCATTCCAAACCCATAAATATCACTGAATTAACAGGCCTAAATTAACTTGCCACAAGAAGCTACATTGATAAAGACACCTTAAAGGAATGTAATTAGAGTTATCTTACTTCAGCTGTAAAGTGGTACAAACAATCCCTCCCTCTTCATGTCCAAAAGGTGTTTCTTTAGCTAAAGCTGTGGGCAGAAACAACAGTGAGGTGCCACCCCACTATGTCACCCAGAGCAGAGGAGGATCTTAGAGGTCCTTGTTATAGACTTACCTATGCTATAAAAAGCATATTATCAGCCTTGCTGCACACATCATCAAGCACAGCATTTGCTAGTGTTCAGTAATTACCATTAATGTTTCATAATACTGAGTGGGAAGAAAAAAACCATGAAATAGTTCTAGGGATTTTTCTAGTACCATATTGCTAGGAAGATCTGTTTCCCATGGCTAAATTAGAGACACAAACCAACCACTGCCTTAACCACTTGAAGGGAAGTGAGCCCAGGGCCAGCCAGCCGAGGAGATGACACCAGTAACACAGGTTGAACGTTGGCTGTCAAACACAGCAAGAGAAAACAAGACAATTTTCACAGGTTTCAGCGATTGCAAAACCCAAGTCAGAGCTCTGCTTCTAAAACAGACCTTAATGATACATTTTATTGAAATAACCGAGTGCTTAGAAATAGAATACTAAGAAGTGCCATAGTCAGAAAAAAGGAAAACATCTCAGTCTTTCCAGGGAGAGGAGAGCAGGGGGGTTAAAGTCCTTTGGAGTGTGATTGCTGCTTTGGTGATAACAGGTTTCCCCACTGAGCTCTGCTAAACTCCTAGACCAACTAAAAGCAAATTTTCCCAATTATTTTATGAATAAAAACATTCTAGGCCTTTACACACTGAAGACCTGTTGTCACTTTCTGCATTCACCCCAGCAGTGTAGCAGGATTGTGTACATTTAGCCTTAGACTCTTTTGTTATCCTACCAGTTCCAAGAAAAGCATCCCAGAACTGGAATTAGTTAATTCCATTATCCATGAAAGTGCTAAAAACTCTGAATTCTCATCCCCAACCTTCCCACCTGGGTTGCTCCGCACTGTCCTGGGAAATGGATGTTGACACGCACACTTCCATTAATCCGTTTAATTCTCCAGCCTCACACAAATTCCAGCTCACCATGCCTGTACAGCCCTTCAACAATACGCTTAGCGCAATAACACCAACAGATCAACAGCAACGATGGGATTGCAGAGGTTTTAGGCAGCCCTGGGGTCAGCGGGAAGGGATAACGAGGTTGCTGTGCCACCTGCTCCAGTTGGTCAGAGGTGCCTTGGCCTGTGTTTTGTCATTCTTACTGCACCCTGTCTGCAGGGCAGGAGAAGGACGTGATCTGCTGCCCCAGGTTTAGTTTTAGCCAGGGCTGAGTCACACATAAGGGCCTTGTTCCAGTCATTGCAGCTGACATTCAGTCTCTGTGACACAACCTCAACTGAAAAGAAGCACCAGAGAGTGAGTATTTTCTAATATTTAGAAAAATAAAGAAGTTCTAGAGCATCTTCCAGTACCAAGAGCAGACTGCTGTAATTGCAAACACCAACAATCACACCTACACATCATTTTATAATATATTTTGTAAGAGCTTTGAGCTAAGTCTGATATCCCCACACGACAGCAACAGCTGGACACTTCAGGAACTGACTTCTGCACTCAGAAAAAGCCTCTTCTACTGTAAGTTAAACCACTTTCTTCCTGCAAAGTACAGGTGCATGGTTTAACCCCAAATGCTGTTTCTAGCATAGAATCACAGAAATGTTTTAGCTGGAAAAGACCTTTAAGGTCATCACGTCCAGCTGCTGACCCCACACTGCCAAGCTCACCACAGCCCATGTCTCGTGTTTCTTTCTGTGCTCATGAGACTCTTGTCACACCTGTGGCACAGTGACAAACACTCCAGGGAGCACAAACAGAGGAGCTGTGACCACGAGAAAAAGGCTGATTTGCACAGTGAGATATTTTGATTACTAAGCAGCTTTAAAAATCTGCTTCAACTTTGGATTCTTTGGGTCGCAGCTGGTTATTTGCACTGCTGTCCCCTGTCTGCATTCTCTGACCTTCTGACACACGGTTGCTGCAGCCTGTTGCATGTGTCCCCAAGCAGAAAGCAGATTGGACAGAGATTAGATAACATCGTGGGCTATGGGGTGGGTACTTCTTTTTTTCTTACCAGTTTCCTGTTGATAGAATCACACTGATAAGGAGTTTAGTTGGTAGTTGAAGTATGAAACTGCAAAAAGCTGCCTTCTAAAAGACATGTTCCAACTGGGATGTAGATGCTGCCAAAGGATAGTTAGGGGTGTGTGTAGCTGTGCTCTGGTGCTTGGGCCCATCAAAGTGAATTTTACTCAGGAGCAAGGAGGAGTTGAGGGATCAGTGTGAGTGCACAGCTCAGGGTTTTCAAACCTGTTTACAAACATGGTTAGAGAAGTGCTGCAGAAACAGAGGAAACTGTTTGAGCTGTTTCTTCACACTGGCTTCATCTTTCCACTGTGTTTCTGAAAGGTATTGCTCCACAGTGCTTGAAGGGAAGGTGAGTTGGCACAACAGCATGCATTTGCCTCATCTGCTTTGGTACAAAGTCATCCAGGTTGCCTCGAAGCACCTCAAACTTCAAGCGAGGCTTTGCCTAAAGCTGATGTGCAGCTACTCCACAAAGCCCTGCCAGCTGTGCTCCAGAGGCATGAGCTCTGGCTCATGTGGGAGCAAGCAGCTTGTGGGCAGTGGACTTTCACATTTCCACGGTGTGACCCGCTGGGATCATGCACAGTTCCACGGCCCCAAGTGCTACCGTGAGACCCCAGCCACAGCTGGCTTGGAACGAACCAGCTGACACCCACACTGCAGTGGGGAGGTTTTCATTTCAAATGTCTGCACCTTCTGGGCTGAAGAGCTCCTGGCTGCACAGACCCTGCAGGTCCATCTCTCTCTCTCTCCCCCTGCCCGGCAGAAGGAGCCGTTGGCGGTTCGGTGCCGTCACGGCGCGTTTCGGTTTAACCAGGGAGGCTGTGGTTTCACCTCCAGTGGCTGCAGCCCCCGCCCTCCACACTCCCCGTGCTGCTGGCACAGCTGGCTCTGCAGCTGCACACTCGACCAGAGCAGCTGAAAAATTCTTTTCAGCTGACAGTTCCGTTTACCCCACAACCATGGAAAAAGGTGTGCTGATCCCGAAGGGAGCGGGGCAAGAACTGCGACAGCTGGCTCAGGGAGAGAAGTGTCACTGCAAAAACTGTCATGAATCCACTGCCTGAGAACTGAGGATGTCCTGGGAGATCTTGATAGGAAAGCTCAGCACAGAAAGGGTCAGTCTACACATGCAGCTCCCTCTAAGGTAAAAGGGAGTCGCAGATATGAATTGGAGCTCTGCAGGCAGCAGTACAATGTAAAGCAGATTTTCTTTGATTAGCCATGGCCTCTAATCTCTCCGATGCTCCCCTGCAGCGAATTCCAGAGTTCAACAGCCCCCACTGGACTTTCCTGTTAAGACTCAAATCATTAAAAGTATTTGTTTAGTAAAGGCCAAAGCACTGAGGTCCCAGTGCCCAAGAGCTCTGCGAGGTTAAATGTTGTGAACCTTTTGAACACAAGCCATGTTCCACAGGGTCTCCGTGATTCTCCAGTGGAGCTGTACAGACATTTTATCTCCAGGATTCACCCTCCAGCTCCTGGCAACAGCTCAGGAAACTGCTTGGACCAAATGAGCTCCCGTGGTCCCAGACAGGAGGGAGCATGGCACAGCCTCTGCCAGGGCTCCCACAGATCTCTGTGCTGGCCTTGGCTGGGGAAGGGTTAATTTCTTTCCCGGTAGCTGGTGTGGGGCTGTGCTTTGGAGTCGTGCTGGAAACAGTGCTGATAACAAATGGATGTTTTCCTCACTGCTGAGCAGCCCCTGAGAAGAGCCAAGGCCTTTTCTGCTCCTCACTCGCTGCACCAGCGAGGGGGCTGGGGGTGCACAGGGCTGGGGGTGCACAGGGGTTTGGGGGGACACAGGGGCTGGGGGTGCACAGGGGTTTGGGGGGACACAGGGGCTGGGGGTGCACAGGGGTTTGGGGGGACACAGGGGCTGGGGGTGCACAGGGCTGGGGGTGCACAGGGGTTTGGGGGAACACAGGGGCTGGGGGTGCACAGGGCTGGGGGTGCACAGGGGTTTGGGGGGACACAGGGGCTGGGGGTGCACAGGGGTTTGGGGGGACACAGGGGCTGGGGGTGCACAGCTGAGCCCAGCGGAGCCCAGGGACATCCCAGGCCATGTGGCACCTGGGCAGCAGCGTGTGGAGCCCGGGGAAGCAGGGAGGGAGGCAGGGGACATGCAGAGTGATGCTGCTCCTGTGCCCAGTAGCTGCTCCTGCCATGGAGCCCGGCTGTCCCGGCCGTGGCTGAGCACCTGCCTGCCCGCGGCGCGTGGGCAGCGAATTCCTGCTTTTGCTTTGCTTTCACACACAGCTTTTGCTTCACCTACTGAACTGTCTTCAGCTCAACCCACACATTTTCTCACTTTTACCCTGCCTATTTCTCCCCCCATCCCACCAACAGGGAGTGAGTGAGCCGTGTGGGGCTGAGCCACACCACCTTCTGCCACCCACGGAGGGACCTCGGCTGGCTGGAAGCTGCTGAGCCTCATGGCAGCTCTGCTGGCTGAGGCAGGTGAAACAAAGACACAAACACCCCGGGCTCTTTGTCAGATAACTTTCTCAAATTTAAAATTTCATGTCTGAAACCAAGTATTTACAGAGCCAGGTTTCTTTATCTTCACACTTCTTACTGATGGTGACGCATTCCTTGTCAACCAGCAAAAGTAGTTTGAGTATTGTGATTCTGACCCTCATCGGTTTTGACTAAATACTGATGCTTAGGGCAGAAGGTGTTCAAGGATGGGAAGATTCGGTTCCCAGAGTGATCCAGGAGGCAATTAATCTCTAGCTTCCAAAGGATTACTATTTCTCACAGAACACTCCTAGATACACCCTAAAGAATATTCCTCAACTGGCGTAGTTCCAATTTCAAAAGTTATTTCAGTGAAATTGCTGTGAATTTGTGGCCAAATTCACATTCCTGAGAAAAAGGGATCGTTGGATTGCAGCTGAAGAGGACATGGGGCAGCTGGAGAGCCTGCATACCTGCCCTGCAGGGGAAAGGCTGCTGGGCTGGGAGCTGAGGTGGGAGCAGCCGTGGGCACCTGGAGCCCCCGGAGCCGGTCTGGGCAGGGTCAGCCGGAGCTGCCCAGAGCCCCAGAGATCCCAGCAGCTCCTGGGACACCCGGCAGTCTGGAAGCACAGCTGGCAAGAGCCCGCTGAGGGGCTGCACAGAGCCGGAGCAGCTGCCCCTTGAGAGCCCCAGAAGAGGAGAGGTGACAGCCAGAACCTCGGCTGGGTCCCTGGCTCACAGCTCCCTCTGTCAGGATCCCTGGGAGCTGGGTGGGTGAGCTGGAAGGAAATCAAGCAGGTTTTCAAACCTGCCTGGCAGGCAGTGAAAATCCTACCTGGTTTCTGTCAGTTTTGCAGAAAATGTCATACTCCCCCAAGCATCCAAGCTGAGATCAACAGGAAATGCTTTCCCTTTCCTGTGAATATTTTTGAGATTTCAGAAGATTTTCTGGTACCTACTTTGAAATTTAAGAAAGAAAATCAGGATGGACTAAAAAAAAATTGGAATGGGTCAATTAAAAGTTTTGTTTCAAAAACATATCTTGGTTGTTTTTTTCTAATACAAACCATTCACTGACATCATTTCTGCACCTCTCAATTCTTCAATTGTAAAAATCGGACATATTCAGAAGAACGTCCAACAACAATTGTACTCTTACTTTGAATGTGTGTCTGCATCATTTAGCTATTACTGAGCATGCAGAAAGTGGTAAAAAGTGGGGGTTAATTCTTAAGCCTTTTTGTACCAGTGTTTCTGTACAATGTCTATGGTATTCCCAAGCAAACTACCCTGAAAGCCCAGACCTCCCCTGAGTATCAGACCCCACAGAAAATATCACTGGCACTTGGACTCACTTGTCTACAACAGGCAATCCCTTACTAAAAATTTCACCCAGGCTATTGCCTTGAAAACAAGCTAAGAATGATCCACTGCAGGACTCTTTCAGCCCAGAGAAGTGGGAAGGATTTGTTAGTCATGAGCAGTTTCTTCCTTCTGTCACTTTGCCAGGTGCCTCAGAGAAGCTGCTCCAGTGAAAATCCCCGGTGCAAAGCAGAGTCCAAATCCTCCTGCCTGGCCCACTCACAGCCCAGATAAGGCAGGGGTCCAGTGCTGGAAAGTGCTTACTAGGAAACATGCCTCGCTGCAGTTTACAGCAATCTGGCACGCCTGGAAAATCCGACCAGAACCAGGCGTTTCTATTAGATGTGAGCGGGTTACATTTAGGCAGGAAATCTGGGGCACTATAGAAGGTAATGTGGCCTCAGGGAGACACAACCAGCTTCCACTTTGGGCACATATTTGATGAGAGAAATCACCAAAGAAATTTTGACCAAGACTTTTGACTTTTGACCAAGACTTACTTTTTCACTTCCCCTCCAGCTCAGCCCAGTTAAAGATCTGAGTACAACTTTTACCTCAAAAAAATCATTACGTCTCTGACCTTTACAAACAAAACAAGAAAACAAACCACAGAATCACAGCCCACTCCTAACAATGCTTGGGCTTGGTCCAGTCACTGCTTTCTGTTTGGAAAGGGAGAGTAATCTCTGCAAATGCACAAGCCAGTCTTGTGTGTAAATACAGGGGAGCACGCAGGGCGCTCCCACCAAAACCACCACCAGCCCAGGTGTCACAGAGCAGCTCGGGACTATTATTTGTGATGACAAAGCAATTAAACAGATAATTGTCCTTCTAAAGGACAAAAATGAGGGTGATGCTGTGGTACCCAAGAGCTGTAATTTGCTCTTCCTGGCCTCATCATTCTGCTGGTTTCTCCTGGTACAATTTGGCCCGAGACCTACATGAGCAGGACAGTGCCTGGGAGCTGTTTCCTTTGGGACCTGTTTGCTTTGGAGCTGAGGGCTGATGGTTTGATCCTGTGTGCAGTGATCCAGACCCTTCTAGCACTTAGGGAAAGAGTCAAGGAATTCTCTTCCAGAGGGCAATTCAAAGGAAATTTATCTCTTTCCATGTGGGGAACCTTACCTTTAGTTCCCAAACTGGGCACATAAATTTGCACAGTTTCATATGCCCACCTCTCCTCTAGTCATCCTCTGTTGATTTTTGTACAGTTTCTATTTATAGTTTCCTGGATGTGACAGAGACCTTGTTTGTCCTTCTGCATAACATGAGGCTGTGGAATTTCACCCGGTTTTCACTGGAATAAGCACAACATGGTGGCTGCTGCGTAACAAAAACAAACACATTTAGAAATGCACAGCCAGGTGCCTGAGAAGGAATGGGCTCTAGAGAAGCAAGAAATGCCCACAGGTGGTGTTTAAGAGGATCAGGGCAGACACAGCCTAAAGAGCCTTTGCACAGTCCTGTCCCACTCCCACTGCAGGTCGTGGCCAGAGGTGGACACTGGAGTGTGGTCACAGCAATCCTGCCATGGGTCACTTGGAAAAGCACAGAAAGGTTCTGTCCATCAGCGGCAACATGCAGACAGAGCTGGGAGAGGCTCACTGAACCCACTGTGCAGACCAGGATAGCTCTGTACAAACGAAAACCAAGGAAGCCTTCCAGAACACGTGGGGCCTCAGGCACACAGAACACCTGGCGCTGGCGTACCATGAAGAGCTTAGATAAACAGTTCTGGAAGGATTCTGGGACCAGGGAGAGTATTCCCGGAATCTCATGTGACATTTAAAGGATGGTCTTGTGCCATACATTGGTGTCTAGGGAGATGAAAGTTGCAGAGGGGGTGACAGGCACACCCTCCCAGGGAGCAGAGCAGGCTGCCAACCCAACTCTGCTCTCTTTACCTGCAGTGGAAGGAGGGCTTGGCTGGAAGCCAGCAAAACAGGAGAAATGTTAAATAGTGAAGGACAATCCTTTCAAGGCAAGCCCCCCCCCCCCAGAATATCCAAACCCCAAAATGAATCCCACCAAGCCTAAGTCATTTGTATCCTATTTTGTGGTGCTTTCAGGATTACCTACATGTATATACCACATTTATAGTGTAGTAGTGGTGACAGACAGGTTGAAAACACCATGCAAAGCAACTCCTGTGCAAATAGAGATCCAGTCAGGATGTCTTTGGAGTCACATTCACTGGGACAGACACAGAATCATGGAATATCCTGAGCTGGAAGGGACCCAGAAGGAACAGCAAAGTCCAACTCCTGGCCCGGCACAGGACAGCCCCAAGAATCCCTCGATATGCCTGAGTGCACACACAGGAATTAGACAAACCCACCCCCACCCCCCAAACTGCTCAAAAGTGCCTCCTGCACCTTTCTTTCAAAAAGCACGTTGGTGTCAGAGGCTTTCCAGGGGCTGTGGCGCAATCAGCTACTGGAGAGTGGCTGGCTTGTGGGGCGGCCAGCTTGGCTCCGGGGACAAAGTGCTCATCCCTCAGCAAACAAAACCAGCAAGGCAAAAGCTAAGAGGCCAGCTGGGCACCACCCCTGTCATCCGCCGGCTCACGGGGTCGAGCTGATCTCACCGCAGCGCTTTGGCCCGCTCGGCCGCGGGAGCCGCGGAGCTCCGGGCGGCGCGGGGCGCATCCCGGCCCCGAGCGCGGCTCCGCCCGGCCCCGAGAGCCTCCCGGCCCCGAGCGCATCCCGGCCCCTACAGCATCCCGGCCCCTACAGCATCCCGGCCCCGACAGCGTCCTTGTCCCGAGCGCATCCCGGCCCCGAGAGCATCCCGGCCCCGAGCGCAGCTCCGCCCGGCCCGGCACAAATCGCAGCGCCCAGAGCCGCTCGGAGAGACCAGCATGCCCTGGACGAACCTCCAAACTGAGAGGCCACAGCACCTGATTGCCTCCAGTGCAAGGGAGTGGTTCAGGCTAATACCACCAGTTCTATGGAATTTGAAAGAGAAGGAAAAAGGAGGAAAAGACAGAACTGTGTTCCAGTTAATGTTCTTGCTGTGTTTAAACAAAACATTACATACTGCAGAGAGCCAAAGGGAGAACCAAGAACTTCCTTGCCCAACTTAGAGAGCTTATATGTTCCTAAGGTCTCAAAATTTAGTAATATTCTAGACGGGAGGGAATTTCCTTAATAATAAGTATTACCTAATGATTCTCACATGAGCCTGAATGGTGTTTTCTATTCCCAACAGCAAGTGATTCAGGACAAATAACTGAGCTGCACTGTGCCTCAGTTTCTCTTTCCACAAAATGGGGGAATATCACCTTTCCTAAAGCACGTACAGCTGTTTGGACGAAGTACAAATGTGTAAATTTAAACCTCGGTCACTGATATTAAATCATTCATTAGTTGGCCTGACTGTGACTGTTTTCCCCCCACCCCAAGGCCATAGAGGAACATCCTGACAAAAATCCCCTTGAACAATCAATAACCAAGTTACCCATAAATTCTGCATTTCATAAAAGATCACTCAGTTTACTGCTCATGGCGGGTGGAAAGTAGAGTTGGCCAGGGAAGTTCATATTGGGGGATAAATTTCTTCTCCCCTGTATAAAGTTCAGGTTTCCCTGAATTTTGGAGCTGAGTGAGAGGCCTGTCATAAGCCACATCCCTTTCAGGCTGTTCAGGAGATTCCCATCCAAACCTCCATGTTTTACTAGCCCAGGGACCTGTCCTTGGGAAGGAATTCAGAAACCACAGAACGTACTCATCAAAATGAAGGGGAATAGCAAAGCCATGGGGGTTTGCACTGTCCTTCTCCTCCTTCAGTGACCCTTGTGACAAGGCTGTGGAGCTCATCTTCACCAGGAGAACTGAACTCTGGTCCTGCTGTTGGGATTTGTCTCCCCTCGTCCACTTGATCTGAACCAGAAAACACTTCCACCAAAAATGACCCTGGAAAAAGCTTTCTTCCTTTATCCAGTCAAGAGAAAAGCTAGAAAACCAGTGACATTTTTGGAATGAGCTATCACTAGGACACTTTCCAGAGGCCTAATGTGTGCAGATGTTACACATCTGCACGACCAGCCCTTCCAGCAATGTCTGCTTGTTAATAGAACACTGCAATTACAAAACCAGCTTAAATGATGGAGTTTGTTGTCTTTGATCAGGTTTCACCGCTCTGTTCAAGCTGGCCATTCCAAAATCTTCCACACACACGTGCATTTCTGTGGGATTATCTTCTACTCCTCTGCAAGGCTCCATGTTCTAACTGACAGGAGACCTTCTGTCCTCTCTACTGGGCCTGACTCCCAAAGCAGGCAGTGCTCTAAGTGACCAAACACACACCACTGTTTTCTCTGGGAGGAGACCAAAAAATGAGTGACTGAACACTGAAAGGTTCCTGCAAGCAGAACTGGAGCTGGCACTACCCCTGGACACCAGAACCCAGTGATTCTTGCCTCCTTGCTCTCATTTAGGCCCCTCTGTCTCAGAGGAACTCGGAATTCCCATTCTGCCACAGAACATCATGCAGGGATGTGCTGCACGCCCACACATCCAGCAAGCACTCAGTGACAAGGCACTGAGGGGTGGGAGCTGGGCATGGAGCTTGGCAAGGCCAGGCCTGGCCCTTTGCCACAGCAGGGCTTGTCTTCATTCCTTCCAGAAGGGCACATGCTAATTACAGAGCGCAGTGTTGTGCTTAAAAGGCTGCCATGATTCTCATTATGGGCAGACATGGTGTTCCACATGAAGGGTTTTTTCAACTCCCAACAGGCTGGTCCTAATTGGGAAACATAAAATTTTATGTCCTTTACGAGATGCATTTGTTGCCCCTAACTCTGTTAGCCCTGGCCCACCTTGGGCCAGGCAGCCACACCAGAGAGCCTTGGAGCTCACGGGGGGCTTGTACTGGGAATCCAAGATAACTACTCATGGAAGAAGGGTAACACTTTCTGGGCACAAACTTTGGAAGCAGTATTTTGTGCATGTGTAGGAGTTTCTAGAGGAATTCTCTAGGACAGAAAACATTCAGCACTTTCAAAATTTCTGCTCCATTTTACTCTAGCCCACAAAAATGAGGTATACAAATTTTTTCAGTTCAGAGGCTGTGGTTGAGACCCAATGAACTTTGTGAATGACAGCCTGAAAAATGACAGTGTTCAAAGGGTAGGAACTACCTGAAAAACAAGTTAAAAAAGGCAGTATCAAGAGTCTCATCCATGGCAGAGCAGAGTTATGTGTTGGCAGGTTACGGGTCTTGGGCTGGGTTTCTGATAAGGCAGGAGGGAGGAGAATGGGGGAGACTCGTGCTGGTGCTCCAGAGGTAGAACAACTGCAAAGAAGCTGCACTGAAAAATCAGACCAGCAACCCCTCACTCTGCATCTTAATGCCTGAGGCCAAGGCTGCCTGCGAGGGGGAAAGAAAGGCCCTGCTTGAGAGCAAGGAAAGAAGTGAAAAGGCCTGGGGTGGGGTCAAGCCTCGTGAACATGACAATGACATATTCTTGAGTTAAACAAAGAAAGAACTGAAAGAAAAAGGAACACAGAAGAGTCAGTCCACCCACTCAGCCATCCTTTTATACTAACAGTGTGGAGATGAGGGCAAAACAGATTTATTTTTAGTGCTGCTGTTTGCTTCCAAACTGCAGCTCCCTGAAATATGAGGTCACAAAGGTAAGAGACAGGTTACATTCTTTCAGCAAAGGCCCCATCCATGTGAAACTTTCTTCTCTTCTGGGTCCTGACATGAGCACAAATTCCAGAGATTTAGAAAGTCTGACTAAAATGATCTCCTTTCTCCGAGGGATTTTACCTCAGAGTCCAGTGGATTCTGACAGAAATAGAAGCAGAAGTGAGCAGAACTCAAGTTCTGGATTTACAGGGCCCTCCAACAGAAAATGGATGTTAGAGGTCTACGGGGAGATCAGGGATTAAACCCATATGAACAATGATAGGAGGGAAGAATGAAAATCTCCCCTCAAGTATCTTTTGGTGTTCAGGCCAAAGTCTGGAGAGGGCCTTGCTGCAGATAGATGAGATGAGATGAGATGAGATGAGATGAGATGAGATGAGATGAGATGAGATGAGATGATCTTCAGCCCCAGCCACATCAGCATCCCCAGGGGAGCAGGGGGCTCCTCACGTGGTGTCATGGAGAAGGCTTTGCCTGAGTCCCAGAAGAAAATAATGCCATGGGGATCTGCAAGAAACCAGCTGAACTGCAACAGGTCCCAGGCACGAGTATTAGGAGCAGATTACGCTCACCAGGGCTGCCATACTGAGATCATGAATAAATGAGGAAAAAGGAGGGAGGCTCTCCTACAGTCAGTGCTGAGCAAAGGAGAGGATGTGAGCACCTGGAAAAAATTATTCACTAGATCCTTCCCAACACCAGAGTGTGCACAAACAACAGGGAGCCCCCTCACTCTGAACTTCCCCACCCACTGAAATGCACCAGCCAAGACACCCAGATGCCCCTGTGGCAGCGTTCATGGAGTCACAGCCTGGGTGCAGGGGTTCTTCCTTCTCCTTTTCTTTCCCTGCCGGGCCCTGCCTTGGCTGAGCAGCCTTTTCCTTCCCTGATTTTTTGGCCTGCTGACCTAACGGTTTCCTTTTTTTTTTTTTTTGTAGTGAAAATATAGCAAAGAGGAGTAGCCCAAGCCTGACCACAGGGAAGAGGGGTGGGTACTTTACCAGAATCCTCGAGACAGTTTCCCCATGACCATGATTCTACCATGTGATCATTTCCAGAGAAGGCCAGGCAAAAAGGAGGGAGGATTAATGATGAAAATTGGGTTATCTGGATGTTTTTGTTTGCATCTCAAACCCAAGAGAAGAGAGAGGGAAGGACAAGGAAGAGGTAGTGAAGCCTGATACCATCTGCCAAGGAGAAGGGCTCTCTATGGATCAGACAGACCTAATTCACAGGGCAGGGAAGAAGGGGAATGAGGAAATGCCAGCCATAGATCAAAAAGACCTAATTCATAGGGCAAGGAAAGAACAGAATGGGGAAATGCCAGCCAAGACACTCGGTCCAAAAAAGTTGAAAAATACATCCATCTCTATTTCTAATTTTAGTCACTTTCTGAGGCCATCAAACACAAGATTCTATTCTGCTCACCAAACCACAAATTTAGGAAGTGGCTAAATCCTGAGAAGAGTGTGATCCTGCTCTCATCTGTGCATAGAGCAATCACATGCCCACCAGGGCCATCAGCTGGGCAGTGACTTCTGAGAAGAAACAGCACTGGCCTGTGTTACTCACCAGGGTCTCACCCCTTCTCTTCCCACTGCTGAAGCTTCAGAGTAGGCCACGAGTGGCAGAGAACTCCTCTTATTTGTTCACCTTCCCTTTTGTCATCCTTCCGAACAGTGGGAGGGAGGCCACCAAGCCTGTCACCCTTGCCAGTGACTGGCTCTGGAGTGCTCATGACCTTGGGGTGCAGATGACCTGGATCAGACTGGAATGAGCCAACTGGGAGAGCTTACATGGCACCATCTGTCATCTTCAGCCTGGGTTTGTCCTGAGCCCACGTTATGCAAACAGCTCATGATGTGGGGCCAGTGGCAGGTCATCACTCACCGGCTGACCTCCCTCAGCACTGAAGTTTGAACTCTTCATCCATCACGTCCTTGGACAGCTCTTTTTGGTCAAATGGAGAAGCACATTGCCACAGGACACTGTAAATTCTGTAGTCAGAATTTGACAGCACTCGTGCATTAGATGTGAGAGAATTAAAAATATTCTCCAGTCATTAAGGAGAAATAAAAATATTACTGTTTTGCTCCAGTGCTTACCAAGATGTTTCAAGTTAGAGAGATACCTCTTTCATCCTGGGGGAGCTTCTCATTTGCCACAGGGTAAAAGCAAGAACACGAGGCAAACCACAGCACAGACGCTGTGCAGCAAGAACACGCCTCACCTTACCTTACCTCACAGCACCACATCTACATCTCCATACCCGGAGAAAGAATTCTTTTTAATACTCCCTTGGGAGCTTTTAGTAATACATTATGCTGTCTAGAAGGAATTTAAAATCAGGTGATCGATCTCAGTGGTTTAATATGAAGAAAGCCTTTATGCTTTATGCTTAGAGTGTTCTGACTTTCTGAAAGCAATGACTGAGGCAAGTGACATGTTTCAAATATCTGTCCCATCCTGCTGTGGTGCCCTGGGACACCCACAGAACTGTGGGTTTCAAGACTTTTTTTTTTTTTTTTTTTTTTTTTTTTTTTTTTTTTTTTTTTTTAGAGGCAAAAGCTCCTCCTAATTAATTCCCTGTGTGGATGTAAATTTGGAATCCACTTTGGAAGTAAGAAAAATTAATTTGCATTGCAATGCTTACATCCTGCAAGAGTATCCGTGTTACAGCGATCCGTTTAAAATTCTCACATAGATTTAATATAAATTAATGACTGTATGAACAAATCATTTCTGAGGCACAGGGAGAGAATCCCCGTGGTGCCCGTGGGTACCTCCCCGGCCCTGGCGGCTGCCGGGGCAGTTCGGTGCGGCGGGGCCGGGCTCGGCCAGCGCCGGGGATTTCCCGCAGCCCCCGCGGTTTCGGGGAAGCGGCAGCAGCCGGGGCGGGAGCGTTCCTGTCACTGCAGTCACCGAGCGGTCACCGGGCACCGCACGGCCCCGCCGGGCCACCCGCGGCCAGCGCAGCCCGGCAGGCCGGGGCTGCACCCACATCCCGGCGGGGTGCGATCCCGGCGGGGTGCGATCCCGGCAGGGTGCGATCCCGGCGGGGTGCGATCCCGGCGGGGTGCGATCCCAGCAGGGTGTGATCCCGGCAGGGTGTGATCCCGGCGGGGCGGGATCCCGGCAGGGTGGGATCCCGGCAGGGTGCGATCCCGGCGGGGTGCGATCCCGGAGGGGTGCGATCCCGGCAGGGTGGGATCCCGGCAGGGTGCGATCCCAGCAGGGTGTGATCCCGGCAGGGTGCGATCCCGGCGGGGTGCGATCCCGGAGGGGTGCGATCCCGGCGGGGTGCGATCCCGGAGGGGTGCGATCCCGGCAGGGTGGGATCCCGGCGGGGTGCGATCCCGGCGGGGTGCGATCCCGGCGGGGTGGGATCCCGGCAGGGTGCGATCCCGGAGGGGTGCGATCCCAGCAGGGTGGGATCCCGGCGGGGTGCGATCCCGGCGGGGTGCGATCCCGGCGGGGTGCGATCCCGGCAGGGTGCGATCCCGGCGGGGTGGGATCCCGGCAGGGTGCGATCCCGGCGGGGTGCGATCCCAGCAGGGTGGGATCCCGGCGGGGTGCGATCCCGGCGGGGTGGGATCTCGGGGGGATGCCGGGGGATGCCGAAGGATGCCGGGGGATGCTGGAGGGATGCTGGGGGATGCCGAGGGATGCCGGGGGATGCCGAAGGATGCCGGGGGATGCCGGAGGATGCCAGGAGATGCCGGGGGATGCCGGAGGGATGCTGGGGGATGCCGGGGGATGCCGAAGGATGCCGGGGGATGCCGGGGGATGTGCGCGCACACCAACACTCGCGGTTCGCCCCTCCTGGGGGCTGCACTCTCACATCCACGCCCGCACTTGGATTCTACCACTTCCCATGCAGGCAGGAGGGCAGCGCTTGTCACTCTTGGGAAAACACGAGTCACACATGAGCTCTGGGGCTTTTTGCACTTACAGCCTGACATCCCCTCCCTCTGCAGACGTGGGAATCTCATGGTGCATCTGCTTTCACTTTTGCATTCAACTGACCTACATCGTGAGCAGTCACTTGGAATCACACTGCCTTCCCAGCTGATTTTGAGATCAGACTTTCGGACACAGGCAGCGTGTTAAATCCTTTGCTGCCTCTGCTTGCCGCACATGCCATCAGCCAGGCAAGCCTGCCGTGCTCCTCTTCCCGCTCCTGGACACCAGCTCTGGCTTGGAGCCCGGTCATGAGGCAAAACCACCGTGAGTGCGCTTCAAGAGTTCCCCTCAGCACCAGGGGAGTGGCGTGGGGAGCGGGTAAATCCCGAACCCGCTCTAAGCCAGCCTGGCCGGATTAAGGCATTTCCAGCGCTGCACACAGCGTGTGCTGGGTGCCCGGGCTGGCCACAGGTGTGCCATGGGCTGGTCATCGCAGACAGCTCCCCTGGAGCCCGCGCAGCCGTTGTGATGAGCAAGGCAGCGATCAACTGCACCAGGAGCTGCTCTGGGGCAGTCTGTGCCTGCCGTGGCTCCCAGGGCAGCCCCAGCACAACCTGGCAAGAAGAAAAAGGAAATGCATCTATTCACCTCTGTGTTGTGTATTGCTCAGATGTGGTGATGTTTAGCAGGAAATGGGAAGAAGAGTCTTAATTTTCAAGTATTGTTTCCCAAACCATTTGAAAATTGGGGAGCCTTGGAGTGCAGGCACATTTCCCTAGGGATTGTGCAGCCGTGGCACTTCAAAGGCACTTCAAATGTGAGTAAGCCTCATGTTTGCATGTGCAAGCAGCACTCACACATCCCCAAATCGGCCCCGGGTTCTGAGCGTGCTCTTATGCAGTCAGCATGCACTGAAATTACTGTAATTGTGCTTCCAAAATAAAGTATGTACCAACCCTTTTAATTTGTATAGAGATCACTGTTTAATTACCTGCACTGTGCTGTAATCTAACTTCAAGAAAAAAATGTCCTATAACAGTAGATACAGGCCTATAACCACCTCTGTGTGTGCTGTGTGTAAAGAGAGCATCAGCTGAACTTGGTCAGGCCAAAGACAGTGAAGAAGTCTGGGATCTGCGCAGCGCTGCATGCAAAAACTAAAATAAATTAGTGCCCCAATGAAGCCTTTAATAAAATATCTAATGTAGGGAGAGTTACATGCACTCTGTCACTCAACATTTCCACCTTTTTCTTTTCTTTGGAAGGTGAAATTGGAGCTGAATTTACACCATTTTCTTGTCTGGGAACATGTCTAGAAATCTGCATGATAATTTTTACCTTCAATCACAGATGCACATATTAAGAAGAAAACTACTGAGATTTGTACAGGAAGCAAAGGCATTTTTTGTACTTTTCTAGCAGCTTCACAATCACAGAGAAATCCAGATCGCTTGTTTTGAGAGATGACACTGATCCATCTAAACCACACTGAGGAAAGAATCCCATATTTTAAGCCTTGCAATTGATGCATCCAAATATTAAACAATGCCTTGCTTTATGGTCTTTTGTCCCTATGTGAGGTGCTCCCAAGCACTGAAGGTGTTTCACAGCACCGTGGCACAGTCCCATGGACAGTATTGCCCATTCTCAGCACTGAGAGATGGGAATAAACTCCAGCCCTTGTGACACAGTTCCCAAGCTGCAGCTCCTCTCTTTTTGCTCCTTGTTGGTCCTTTAGGAACTGGAGGGCAAGGCTGCCTGTCCAGAACCATGGACACAGATCCCACTTCTGGAGTGTGAGAAGAAATGTGTTTTCCATACTGGTTATCAATAAGCCACATCATGTCCAACACCTGGCTCCTGCTGCTGTCCCCTTGCTCAGGCACCTCTGCTCTTGTGCAATGGCACAGACGGGGAAAAGAATTCTTTCTTAACTCTCGCAGCTGAACTCTCTGCACTCTGCAGCATGAGACTGGATCACACTGTTCATTACCTTATCTTCCTCAGCTACATTACTAATGGTCTAAAAATTAGCCAGGCCTTCTGTAAAAATCCACCCACTCAGCTGGGGCCTTTGACTCAGTTGAATGGCAGTGTTGGGGCTGACACATTTCAAACCCCATATTCTCCCGAGTGCAAAACAAGGCCCCCACTCACAGAACCTGCTGGTCAGGGCCAGCTTTGGCACTCTGTCTGTCCTGCACCCAGCGCTGCGCAGTTCAGGTGAGCACTGGCACTCCTCAACACGTTTGTCACCCATACAAATAATCCAGGTGTGCCCAGTGGGGTCGGGGGCATTTGCCAGTCCCAGCACACGTTCACACAATGATTTAGGTCAGCAAGGTGCTGAGCACTCCCAGTATGAAGCTGAGCCCTGCAGGCTTTGCTGGGAGATGAAGCTGGTGTTCCAGCAGCCTGCAATACTGATCTCTTTTATTAGAAACCTAAGCTGCAAACAAGTTCATTTCAAACCACAGCTCTTCAACTTCAGCAGACTGAGCAGGGAGCTCAAGCATAACACCACACACCATCCCCTGTAAAAACCAGGCTGTTCTTCAGAACAGAAACTAAAACATCAGCTCTGTCATGAACAATTAAATACAGCAAGAATTTCAAAGCATTACCATAGCCAACACAATTAAGTAACAAATAGATCTAAGGCGGCACTGAGAATACAAGGTTAGACACCTTTTGTCTTGAGAGTGGTTCTCCAGGTGTGTTTCCAGGTCCTTTTTAAAATTTGTGATGACAGATGCAACAGGAAAAAATAGATTGTTTCCTTTGGGCCTGATAGCCATGGCACTTGGAAAGCTCGGACACCCGGCAAAAATACAACAGTGTATAAAAATCATGTAATTTCAGGCCAAAAAATGCAACTCTGGTTAGCCATTCAAAAGTATGGTTGTAGCAGCTACCAGAAATCAGCTGTGTACAGCCTGAATCTCTGGAGAAGGGAAGGGTTTTCATCTGGCTCAGAGGTCCAGCAGGAGGTGATTCACACCCACGGGATCCTCGGGGTCCCGCACAAGGTGCAGAGAGCTCAGCTCGAGGGTTTCCCAGGCAGGGCAGAGATTCCTCCGGCCAGGGAGAAGGGGCTCCTGGGCAGCCAGGGCTCGGCTTGCCCTGCTGCCCTCAGCCTCCCCGGCCAAGCAGCGCTGCCTTCTGCCCCTGTGCCCTGGGGAGAAGGGGCTCTGCCCCTCCAGCGCTCGGCTGGAAGAGTTACTGCCTTAGTAGACAGTGTTTAGCAAAAATAACAGAGTGAATAGGCTGAAAAACTGGTCCCTGGAACTGCCCCCAGGGCTCCGGGCAAGTCACACAGAAGGAATGGGTCTCCAGATTGCTTCACTCGGGACAGAGATACCCGTCATTAGCCGGTGCAGAGCAACACCCAGAATTGCTCTGTGCCTGATAGAGACCTACGAGACGGTGGGTGAGGGCAAAGGCAGGGCCTGTGCTGTCTGGACAGGGCGTTGGTTGGTCCACACTGATTTCCTGTAACCCACAGGGCCCCACTTCTCCTTTCCTTCTCAAGGCTCTTGTCTAACAGGAAAAGTGCCCCTGTGCCCTGTTGGGACACTGCTGGCTGAGCATAGGCCAGTTGCACAAGCTGGAAGGGTACCTCTGGTACCTTCATCTGCCCCCTCCCTCATTAGATGTGTGCTCATTGCCTCCTTTCCTTCCTCTTCTTCATTTCCTTGCTGTTGCAGGAGAACAAACACCGAGGGCGTGAAGAAAGCACCCAGAAAGGAACTTCAGACAGGGAAGCATCCAGTGGTCCCCTGCCCTGCGTGGCTTTTACGGAACCTGCTGTCCCTCAGAGATGCAGTTTCTCAGTGCACTGTCATACATCCCCTGTTGCTGCCTATTACTTAATCTTTGCTTCCTCAAAGAGCACCCGGAGTTGGGTAACAGGTTTCCTGAAGGTGACAGAAGCGAGGAAAAGATAGCACTTCAATGATAAAAATGAAAAGTTTATCATAAGGGACTTGGACCCACGTCCACTACTGAAAGAGGAAAGAAGTGATCGAGTATGCATGAGGTGCACACCCACACAGAACACGAGGAAAATTCCATTCTTGATCTGGAAACTCATGGAAAAGGTGCCACACTAACCCCTGTGATGGTCTGGAGGACAAGCTGGCTCCTCTGTGCCCACACACAAACAGCAAATGAGGCACTGAGGAGCACATGTCCATGAGGGAAATGACTGCCAGCAGGTCCAGCAGCAGATGATGATCCTCTCCTGCAAAGCCCTGGCTGAGGGATAGCCTGGGCCAGTCCATCTGCACTCAGACATCAACTCTCCTCTGCTTTAAATTCTTTTTCACCTGCAGCCAGGTCTGGCAAGGAAACAGCACATTTAATGCAAAGTGCAGGGTGAATTTTGAACAGATGGACAGAAAGCACTGGAACAGCATTCTTTCTTCAGTCCAACATCCTCAATGCCCACTGAAGATGTTGCACTGAAGATACTGAACAAGAGCCTGTGGGTTTTTGAATTAATTTATAGACTTAGAACAGATTTTCCCAATATTCAACCCTCCTGGGAGACAGCAGTTGGCAGTAGAAGTGAGAATCCCATAAAACAAATCCTTCAAGTATCTATGTCTCACTGACAGATGTAGTTTGGATCGGTATTGCTTTTTAGATGCAAGAATGAGAGACCATAGTGCACAACTCATTATTTTCTATATGAACAGGTAGCTTTTCTACCTCAGCTTCAGCATGAAGACTTATGTTTAAAGACACAGCGTGCAGATTTATTTGTTGAATTCCTGTTGGCCAAAGAGGAAGCTGTCAGATGATTTGCATTTTTGTTGCTCTTTTTGAAAACACTGAAATCTTGCTTAGGTGGAAGTCAGGGCTGACTTTCAGCTGCTGAGACTCATGATGCCAGGAATACAAAAATCAAGATCTATATTTGAGGACAGACACAAGATCTAATATCTTTTAGTCTACAAAACTGACTGGAAGGAGCAGTAAGAGGCCATCCTGCTCATCCCAGCAGCTCTGCTTGCTGTTGAGAATGTCTGCTCAGGAGCTGAGCGAGGTCTGCTGGTGTGCTGCAATCACTCTGGTAGCATCTTGGCAGCATTTCCAAAGCTATTAATTAGCAGATTACTCATCAGTGGAGCTAGGGCACCCTGTAAACCGATGCCCCATTGACCCTGCTGAATTATTTTCCCATAAATAAAGTGCAAACCTCACAGGTTGGTCTCCACAGGACAGATTTTTTTCCCCCTTCATTTTCACAAAGCAGCTTTTCAGAATGGTATAAAAACACCTGCTCAGCAAACCAGCACTGAAAGGGATTCTTTCCTCGCAGCCTTGCACACCACGTGTGCCACTGGAACAGAGCAGATTGAACACACAGGTAAAGGTGCCAGAGCATTTGCAGGCTGCTGCAGTTTGAGCATTAGAATGGAGTTTGTTTAGAGGGGAAATGTTGGCAAGGACGCTGGGATTTATCCCCTGCTTACTGAAAAGGTAAAAGGAGACTTTTAATTCTACCTGAAGGGCAGAGGGGTTGATCTGGCCCTGGCACAGCACCTGTGGGTAGCACCCACAGCTGGGCAGCACATTCCTCTCACCATATTATGAGTGCAGGCAGGACCCAGAGCTGAGCAAAATTTCACTTAAACAACTGGTGGTTAATTCTGTGCCAACAGTAATTAGCTTCTGTAAAGAGTTTATAACAAGAAACCACAGAACAGTTTCATTCTGATGAAGCTGATGGGGAAAAGCCGTGTGCGTCTGTCCATGGGGCGAGAGCTCCGAGGCTTGGCAGCAGAATTGAGGCTCAGCCTTTCAGGCCAAAGGCAAACAACGCTTCCCTGAGCTCAGAGCAGCTTCCCTGTTAGCACTGCCTGGATTGCTCAGCATCTCTGCCCTAGCCAGGGAGCTGGGCTGCTGCTCCCACCAACGGAGCAGCCAAGCAGGCAGGACCTTGCTCCAGGCACACACGGTCTGAGGCTCTGCTTTGGCCAGCACTGACCCTTGGCCTCAGCCCTGGATATATTTGTGCCAAGGAGATTGCTGTCAAAAGCACAGGATAGGGGTTTTAGCCAATTATTACTAAAGACAAGGTACTAAATAATGGTATTGATCTTAAAAGAGCAGAGAATGTACATTTAATTCTGCAGCTGGGACGAGCTGTATTATTAATTTCAGTGGGATTACATCCATTTATAAAATTAAAGCAAGTGTTCCTAGTTTTTTTCACAGATTCTTGGATTAACATCTGTGTTCATATCAAAAGTATGCTGAAATAGGGATTCTGTTCCATTTTCATTGGAATGAGCTCTGGCACTGTACAAAAGAAAAGCCTGAACTAGAACTTGCAATAACTTTGCTATAACTTCTGGATACAGGCATCTTTCTGAATACAAAAAGGAACTGGGCAGTGTGATGAAGTCAATGTATGACTGACTGCTCCAGAGCTGTGGGGTCAATACTTGGCTTTTCCTGACCAAGCTCTGTCACCAGCTCTGTCATCCCATGCAGGTTATTTCCCCTGCTTCTATGTTTGTTTCTTTTTCTCACTGTTTCTGTTTTATTCATTCATGCTGTAGTTTCTCCTGACTGCACAGCAGTTCTGAACAGCACATGGCAACAGGGTCCCAAACTCAGTCCAAGATTTTGGGCATGGCTGTGGTAGAAATAAGCAGTAATTCAAATGTGATACTCTTGTTCCTTGGAGTACCTGCACTCCCTGCCAATATAAAAGAGCAAGAAAAAAGAGCTTTTTTTTTCCTAAAGTCTCCCGTGTCTCCTGAGAGGAGCAAGGATTTACATCCCTGGGTTCTGTACGGGTGCCCAGGGCTGACATGCTGGGCTCAGGGCACTGCTGTCCATGCTCACCCCTGTGCTGCTGCCTGTCCCCAGAACCAGCACTGCACAATTATGAATTTTTCAATGCTGCAAATGTACTCTAGGTGTAAAAATTTCTGTCCAACATCCCCAGTGGCCCCGTAAGCTAAGCAAGAAAGTGACTTTATGTGACAGCAGTGGAGCAGAGCAAGGCTGGTCCTGGACCATTAGTCGCTGGCTTGTTGCTATCAGATTTTACTAACAAGAGGTGGCACTGGTACCTTGTTGTTCTGAAACTACTAGAAAGTCATTAGCTGTGATGTCCAAGCCAGAACCTACTGCATTTCCTTTTGTCATCAGCCAAGAGATCGTGATTAAAAGAGATGCATAATTAGAAATGATTTGACAGGAAACTGAAGAGAACCTCTAATCACTGTAACCCTGGACTTTATTCCAAAGACAGAATAAAACAGGACGGCTTGACTCTTCACGTCTTCTAAGCAGTGTAGCATTAAATCTGGTTCCAGTGAGTGTCATAAGCAACCAGGGAAGGAGAGGGTAAGAAGCTGCAGATGGCTGCGTCCCCAGAGGTGTGGAACCGGCTCCCTCCAAATCTTCAGCTTCCAGGACAGAGGAAGGGCCCCATGTCTCCGTCCTGCTGGAGGCATTCTGCCTGCGGGGAGGGAGATCTGCAGTGCTGTCCCTCAAAAGGCACTGTGCTCCTGGCAGGGATCACTGCCTGTCGGGGAAACATTAGGCTGAGCTCTAGGGACCATGACCATCCTGCGTCTTTGGAGGGAGGCTCCTCGTTCAGCCCACAGAGGCAGGGAGGGAGGAAGGGAGGGATCAGCCTTTGCCCTCCAGTAACCTCCTCCAGCCCAGCGTGGATGCTCTTGTGCAGCCACATCCCAGACCTCCACAGGGAAGAAGGTTCACACATGGGCAGAATGGATAAACCTAAGGACAGGTTTTAGTTACAAAATCATGAAATACTCCACTGACTGAAGAACTCAAAATAAATGACGTGGAGCCACTAGGGTCAGGTCCTGCAAGAAAAGGGTCCTGGACTGTCCATGGGCCCATCTCATGACACTGGTCCAGCACTTAAGGCATGCCCCTCTTTCTCACTGCAGTTACTTGCTAGGAAAGTCCAACAGCCAGCCCAGACTTTGGGAGGGCAAAGGAGACACTGCTGGTGAGCAGAGCAGAGCCCTTGCTGTGACCTGCTGCCACGCTCAGTCAGCTGTGCAGGCCCTGTGACAGGCAGAGCCTGTGGCTCAGAGCTGACAGGGACCATCCCCGCTGCTCCACGCAGAGGGGTTCCTGCCTGCAGTGATCACTCAGTGCCAGGTCCAGGGCATTTGCAGGCTCAGTGCTGCTCTGTGGTGCTGCTGGCACCCCAGGCTGCTGGCTGAGCCAAGGTCAGGGCTACCAGCCACCCACTCCTCTGTCACCAGCATTGTGCAACACGTGCCCAGGACCTGACTGCTGCATTTGCATTTTCCTCTTGCTAAGATGTGTCCCTGTGCAGGAAGCAGCTTTTGGGATAGATGGGGAATGTTGCTGAAAATAATTTGAAAGGCAAAGAGGGCTAAAATATACTGTCATGATGTTTCTGAGTAAATAAAGATAAGGGCGATGGAAGCTCCTCTGGCAGGGACATTAGCAGAGCCTCAGCAAATTAGTTTAGCACTAGAAAATTGACATGGAACGGAAACAAGACATTCAAAGCAAGGATGTGCTTTCACTAGGCACTGAGCCGAAGTTATTTGAGAAGAAGAAGCGGAGCTGGTTCCAGAGTAGCTAATTCATTTCTCCTTATCTCCCCTTGGCAGAGGCTCGCTGCCTAAAGAGGGCTTGATGTATGCCTGCTGCTTCCTCCCCTCTCCCCTCATGGCTTTGCCTTGCACAAAACAAGAATTAGTTCTGTTGCAAATGACTCCAGCTCCCCGTGGACTGCAGAGAAACAAATCCCAGCTCATTGGGCACCCGTGTGACACCCTGGCACTCTGAACCACATGGCAGCACTTGCACTTCCTCTGAGTTCAGCTCTCTGCTGAAATATTTGCTGGAATACAAATGCCAGTTATAAACACTTTTTTCCATAACATTTGTGTGTTGGTAAAGGCCCAGACTGATTCATTGTCACAAAACAAATGTGGCTTAATTTGCTTAATGAACCTCAACTGCCCACCAATCTTACTGCCTGATGACATTGCTGCGGTGCAAACCCGTTACAAATTTCAGAGAGGTACTAAAACAACAGGTTTGATATCTGCAAGATATAACACATCTTATTCTCTGTAGTCAGACTCATTTTCTCAGCAGTTCATTTTGCAGAGCCAGGATTCTATGGACAGAGATACTAGAACATCCTGCTGGACCGTTTTGTCGTAAAATGACTCTCCATGCTTGCATTTAAAACCAAGTGGTCCCTGTTTATGACACTTTATAGCTTAAGTTTCAAACGTGTCAGGGTTTGGCCAAGCTGGGAATCAAGCTGGGTTAACCTTGCAGCTTGAGGCTCAGCAGCTCTTCCAGGTCTGAGCTGAGCAGACATCAAAAAGCTTTGCAGTGTGTAATGCTGGTGAATAATAAACATTCTGTGATAACTTTAAGCTGCTGCTGTTATGGCCCTCCTTTAGCTGCTGTGTCTGAGGAGATCCTGGCCCCCTTGGTGCCTCTCTCTTCAGCCATTCTGTCCTGTCAAGGTGAACCTTTGCACATCTCTTGCTGCAGCTGTGCTCCATGTGCGGGGCACGTTCTGCCCAGAGCGGTACAGCGTGGTTTTCCCAGAGCCCCAGGAATCAGAGGGGAGCACTCCTGCCAGAACACCTCCTCTTTGCTTCCCAGCTATGCAGCCTGGCACGTGCCAGCTCAGTCTGATGTTTTTTCTGGATGTTTGCTAGATTTTTGGAAGAGGTGGAAAAAAGTGAACTCAGTCCATCCCTCCTAGCTGATGCTGAATTGAATATGTGTCAGCAAAGATGATGAGGACTCAGCCTCTGATTTTATAGTCTGGTGGTTTCCAATGAATTTTCAATAACCTCTAAGAAAAATTCTGCATTGTTCATAGTTCTAAGCTCCTCACTCTTTTTTTTTCTCTCTTATCACCCTTTATTTTGTAATCTCCCAACAAGGACTGATTCTGCTACATTCATCAGGTAGCAAACCGAATACATTTTGAGGATTAAATAAAACTAAATGTTTATAATCACCTGGGACACAATCTTCAGCAGTTAAAGACAAGTAAAGTGGTGGTTAGAGGTGAGTTATGAGTTGGAGAACTGTCAGATTCTGCTACAACAGCAGCACCCATGAATGATTCCTCAGTGGGAAATCTGGGTTGTCAGCTTATTGTGAGCATCTGTTATGTCACTGGCAGTGACATTTCCAAGTATAAAGCCCAGTTGGTAAGTTACTATTTTAGAGCAGAAGTATAAATTCAGCACAGTTTTATCAAAACCAGAGCATGCATGTAGCAAACTGGAACTCGATGTCAGCAGGAAACGTTTGTAACATGAACACAAACGCAGCAGGAGAGGGGTCAGCGTCAATCTTTTGGTAAGCCAGGGCTGGAGAAGCTGGGGGCAAGAAAATGTTCCCTGCTAAGCTTTCTTGAATGAGGAGACAGCTCCTTCCCTAGGGAAAGGCCCATGTGTACAAATCAAAATCTGAGAGTGGCCTTGCCTTATGTGGTCTCGGGCAGCATCTTTCATGGTGAAAGCACTGAGCAGCTCGTGAAGGACGTGTTTGTTCAGCCCACAAGCCTTCAAATGTACAGCCTGGCGAAGGCAAGGGAGCCTGAAATCAGTGCAGCTCTGCGCTGCCCTCGTGGCTGCAGCTCCCAGTGCCAGGAACAGCCCAGGAGAACATTCCTGAGCAAAGGACAGGCAACCCGAGCACGAACAGCCGCCCACGGTGCAGCCACAGCAGCAGAAGGGTTAAATGCTTGAGTCACGTCTTTTCAAGAACTGAAGGACTCGCTGAGAAAAGCTGTGCTGGCTTCCAGGGAAGCAGGCTGTAAACAGCTCAGCAGAGTGAGGACAGGGGCAGGGCAGGAGATGCGAGGGGTACAGGGCTCAGCCCGGCCAGCACGAGCCTGTCGGAGAGGCAGGAGCAGCTGCTCCCTGCTCAGCCGGCTTGTTCCGCACAGGACTCTCCATCTGTGCAGCACCAGTGCTCGCTCCAGAAACCAGGGCCTGTCAGATGCAGCCTGCTCTCGTGGCTGAGGCACAGGACAAGCAGTCAGGAGATTTAGATTCTGTTTATTGCTCTCCTGGTGGCTTCCAGAGCAAATGTGGGGAAATCACTTTGCTGCTTTGTGCCTTGTTTTCCTCCGAGATACTACTTTACCTTATTAGTGGAATGAACACTCTTTGTTTGTGTTTATAAAGTGCCTTTTGTTCTTTGGATGCAGTGCTAAAGCAGAACTAAACACGACGTATTTACACAGAATTTCTAAACCTTCAGAAACAGCTGGTCAGCCTTCCTACTGCTGGAAGGTAAAGGTCTGTAGACTCTATCACAAATAACTCCAACCCAGTCCAAAAGTCCCTGTGCTCCTCTCTCACTTCAGACACCGAAGAAGGGATACTTTAAAGTAATACTGGAATATGTGAAAAGAGGAAGAGAAATAAAATTTGTTCAGAGGTGAGCCAGTTCAAATTACTCCTCACTTTGGGAATTTTGATATTCTGCCCTGAGTTTTTCAGCTTCTTATTGGCATTGGTAATTGAATGGCATTGAAGAGTCAAGGTACCCCTCTGTATAACGCATTTTTTCCCTTCAGAATAAATCTTTGAGGGTTTTTGCTAAATCAGAGCACTGCAGACAGGCAGAACTCTCATTCCATGTGAGATTTCTGTGAACAGCACTGAGTCCAGGATGCACAGTCCCAAACACTACTGTGCTTTGGGAGCACAGGAACATCACAAATTGTCCCTGCAGAGTCATATGAAATTGAGCTAAATTGATATCTGCTTAAATATTCCAAGAGTTCCTTGGCTTGCACTTACTCTGGGATTAGCCCTGAGCCTTTATCAGAATTATGAAGGAGATCATGGATGGTCTTCACTGATAACACTTTTTTAAGCCTGAAAATGTTGCTTAATAGAAGTCATTTATGGAGCAGGACTGTGGGGTAAATCCTGCTGCCCGTTCCAGCGGGTGCCTTGCCAGGATGTGTGGAGAGGAATGTTCCTCCATGGCACTTCAGAAAAAGCTTTGTCCCACTCAAACCAACATTGCTGAAGTCCAAGAGCATTGCAGTCCATATTTCTCTGTATTCTCTGCCTTCCACTGAGTAACTGAGATGGGTTCTGCTCCTCTCCTATCTCCATGTGGTTGATTGTATATACAAGGAAAGCAGTCCAGCCATTTTTGTGTTTCCTTTTAATTCTCTTGTTGTTATTGGGACCGAAATGATTTTGTTTTTGTTTTTACTGCTCTGTAATGAGTCACTAGCTTATTTAATTTAATTTTATTGTAATTGTTATCTTTTCATTCTTGTTTTTTTTCCAGTCAGTTACTCATAAGACCACAAGATGTAAACAGGACACTGTTGCTTGGACAACTTCTGAGGGTAATTTTTTTCACTGTCACCCAAATGCAAAGCCATTTACTGAATGGTCCTCACTTCCTAAGAACTTTCTCCTCAGTCCATGTATATTTTCCCCACATGTCCTGTTTCTGTTGATCCTTATGTTTTCCAGCTAAAGGAGATCAGTCTGTCTAGTTTTGTTGTTGCCTGGAAACTTTCTTGGGCTTTCTAACTGGGCCTGATCAAAACTTTCCATGGAAATTTTAGTGATAGAAAATCAAGTATCATTTTATATTATTTATTTTGTAACAAATAAATCCTGCCAAAACATTTTGATTGAAACTTTGGGAGAAAGAGTTATCCAGTGAAATGTTAAATTTTCCTTTGCCATCTCCTCCATTTTCATGCCAACCTCATCTTTGGCAGAGCATCCTGTGGTGACTCCTTCTTGCCAGATTTCTTATTTTTGACCTGATTGCCCAGGGAAATGGGATTTATGTTGCTGTGCTATGTTTGCATGTGTTACATACAGGTGTCTCTTTATCCATCAGTATCATTTCAAAGCAACTGGCAGCTTTCCACCAGATCTGATATAAAGAGGTCAAAATTATGTTAACATTTTGTGCTTCACTGTAGTTGTCAGATAGAAAATAAATTTTATGAATGCATCTGTGAAGGGAAAAGCTTCAGGAGCAGTGGCCTTGTACTGACTAGCACAGCAAGCAGATGAGATGGAGAACAGTAAATGCCCAACTATGGGAAAACCCACTGGAGCTCACCCCATCAGGACAGACACCACAGGCATGGAGGCACAGAACAGCAAGACTCAGTTCTGCTGCCTTTGGTGCTGTGTTTCCTGTGAGGATGGAGATCCTCAGAACCTGTTAGACTGACTGTGAACGTGCACCAGTTTGATCGGAGATGGTTCCTATTTTGGGGCAAAGCAAAGTGCTTTTGTTCAAGGTGATCTGCAGCTCTGCCCTTGCTGGTAAGCAGAGAGCCAGGGACTCTCAGCCTCAGAAAGCTGAAGGCTCTGTCTGTGTGCTCCTGTTACCTCTGCCTCCCCAAAGAAGTTCAGAACTCCCTGGATATGCCACAGTTACACGTTCCAATCACAGTTTTAGGCATTCCCTAAGATGCAAATTGTCTGGCATGAAAAAGCATCTTTTGCATATTGATGTGCAGCTTCTACATGGAGTGAGGTTTCTGTAGTACCCAGAACTTAGCAGCCTCTGCAGATAACGTACATCAGGCCAGGAATGATCAGCTGGGATGGCACAGGGCTGCTGCAGAGACTGGCCATTGTCCAGCAGCACCAACAGACTGGATATGCCATGCACAGAAAGCTTTTCCAATGTGGAACCTTCCAATAGCCATGGCAAGTGATGGCACAGTTTAGGTGAAGGCTTTGAGAAACTCCAAGTGCTGTGGAAGCAGCTTCAGAGATTAGCAACAGGCTTTTCTCTGAGTCAGCAACGAGCCAGCCCACCTCCCCATGGTAGGAGGTACCAGGATGTTTGGAATGCCATCCCTAGGACAAGAGGTCAGACTGCACTTCTGACCAATGTGATCATTGAAAAATTTGAGGCTGCTTTTGCAAGAGTTAGCACCAGTTAACTGAAGTCAGATCCCAGCTTGGGTAATTCCATTCTACCTCCCTAAAATTCCCCATTTATTTCAAACAGATGTAGTGTTTTCCACTTCCTCCATTAAAGGCTGCTGAGTAGCTCTGTATGTTGTGCTGAGCACTTGCTGTGTTTCACCCCAAAGGTGGCTACAGCACCCAGGGAATGACCCAGTGCAGAGCTTTGGTACATTCAGTTCTGTTTGGGGGGCAATGCTGGTCTGTCTGTTCAGTGTGAGAACTGCTAAACATTCTCCCACAGAGCCATGGTTGGCAGCAAACAGCCAACAGAAGCCAGCACTAAGGATTTTGTCCTGTAGAGTATGAGGTACACACAGCCTCTGGCTGTAGCTCTTCTATTTATTACAAGTTGCAACTTGGTCACTTTCTAATAAGGGCAAAAAGCACCTTAATTTTACATCAGAATAAGCTGGCTTGGACCCTTAATTTCTGTGCCTCAATACTCATTAGTAACAGTGAAATAGCAATGCTCATTAATGCTCATTAATATTTACTATAATGGATGCTTTATGATCACTTTGAAAGGGAGATGAATTCTGGTTTTCCCATTTCTTCTGATACAGACAAGCTGATGAATGAACAAACTGAGCCGTTTATACCATACACCGTGCTAGACAGCTCCCAGGGCTTGATGGCAGCAGAAGCAAACACAGAAGTGCAGCCAGGAACATTAATTGAAAGCATGTTCAGGGAGACAGAACTGCAGCTTGGTCTTAGCGAGTGTGTGGTAGAGATAATGTAAAAGCGATTACTTTAGCAAAGGAAATTCACTGAAAAAGTATTCTTTACAGAGCACCAACTTACTCAGCTGGTGGGATTGCTGCCAGGAGACAGAGCCACTTAGTGCCACTTACACTGGGGACACTGAGAGGTGGCCACCTGCCTGCTGAGCCCGGCCCTGTGTCCTGTGCCCAGCCACACGACTCCTGGGTGGGTGCACGTTCCCTTCCCAAGGTTCCTTCATGTTCACCTGGAACCTGCCATCCTGAACAATAACCTGCACCCCACTGAGGTGAGGCACTCACCTGGAGTTTCTCTCTCCTTTACCTGCACGGGTGACCTGCCCACACCAGGTGCTGCAGTCACCTGAGGCATTGGTGCAGTCTAGGATCTCTCTGCTCATCTCTGAATTTCCACCAGTATCACTGAGGCACGAATATGACCCTTGAAATTCAGATAAACCCACAGTTTACCAACAAGCTGGAAAGGCAACTGGGAAATGTAAATGGAGGGTGCACTTGGGTTTCCTTATCGAGGACAACTGTGAACTAGCAGTGACTTAAAAATCAGCAGGAACAAAAGATAACCCTGTGTGCTTCTGCTGCCATTCACAGGATTTCTAAATTCAAGTAACACTCACAAACTTTTTTATTAAAAAAATCAATGTGTAGCCTTTTGGTTGCAATTCAAGTTCTAATAAAACTGTTTATTGAACTCCTTGACCCCTTCCTGGAATCTGCTGGAGCTTCCCAGAACTTTGTGTCATGTGGTTCTCGGTCATTAATAACCAAGTATGACACAGCAGTTTAGACGCACAGCAGCCTCTTCTCCGTGCGAGCAGGCGCCAGGACGAGCCCAGAGCACACAAACAGCTCAGCCCAGGGCTGCAGGATCCAGTCCCAGAGCAGCAGTGCCGTGATGCAGCACAAGCAGAAAGGGCAGAGGCAGGAAGTGATTCATCCCAGTACAGTACAACACGCGGGACACGATCAGAAAGATCCCAGCCTGCAGCCAGGACGAGTACAGTACTGGGCACACGGCTCTGGCCCCAGCCCGGAGCTTAGATCCATCTCCCAGTCTGTTTACACAGAAATACTCCTCCACCAGCCAGCTGTGCAATAAAAGCAGCATCTGGTGCTAAAGAGGGTCAGTGAATCGAAAAACCTCTGAATACATGGCTGATCTGTTCTGTCCACCCACTCATTTACGTTTATAAAGCCCTTCTGGCTTCTGCCTGGAAATCTTTGGCCTTCAAACCAGAGATCTCTCCAGCAGTTCTCCTCCAGCTCTTGGCCTGCTTTACTGTTCCCTGAATCTGTTTAGCCATTTCCCTGCCTGTTCCCAACCCTCATCCCCCCTGTCCCACCCCAGCTCGTGGCTAATTAATCATCTCTTCTTATGACAGCTGGACTGTAGCTAAGAAATTCTGAGTGTGGCTTTCCAAAGAGCAGAGCTGTTGTGTCTGCTGCAGCAAGATACATTCCAGGTACATTCTGCCTCACCAATTATATTCTTACAAGAAAATAAAAGGGCAGGGATATTGCTATATGGAGAAACTAATCACATTCTAGGGTGAGATGCTGTGCTTCAGCTACAGCAGAATGAAAGAGACTCATTGTGAATTGATTCAAAAGTCTTACCTCTGCCAGATTTGGATTTAGTTACACATGTGCATTTCCTACAAATAAAAGAAAAAAACCTGTGTGGACTTATTGGGGAAATGGGTTTAATTTTGATCAAGTTCCTTGAACTGACAATCACTGTAATTTCACTGGGGAAGGCTCAATCTTGCTGTAGGAAGTTGGATGGGGAGAGAGATGGAAAAGAGAAAATTGAAATCTCAGTTTAGGTGGGAATTAATACATTAAGTCAATTTTTTCTTTCCTTCTTATTTGTGTCCTAATCAGCTTCTGGTTACTTCTCCCTGTCTCCCTTCACAGTATTTAAATGCAGATTGGCAAACACTGGAGCCCTGCGTGCTCACTTCAGTTAAAGTTCATTTGTGAAGGAAATGCTTAAGGGCCCTGCATCCCTGGAATAGACTCTCAAGCTCCTGAGGTCCTACTCCAAGCATCAGATGTGCTTTGACCCACCTTCTCAAGCCAAGCACAGTGCAGGAATGTCATTTTCAAAAACAACGAAGCTGCAGAAAGGAAAACATTTGCTTGCAAACCCAGTTCTCCCTCTGGGGAGAGATCAAGAATGAGCTGGACATGCCAGGCTGATCAGTGCTGCTTTGTGCAAGGCTGGCAGACATTCAGAGGGGATGGTGATGGGACTGGTATTGACCCTACTCTAGAAAGGACCAACATTCATTTCAGGGGAAAAAACGGCTCATCTAGAAAAGGAGATCATATTTAGTTTAGTATTTTAGTGCATCTAGGTCAGCCCATTTAAAGCAAGTCCAAGGCTCACTGTCTTATCTGCTCTACTTTAGCTGGTGTTGGCCAAGACATCCCACACCCTGGTCTAGACAAAGCCTAGAAGTGAGGGAGACAAACAAATGACACGGGGAGTGAGGACTAAATGAGGGGAGACACAGTGAGCGAAGAGCAGACAGAAAGGAAGACAATGGAATGGAAAAAGCCAACATTATCTTTCTACTGAACATGACAGCTGGGCTTTCGAGGGGTGCTCTTTTCCCTAATCCACAGCACATGCTGCTTCTTAACTCCAGTGATGTGTTTGTTTATTTGTTGTGTGTTTTTGTAAAATGAATCACCCTTAGGAAAAACCCATGGACTTAAAATTACCAAGGGCAAAATCTCATTGTACGTCAGCTGCTCTGGCACAGCCTGTAGGTAGCTCAAGAGGAAAAGCTACTTGGGAATTTTCTTGTGAAGGGTTTCTCTGTAGGTTTTCTTTAAGGAAAATTACACTGCGCTGGACCCAAAAAGTGTGATGGGAATGTGGCATTGGAACCGTCCTGTTTTGTATAAATATTAAATAGGCATTGAACTTGGTCTCCCACAGAAGTACTCTGACCATTTCAGGCTCAAAATGATCTTTTTATTTAGGTCCAGTGAGCTGATGAATTTTTAATCAAAATTGAAGATCACAACAGGAGAGCCCTAAAGCAGCCACTGCTCTGGTGAGAAATATCCTCACATTAAGACTTGGGGCATGAGTTCTTCTCCTGGGTTTGACTCCAGAAATCTCTCATATCCCTGCTAATTGCCCTGCCTACTGGGCTGTTAATGATTTTGGGGTGATGACAGTTCCAGTGGATATATATCACTTGTATAGTGATTACAGTGAATTAGTAAATATGAAGTACCTGTACCTAAGGTCAACAAAACATCCCTCATATTTCTAGATCTCTATTATAAACACATCTGGAGAAAATCTTCACGCTTCATTTTGCCTCTTAAATGTCACATGCAAAAATAAGCACAAACACATCATTCCACCCAGTGTCCTTGCCCAGCTGATGTGAAACGAGCACTAAAGCAACAAGTATGAGGCATAACCACTATTTCTGTGTGCTGAAACCCTACTGAAGAGAAGAGCTGGTCTGCCACCTCCGCTGATCAGAGTTCTGGCCAAATGCTCCAGCCCCTCTCCATCCAGAAGCAACATTCTCCCTAAGAACACGTGGAGTCACAGGAACATATGTGGGGATTGAAAATCAAGTTTGACCAAACAAATACTCACTGGTCAATAACAATGGCAATATTAATTAAGGCTGAAATTAAAAGAACTAAAGACGTTTTCCCCCACGTTCTTGGGGGAAATGGGACTGGAGTCAGGCATTGGGCTTGTGATGTTCTCCCTGGGCATGTGTCCCCTCGGGAGAAGTGACAGCAGGAAGCAGGCAGGAGGGCACAGGAAGTGCTTGGGAAATTTCACTTAACAGTTAAAACCTCTACGTGAATGAAGCCTTGAGCCTGTTTTGCTTCAAACAATGTTCCATTCAGAGTATGACTCAACTTTTGGGGCCTGATCCAAAGCTCACTAAAGACAATGAGAGTTTTTCCATTGACTTGAGCAGCCTTTGGATGAGGGCCTTGATCCTGAAGGCCTGATTCACATGAGAAAGGCTGCACAAAAAAAGATCAAGTCTAGAAATCCTTGTTGAGATTGTACCCCATCCTTTCCTAGGTGAGTATTCCAAGCTAAAGCAATGACACCAATTGAGCCTGATGCTCCGCTCACTGTCCTGAACCTCACCTAACATTTGATGGCCACAGGGATTTATAAGGATAAATCCTTGGTCCCACACTTCATGTTCATGTTTGCATAGCTGATTCAGAGCTTTTCTTCCCTCTCGACTTTGTTTTGTCTAATGGTGTTATTGGAATGTAACTCATGAACCATTGAGTGCAGACTTCAAGAGATGCCACACAAAAGCCTAAGGTCAGTTAAAATTAAAAGCCTAAGATTCAGTCAAAAATAAAAGTGTCTTCATTACTGAGACCTAAGGTGTTGAAACTATAACGAAGGTTAAATTAATCGGACTTACTTTTAGTAGATAATGCTTTCACATGCTGGTTTTCAGGGCAGGGTTTTTCAGTAGAAAAGGTATAATCTTTTTCAGCCACTTTGGATGATAAAACTCATGATGTTTGGGTAAGATGTCTTAAAACGCCATTATTCAACCATAAAAGAAGAGAAAGACCAAACAATGCAACGTTTGGACCTTGCAAGTTCCTCCCTGCTGGCTGTCTTTTCAAAGCAAGTGTCATCTGAAATGATTTTATACATTCCTATACCATTCCCAGACCCTGTCCTCTCTACACAAACATCCTGTGCAGGGCGGCTGGGGCTGGGCTGTTCTCTGCTGTGACACCTTGCTCACAAACACATCTGCAGGGCTCCGTGTGTGCCAAACCTCTCGCACCCACTCAGCGTAGCTGGGCTGTGCCTGACAGAGCTTTCCATACAAAACCTCTTCACCCTTCCCTTCAGTGCTCACCATACGGTGCATAAATAATATTTGGTTGTCCCGGTGGAGTTACAACTAAAAAAAATGTTTTCACCCATCTGGTTTGTATTAACTTTACAAGGGAAATGCAGAATACAGGGGATTTTTTTTTTCCTTGTATAACCATGTCCACACTCTGGCTGCTGCCAGGACCATCCTGGGTCACCCAGGGAAAGCTGCAGCCCTGCCACAGACGGGGTCCAGTGTGACAGAGCCAGCAGTGCTGCTGAGGGGAGGTGAGAGCTGCCTCACCTCCACGCCCAACCTTGCAGAAAATCCACTTGGGTGATTTCTGTCAAAGCTTCTCCTTGCAAAGCTGTGCTGCCGCATTTTTAAGCCCAGCCAAAACCTCAGATTGCCTCACAGAACTGAGTGGTCCAGGATTCATAAACGTAATTTCCCAGGATAATCCTTGACTTTTGTTTCAGTCTGTTATTCCCCACTTAATACCCACAGCTTTTTAATTGGTTATTATTATTTCTTATTATATTTGAAAATTTTAAGAGTCTCTTAAGAAGCAAAAAGGGGGCATAATTAAAGAAAAACACAGAGAATAATCAAAATGTAGTGTGACTTTTCAGATGTGACAGACATTGATTCTTCTCAGGAGGGAGACAGGAAACTGTGGTGGGCCAGAGCCCTCAGCCCTCAGCTGACTGCAGAATGTCCCCTCAGGACTAACTTTGTGAACCCCAGGCACACAAGAACCACCAGCAGCTCCTGTGCCCAGCTCCACAGTGCAGCCCAAGCTGCTGCCAGACAATATTTTCCATTATTTTGATGTTGTAATACAACATTTATTTACCTGATTTAAAAGCAACCATTGACCTGCCACATGACTTCAGACACATTAATTCAGTGTGCTGGTTTTTATCTTCTGATGGCCTTTCAGCCCTTTAGTTCCTCTTCTAATCATAGATAAAATATAGACAGTGACGACAAAAGGGAAAGATGCAATATGAATACTGATCATGGTGAATGAAGAAGATGGCACAACATGTTCCATTTTTTAATGGCATCAGACCCAGACTTGATCCAAAATCAGGCTCATTTCATATGTGTGGCTTCTTCTGCACCTCATGTTGAATGTTTAGCTCTTTTGATTGGTTTGCTACATCAGTTCATACATTGCTGTTACAGGTAGTAGGTGCAAGACCAAACCTCAGCTTTAAGTCACATTATATTCAAATAAACAGAGATCAACATAACAAAGTCCTGCCATTGACTTTCGTGGGTACTGAGCTCATCTAAAGATGTCATTACTGCAAAACTTCCTATGCTGTACTGCAAACTTAACTATAGTTTGTCATCATTACACTTAAGGATAGGCAGAGACAGTTCCTCAACTGTCACTCAGGGGGCTGTGCACAAAAACAGCCAGACAGGCTGGACAGCATCTGTGAGAGACTCTGATTAAAATTCAAGCTACCTTTCAAAGTACAGGTTTGAGTCTGAAATGTTGCTTATCATGAAGAGAGGATCTGTAGAAACAGAAATGGGAAGATAAGGAGGATGAGACTGGCAAGCACAGAGTCTCCCAGTGACTCCCAGTGCTGGGATGACCCCAGATTGAACAATCCAAGATGGGTGACTTGGTTATGAAAAAGGGTAGTAAACAAGGAAAGATCATGCATGGAAAAAATAAACATCAAGGGCTCGAACGGGGCTGTGCAGCAATGCCAAGCACCAGCTGCTGCCAGCAGCGCTGTGACACATTCACACCCGGGCAGCCAGGGCGGGGTGGGTTTGATCGCTGCCTGATTGACGCTAATGACATTCCCCAATGCCTGTGGCTTTCCTCACACCACTCCCAGGAGGCTCAGAGGCACATTCCTCCTCAGCTCTAATGTGAAAAAACATATTTTGTGTCAAGTTAAATGATGCCAGGTGTTTGCTCTGGTTGCCTGAACTAGAGGCACGGTTGGAGCTCAGCCTGTGCTTCCCAGCAGTGGGAACTCAGCTCTTCAGAATGCACCAGTTACCTGCTGGTGCCTCCAGCCCGGCTCCACATGCAGCTTAGATGGAAGAGATCCATCCTGTGACATTGTGAGACAGCACCATCTGTGAGTGTGGGTGCCAGCCCGGCAGAGCACTGGGAGCTGCCGTGTTTATTTGCGTTGCCTGGAAGCCCCATGGAGGGATCAGGTGTGTGTGTGACAGACACAAGCCTAAAGCACTGCACTCTGCTGGACGGGTTATTTACCTCTGCTGCTTTTGTCCTGCCTGTCAGGAAAAGCCTTACTCCTGCCAGGGACAAAAGTGCACCAGGAATGGAAAGAGGAGTAGGTGCACTGCCTCAAATCCCACAGCACAAGACCCGAAGCGTCACCCAGTCCAGATCATCAGAGCATTCTGAAAAGCTGAAACCTCATACCAAGCTAAACTCAGAACTTCTGAGCCCAGTCCCCCAGGCCAGTGAGCAAATCCTTCATGTGAAAGAAGAGGTGCCTACAAATGCACATAAATGCATTGCTAATTTTGAGAGTGGAAGGTGAAGTTTTCAGATGCTCTGTGCCTAAAGAGGTCACTGCCATAAACATTCAGCAGGTCCCAGGAAAGCTACTGGCAATTGCTAAAGTTCAGAATTCCTGAAAATCTGAATCTTTCTGTGCTAGGACCCTACTTCAGGAATTGCAGTTTATAAACGACTGATTCATGGCATACCTAAATTTAAGAATGCCAAAGAATCTAGCAGAATCCATGTGCCCAGGACTCCCAGAGCCAGTTGCGTGAGAGCTCTGGAGGCTGGCTGTGAAACCTGTGTGCCATGGGCTCACACTGGCTGTGTTCCTCAGCCTGGCAGGGCTGGTGCTTGCATGTTCCATCCTGTTCTCCTTTCCACCTTTCAATCTCTCACCAGGATCAGTAACAACCCTCTGTGTTTTTACAATCAGTAAAAACACAGACCAGCCTGGATTGTTCCAACACCTCCAAGTGTGTGCCGCAGCAGTGGGACGCACGGCTGGAGGAGGCGCAGCAGCAGCAGGAGGAGGAGGAGGAGGAGGGCTGCCTTTCTCTTCTCCCTCGTGCACACAGAGGTGCTGGCCCAGGCACAGGGAGCATGACAGGACAGGCTGCCACCTGAGCAGCATCTCACACCAGCTGAGCCCATGTCCCTCACACCTGGAGAAGGAATGGGATGGACATTCTCAATTTGAGGCATGGGGAGTCCCAGATTCCACCCTGCAGACCCTGTCCGTGCACAGCCCATGCAGGCCTCGAGTCCGAATGACAGGTTCAACATTGCATACACCCAACCAGAAATCTTTCAATAGAGACATTCCTTCAGGTCTGAAAGCCTGGCTGAGGGTGTGAGTGCACATCTATTTATAGCAAGACAAATATTTGTGTAAACATGTAGAGGAAAAGAAGGCAAATCTTTAAATTAGAGTACACTCTGAGAAAGGGAGATTAAATAGTGAAAAACTTCCACATAGGTATTCTGGATTTTTTTTTTAGAAAATATTTTCTTGAACAAAGATCTAGATCAGTCTTTTAACTGTCTATCTCTTTCCAAATTTTCCAAGAGCACTTTTTTTGATTTTCTTCCAATTCCCTGGTGACCCAGTCACACATATGCATTTTCTCAGGATTACCGCAGTGATTCCTTTGTGATGATTTCTTTATTCTGCATTTTAAAATAAGGCTGAACATTGAGGCTTAGAATGTTAATCATGAGAAGAAGAATCACAGGATAACCAGTGTTTGGTTGCAGAGCAGTGAAGTTGCAAATCAGCGGCTGAGGACAAATACCAGACACACACAGGCTTCAGGAGCAGTCCTGAAATACTTAAACACAATATATTTCCCTTAACACAGCCCTTTGAGGCCACAGTCTTTTCTAAAACAAAGGGTCTTCCATGCAGAACACACTCGACACCTTTGTCAGGCCTTTCCAGAGCAAAGTGGGGAGGGGGCACAGCTTGCTCTGGGCAGAGGGGCTCGTGCTGTGAGCAGCCAGCTTCAGCAGGTGACGCACGACTTCTGTGCACACCACTCCAAAAGGCAGCTGTGTGCATTTTCAGCTGCTTCATGGCAGTTGGTCATGTTTGATCAACTAAACTCAGAAAGTGGCAGTGCAATTGTGATGCACAGGACTGGGAGCAGGAAGGCTTCCCAGCCACTGTCTGAGCATGGCTTCTCCCACACCCCAAAATCTGCATCTCACATCGAGGGCAGGAGCTTTGGGGGGTTTGTGATCTGCCTCTTCTCATTGCTCTGCAAATCTGAGTCAGCCACAGAAATAAGAGGGGGACAGGAAAAAATAGAAAGGGAGAAGTGGTCAAGGCATTCCTGTGTGACGCAAATGCAGTGATGTCAGAATTGGAGACCACAGACACCTCTGCCAAAATGAATGGGATTCCAGCAGGCTCCAGCTGGTCTCATGGTTTGTGCATTCTGTGTTGTTTCCTGGATACCAGCAATTCCCAGCTGTAAACTGAGCAACCATTAACCCTTCCCTGCTGCGGGTTTCCAGGCAGTCGCTCATGGGGAAGTTTTTCCCTCTGGTGAAAGATTCCCATATTTCATAACCAGGCATCTTGTATGAATCAATGGCCAACTTAAAAATAACCCCTTGACCCTAAGTGTCTGGGACAGCCATTGGAACATGGAAAGGAGAACCTTTTATACAAAGCAACATTTATTATCTGATCTTTCAGCTGCATCCCTGTGCCCTTCAGCTTCATTCCCCAATCACCCATGTGACTTACCACCTTTATCACTTTTCCTTTCCTACTTCTTTTTTTCTTCCTTTTCCCCCCCCCCCCCCCCGTTCCTTCAAGTTCATTTTTCATTTTTTCCTTCCTAGCTCTGCAATGAGAAGATGAGGCATAGCTTTAGTGCTGAATTTACTCTGGGAATAGATCTGAAATCCTGGATCTGACATACAACTCCCAGAAATTTTTGTGAGGCAAAGCATCCAAATTATTAATCTGGTGGCTGATTCCTTCCTGGCACAAACTGAAAACCTAATTTTGGATCTCAAATGCCTGAACTTCCCGAAAGTAAAAATCTAGGCATGGATTTTTTTTGGCTGAGCTAGCCCTCCCACATCTGGGAGGGAACAAGAGCTTGAACTCAGGCCAGACCAAAATAATCAAATATCTCATTTATTAATCTCTACTAATCAAATTGTATTCAAGCTGCAGGGACAGGTCCCCCTGCTCTTCTCTCCAGGTACTGATAGACAATGAAAAACTTAACACAGACACATCAGAACAAACCTCATGGACTGAGGTGACAGCAGAAAGTGTGAGTGCTTTTGAAAATTGGTAGGGAAAACACAAATACATGCAAAATCAGTGCAAGTTAAAATGCACTGATTACATTCTTCAACAGTATAGACTTGTCCAAAGCATGAAGCCGTGAGTAACTCCAGCAAGGGCTGAACTGCATTTCCAGCCTGCTCAGCACAAAGTGCTGCTGCTGTCACAGAGGACACTGATTAATTTATCTGACGAGAAAAGTGGGGCAGTGCTTCCCAGCCAAGGAGCAGCAGAGGCTGGAGCTCTTCCCCTCGCTCGTGGGGCATCCCAAAGGCTCTCCTGTCCCCTGCCTGACCTCCCTGCACGGCTTTGCTGCCTCCACCACTGCCACTTTCACCAGGGCAAAGCTTGGACTCCTCTCAATTCCTTTCTAAGTTCTGAGCTTTTATGGCTCATCCATTCAACTTTTTCTCAACTAACATGAAAATTGTTATTTCTCATATGGCAGGAAAACCTCAACTTCAAGAAAAATAATAAAATAGCAACATCTAGAAATGCTGATACTGCAGCCACCTCTTCCTTGGGCTGTGGTCAGTGCCCATGGTCAGATCCCCACCCACAAAATGAGCTCAGGCCCCAGCAATGGATCACAGGACAGCTTTCGTGGAAGCTGAGCACAAAGAGAGCCATTCTGGCCCCATTCCTCATCTTAGCTCAGGGTACAGCTGCAGCACAGCCAGAGAGACTCTCAGCTTTCCGTGAAGACATGGAAAGACTCTCAGCTAAGACATGAAGCACTCGGCCAGGTGGGTTCCTGTCCCCTCCTGCCCAGCCTCGCAGTCACCGACTTCTTGCCTGCTCTTTATCATTCTGCTTTCACACATTTTGACTCAGCTAAAAATAGATCCATGTTCCATCTTTCTGCTGGGTAGTGCTGCAGAGCCAGCCCCACTTCTCATGTGGAATACAATGCCCACCCTCCAAAGTGTTTGCTACTAGGTGTATATATAATCAGCACATGCTGTGAGTAAGTATAAGACAAAAGGAGTTGATCCTCCACAGTGTGATAAGGCTCCATTGTGTGCTTTGGGAACATCTTGGGGACCTTTGAACCCCAAAAAAGTGACACCATTGATACAGGCAAAAATATCTCTTTGGGCCTAAAGATGCACATGTATGGCACTACTGGCAAATAGCTAACATTAAACACAACTGTGATATTTTATCCTGTGAAAACAGAATAAAAATCTGAACTGTAGAACTATAGGACAGTTTAGGCTGGGAAAGTGTTCAGCAGGCCATCTAGTCCAGCTGCTTTGCTCACAGAGGGCCAGCTCAAATCACCCTGAGGAGGAAGGGTCTCTGACAAGGCAGATGTGCCAGAATGGGCCTGTCCCACTCCTCGATTGCCAAGGAATGTACAGTCCTGCATGCCCTCAGCAACTCCTCAGCCAAAGCCTTTGGAATGCTCACTGTGATGTTCATGCAGATCTCTGGTTTCCCAGCTTGGTAAAAATTAATTTTGTTCGAATCTCGCTCTTAGAACCATTGGTGGTCCTGTGATAATTATCAGCGGAACCCTGTCAGAAGAGCACAGAATGACAGCATGGTTGGGCTTGGGAGGCACCTTGGTGGATCATCTAGTGCAAGCCCCCTGCTAAAGCAGGAAGATGCTGCCAAGGGCCAGTCAGGTCAGTGCTATCGATGTGTTACAGAGCAGCCAGCCCAGCACACCAGGATTAGTCACAGCAGAGATGAAACAAACCTGCTCGGCCTCCTTCCCTTTGCTCTGCTCTGATGTTCACAGATAAACCCATGCGGGAGAAGCTGGAAAGAACTGAATGTCCTGTGGGAGCTCTTATCAAGACCAAGAGTTGAACAGCCAATAACCACTCAGCAAGTCACCTTCTAAGTTTAAAAAGCAGCCTGTTGTTCTAAAGTATGTTAGTCATCAACAAATTGGCTGCGGTGCTCTTCACTCCCTCAGTTTCCCCTCTCCAGTCTCCCTCTGCTGGGATGAGCCAGCTGTTCATCCTTACGGTATTTTATGGACAAGAGCAAAAATCTTTTACCATTTTTAGGATCTAAATTGTGTCACCTCGTTCAGAAGGCTGACATGTGTTTGTTCTATCATTGTTTGCTCTTCCTGCTTTGAACTGTAACCTCTGGGGACAGGGACTTTTTGTCATGCAGTATTTGCCCAGCACCAGCACAACCCTGTTCCTCTGAGCCTCCCTGGCACCCCCCCCCAGCAACTCCAAGCTACACAGGATTTGCTTCTGTGATTCTTCACCACTGGAAACAGACTGAGCTCCTGGCAGCCAGAGCCTGGCTGGAAAAGCCCACCACGATGGGGATGCAGGGTGTCTCAGGAAATGTCTGTCTGTGGGGCCAGGTCCCTTCCCTCTCCATTTCCCCTCATGCACAAAGATACAAGGGTACATTTCCCAGTACAACCCAGTCCCTTTTTTCTTTCCACATTTCATTATTTATGAAGAATAGGGCACATGATCCACACAGGGTGGGTTGATTGAGGCATCTCTTAAAACGTTTATCCAAAACTGCAAGGCTCAGTTTCTGGCACCCAGCCAAGCTGAGCACAAGCAGCAGGCCAGACCCTGCCCCACTGCCCTGCCCTTGCTTCCAGTATCAGCTCTGCTATTCCCAGGATAGCCCATATTGTGAGCAAGCACTATTATTAATCATCTGTAATTTCAGAAGTACAGATGGTTTGCTTAGCAAGTACAAAACATGGAATTGGCTGGGACAGCAGGAGGTAGACACTTAGCAAACATCTCTACTCAGAGCTCTTATCATGGTTAATTCTTTAGAGTAGCCGCTCATCAAGGCTGCGATGGCTGATTAGGTTTTTAACTTGCCAGTTTGTAGCATTTGACTACAACGTGACTGCAGGATCAGCTCCTCCCCGGGAAAATGCCACCACTGCCCTCTCCTGTCCTTTCCTTGTCTCCTGTTTCCATTCCTTCTTTTCCCGGTTTTTAACTCCGGACCTACAATCTTCTGGTGCCTGTGACACAGAAGAATGCCCAGGAGATTTTTTGTGCCCTCTTCTTTGTCCTGTTTCGAAGCGCTGGGGACAAGAATTGTCTCTGCCCTGTGGTTGTCGAGTGGCACAGAGCACAAAGCTCTTGCCAGGGGCTCCGACTGCCGAGGCAGTGGCAGCACTGCTGGGGCTGCAGCACAGCCTGCCCAACTCTCAGCTCTGCAAGGGCAATGGCACAGAACTGGCAGCATTAGGTTGTTGTTTCTTCTGGCATTTCATACCAATATCTACGCCTGAAAACCTCTTTAATAGCTCGTGGAAGAACTTTGGGTAAGCCTGTGTACTTCATGGAGCAAGAAGATCATTCTGGGAGTGACAAGGTTTGGGTAGCATCCCCTCTCCCACTGGTCCTTGAAGGTTTGGGTCTGTGCTGAACACTGAGTTTGTCTCAGAAATTAACAAGTTACAAAATCTGTGGTAAATACTGATAGCACAAAAACCTGAAAAAACACAGGCTGAATATGCCACAAAAACAGAGGTCAGTGAGCACGAGAGAATACAGGCACTGGTCATAAACACAGCTAAGCACAAATACAGCTCGTTCTGATTCCTTGCATAGACACAAGGCCTTAGCTGCGCAAAATCTGGGAATCACATGTAAAACTGTGCGACGGCTACCACAGTGCATGTGCTGTGCCTGCCAGAGGCTGCTCTGGGCAAGGAAAGCCCTAAAAGTACACAAGTGTCAGACTCCAAACTCCACTGGAGAGCTGTTACACAGAGACAGACTACTGAATATTTAGGAAAATATCAATCAGCCAGAATACAACCAGAGTTTCATTTTGTCATGCATAAAAAGGAGACACCGTTTCAGTCTAGCCTTCACCAAAATAGTTGGGAAACAGCAGATTCTACATTCCACCCGATGATAAAACAAGATACAGGTGTGCAGAAGGTGTGTAGAAATATGTCCCTTCTGCCTGTGGGAGGCTGGGCAAAGCCACACAGATGTTTCATGCTGGGACCAGCTGGAGGTGGGGACATGCCCTCAACATCACCCACTGCAGGGAGTCATTTCACCTGGAAGGAGAAATGCAATGAAAAAGAATCTATTTCTGGTTATTCCCAATTCCATAAGCAGGAGTCCCTAAAGAGGGAAGGATGTCAAAAGATCATTTCTGACCACATGAACACCAAAGCTCAGAAGACAGGCAGCCAAGAGAAGGCAGCTAAATTCCCAGTTATGTTTCTGGGAAAGCACAGCCCTATGACACAATCCTAAAAACGTTACCTGCTCTTAGCACGTTAGAAGCAAAGTGCAGGGGACAGAACAGTGACATCCTGAAACTCCCAGCCCAACAGAAGTTTCTCTGAAGTAGATTTATAGAGCCAAATGCTGAAAGACTTGAAAGGGAATATTATGGTCCTTTAATTTGCCCTGAATACAGAGGTTGTAATTCTTTTCAGGCCTAAACTAACACATATGTTCCCAAAATGGATCTAATTCCATCGTGATTGTTCAAAACCTGGTGAAGCCACTGCTGTCCCTGATAAACAACTACAATGTTAAATTAACTTCACTGCTGGAATGTTGTATATTACTCATTTTAAAGAGACTTTTTTTTTACTTCTTCTTCTAGCATGAAACCTTGTCCTGTCTTTGTCTGCAAAACTGAAATGCCCCAACTATCACATGACTTTGACTGCAAAGATCTAGTCAGGGTGGTCAAATAATTTCTAAAATCCTTCCTTTGAGGTGAATTTAGCTTCCAAAATTTGTTTACCAGCTACTGGATTGTTTTTGTCTTTTCAATTCCCTTTGGAATTATTGCATCCTGGTTTGAGTAAGTGGACATCAGAACATTGTATTTAACAAGAAGCATTCCTAACATGGAATCATTTTCATTTTTCTGGAGGTCAAATGGCTTTGTAGCCCATGAACAACTGTGTAACTTCAAGGGACAGCCTGGCTCTTCAGCCACTCCTGTTTCCTGATCCTGGGTGTTGAAATTATGTTGTTTTGGGAGGTTTCTTTGTTGGTTTTTTCCTTTCTTTTCTTCTCAGAATTTTTTTTTTGTGAGCTATGAAAAGAAGCTCTTCATGAAAAGTTAGAGGAGAACAATCTCCCCTGGCCTTCCTCCAGTTCCTGGAGGTAAAAGCATGACAAGCAGCTTTATTCCATAAAACTGACAAATAATCTTTGCCAGATTTTTCCCAATTAGGACCTATCAGTCTTTACAATGAAACCCTTTATTTGCCATAAACAAAGTCCAATTATATCTCCCTAGGAAAAGGAGGAGCAGGTGCTTCCACAGGCAGAATATGAGCACTGCTGAGGTGGAAGGGCTTTGGGCTGAACTTAACTCCTTGCATTCAGCACTTGTGCTGCAATGGTGATGACTTGGCTCGGATAACTGACCACAGAGACACTGAGGAACTTTGATGATCCTACCACCCAGACCCAGAGATCACCCAAACATTCCTAGTCAAGGATTCTCCAAGGGGCTCTGGCACTGTTTATAGTCAATAAATCCCCATGCAAAGCACAGCTGAAACCATCACTGGAGCAGTCACAAAGATCTGTTGCTCCAGGCTCCACCAAGCTCTTCGCACATTTTTGACTCCCGGCTGCCTTCAGGGTGGATGAACCCTCAGGGGTGGACTCTCCACCCTCACAGTGGAACATGACAGTTCTGGATGCTATGGGAAAGCCAGGGAAACGGGATTCAGAAAGTGGCCAGGCTCAGGGCTTGTCCTGAAAAGCACCTCCTTTCTGTGTTACCTAAAACACACCACTGGACTGGCCCAGGGGGGAATTCCCTATGCTTGAACATTACATTCTGAGGTTTATTTATTAAACACAGAGTATCCAGAAAGTTTTGCATCATATCTGTCATTTTAATGTCCAATAGTTCCACTGTGAAATTATTTTTGATTAAGATACAGAGTCACAAAACTTTTAGGGACTCTCTTCTGTCACGGAATGTGATTCACCACTCTATCCATACAGGCCATGATTAATTTGGGCTGGTTTTAATTATTATGAGTCTTATTTTAGCAACTTGGCTGTCCTGAATCCATTTGGATTTGATTTGCCTGCAAAACTCATGCATGGGATAACTATAACCTGTCACAAAAAGCACCCGTTCACCCTCGTGTTAGGGGGGGTTGGTTTTTATTTCAGCTTATTGAAAAATTACAGTGCATTTTTTCTCATTTTGTATTCTCTATTTGACACATTAGAGAAGTAAACATTATGTTGCATGTGCTTTAAAAATAAAACCCTTTTTCTCGTTTATATTCAGAAGGGAAGTCACTTCACTGGAAGTGGAAGGCGCTCAGTGTTTCTGAGGTGCAAGGCCACAGGCTGGCATCACACACCCCAACATTTCCTGAGTCCCCCTGGCACTGCAGATTTGCGTGCTAGCCCTCTACAGCTGGAACCACACATCTGGGAGCCAGAATTAGAACCAGAAGTTAAGCAAGTTGTAGCTTCCCGGCTATGTAGCCAGAATTTCCAAAGTGACAGGATATTGTGGTATCTCCCTGAAAGCTGTCCTCACCTTGCCGATGAATTACAGTTCCTGTAATTTTTGGCCACTTGGCATCACAGGATCCCATGATGTCAAACAGTTTCACCAAGAGAATCGCAGTGGGATAACTCATCTTGGCTTGTGGGGACTGTGAAAAAGCTTGCTAATCGCTGGTTTACAGCGTGCATGTCAAAACATCTACTACAGCTGGGACTTGTGTGACTGAGCTTCTCCCTTACAAGAAACTAAATATAGATTTAAATGCACTGGGTAACGTACTGAGCCAAAGTAAAAGTGTCCTGAATCAAAAATGGCAGTGGAATTGGAAGCATACAGCTGTTCCCACTGATCCAGTTGGATTTCTGTTCCTACTGGGCCAGTGAAAGGAATAGTAAAAGAGAAGTGGTGAGATCAGGCTACTCATGTATTGCTTATAGCCTCTTGGCGAGAGTTTGCACACATTATAAGGACTAGAGGAGTTGGCATTCCTTTTGTTCTTTGGGGGTTTTGGGGGTTTTTGTTTGTTTTTGTTTGTTTGGTTGGTTGGTTTTTAATGATAAAAACTAGAAGAGGAAAGGGAAACAATATAGTGTATATTTAATGTTTTACTTGTCTCAGCAAGGGTCTAACAGCCTGGTGCACCTGGTTCAGAACCTGGCTGCTGAGGGCAGTTTGTTATAAAAACTGGACTGTAGAGCTGCTTCTCTAACCACCACACTGCTGCAACCAGTGAGAATGGGGCTGCTCTGGGTGACACCTGCTCAGGGCTCTGGGCACCAGAAAAGAACTGCAGCAGCTCGGATTGCCTTTGTCCATCCAGCTGCAGGAAGGGATGCCTGGATGAACTGGGACAGGAACGGAACACCCCCATAGTTCCATAATTTTGACAGCCTGCTTAGGAGCCGGAGCACGTTTCCACCAGGGCTTTGAAATCTGGGCCAGAAGCCAGGTTAAGTTAACTGCAGTATCCCAGCTCTCAAAATCTCAGCTTCCCGTCTTTCCCATGTTTCCTCTCAGCAGTGCTGGTTCGGGGAGGAGCGGGGAGCTCGGGCAGCTCACCTGCAGGGTGGGAGCTGGCACGGGGCAGCCTGTGCCTCCCTCCAGCCCTGAGCACAGCTGCACGAGCCTCTGGCCTCTCCAGCCCTGCTTCCTCACCCAGCTTTTGGTGCTCAGGCAGGAGACTGTCTCTCCTCAGTTGTGAGCAGGGATGAACCTCCTGAGGCCAGGTCCTGCCCGGGTCAGCTGGGACCCGCTGCCACCAGAGCACAGCAAGTTCCAGGCTCGGAGGCTTTGCTGCTCTTTGCTGCTGGCAGCCCAGCAGCAGCGGCTGCTCTCCCCACAGCCACGGGCAGAGAACAAGCCAGGGGAGGTCATCCCAAACAAACCAAGGTTTGCAGTACAGCACACGTATCTTCCCTTTCCTTTCCCTAACAAACCAAGCTCGGGCTTCATGAGGTTTCCCACTCTGGCCAAAGCAAGGTGTTTATGCCGTGTTCTCATTTTGTACAGAACAATGGCCAGGCCATCAGGACTGAAGTGCTGGATGTCCCTTCTCGACATGACATGGACATTGCAGAGTGTCACAGAACAGCTGGTGAAAATTCCTACAGACTTCCCAATGAAAACAGAATTTACAAAGAATCTTCTCTCTCTCAAGCACTCCAGGCAAGAGTATGGCATTATTCAGAGAGGAAACATACCCACAAACCAGACAAAGGACACTGGCTTTAATCCTGCCCATGCTATAAACACCCAGTGGAACTTCAGAGAGATCATTTAAATCTCATTTTTATTCAGTTTGCTATGGATTTCTATGACAGCCAATATCTGTTTGATTTGTCGCTAGTTTGTGTGTTGTTTGCCTTTAAAAAACAAGTGACTGGGTCTGAAGAAATCCTGTGGAGGGAGTGAAAAATTGTTTCTCCCCTTGAGGAGCAATTGAGGCTGCTCGGGACAGAAGCTTCCAGGGCAGAAGAAAGAACATGCCAGACAAATGGAGAGAGACAGGCACAGCAAGGAGCCCTGAGAGGGACAATTGAGCAAGCACCAGGCTCAGAGGTGATGGGAAGACAGAGGAGGAGCTGCTGCCCAGGCTTGGGCAGGGGAACTTGTTTATAAGTTCTTTTATTTCTAGTCTGTCTTAGCTAATTTGGAGTTTTCTTCATTGAAAAGGTTAGGCATTTAAATTTCTATTCTGACACAACTTGGCTTTTTTGGATTTGTTTTGTTCTGGCTAGTCTGGGTCACTTGGTAAAGTGTTCAAAAATGTTACCACATTTCAGAGAATAACTCAAAGGATTCATTGGTGCTTCAGTGATGTCTGAGTCCTGCAGGTGGAAGAGCCTGACTCCTCTGGCCTCGGCCTCTTGCTGGCAGGAGCACAAACTCAGAATGCTGCTCCTTCTAAGAAGTATTAGTTTGTACCATGATAAGAGTCTTCACTTTTAATTTCTTTTCTCTGAAACGGTTGGGTTTTGGTGCTGGTTTCAATTACTGAGATGACATAAAAAAGCTGCAATGAATTTCTGACAGAGCTGAGTGGAAGTGAGGACGAGGGCCTGGGCTTTTCAAAGCCTTGCCTCACTGCTCTGTTCTCCCTGGCTCTTGAAGCTGACTGAGAGCCTTGCACTGAAATGGCCTGAAGCACCCAGCTACGGCTGTCTTTTCTCCTCAGTGACACAGGGCACCATGTTGAAAGACCCACCATAATTTTACAATCCAGACCAAAAAATGAAGCATTTGAAGAGCAGATCTCCAGCTGATGTTAACAAGGGACTGCAGACACTGAGGAGAAGCAGCTCCTGTTTAGGGGGATGGAACTAAATCCTGGGAGAAGACTCAGCTCTCCTTTTGCAACTGCTGTGTCAGATCACATGTTCAGGCTCCCTGGTGGCCCCATGGGTTATTCCTTAAACAATTTCTGGAACAGTTTTCCTTGGTTCTACATTGTTACATAGAGATTTACCACAGCTTTCTTGCAGGACACAGTCAGACACAGTCGAGTTTATGCCACAGCTAAATAATGAAAGTAACTCAAAGCTCACATTACACCTACAAGAAAAGCCCATTGTGTTCCTCACTCATCTGATATATAAGTCCTGTTACAATGTTTTTCAGGTGCCTTTTTAAAGGCTGACCACTGTGAACCAGGATGCAATGAAGCACTATGAAATACCAGCAGCTTGGAGGCTGCACAGAGACCTGCCTCACCAGCTGCCACAGTTGCTTGAAAATTGCTCACTTTTCAAAAAACAAAGTCTCGTTTTCCTTGCAAAACACAGTGCAGTCATTTCCTCCTCTAGCTTCCTATGGAACTCCTGTAAACTTTTAGCTTTATAAAGTTCTTTTTTCCAGCATAAGCAAGCATTAGGGTGGACTTGCTAGAACAGCCAGGGCTTGTCTTGCCAATCAGTATGAAGACTGCATCAAAAATTCTAGCAAAATGCAGAACCCGCACACTCCTCAAATCTGCAAATATTTTTACAATATGAGAAGAAAAATCAGAGTGGAACTTCCAAAGAAATGGCCTGAGGAGAATTCAGCTATATCCTTCCCTATCTTCACAAGAATCTTATCACGGCATTCACTACATTCCAGGTTTTTACACCACAAATGACTTGAGCTGATATTTAGAATATTTGAGTGTTTATTCAGCAGCAGCCTGTTAAATGTAGCAGTGTCAACAAATATGGCACCTGTGCAGAGCAATAAGAAGGCACAAATGCCCAGATAAAGCAGCAGTTCATGATCACTACCAATCTCCCCACAGAAATACACTTCACATCTCGCTTTCTGATTAAAGATGTCTTGGATCCCTTATTCTTTTATTCAAGATGGAAGCAAAAATCGAACCAACCTTGAAAAACTGAAAAATGAGCATTGGATAAAATGGGAACAACATCTGTTTATTCTTTTATTTTTCTCAAACACCTTTAAATGTGGGCTTGATCCCCTTGCACAAAAGGGAATGTTGAGGCTGCCTGTCAGGTGCTTTTGCCTGTTGTTCCCGGGGAGCCACCCACACACATCCTCCCTGCCAGCAGGTGCTTTAGAAAGGTGTGTCTGAGTCCCTGCCCCTGCTGAATTCAGTGCAAGCTCTGGAGGTGGAAATCCCCCAGAGCAGTGAGCAGCCCTTGCTGTCAGCACGGCACTTAGGCTGTCAGGATTCTGCTATCCAACGCTTTCACACAATCATTAACTCTTTTGGTTCCTCCTTGCATAAAATCTAAATGTTACTGTGAACAGTAAAACACCATAGGAAAGTGTGCTAGCCCACATACAAACATTTTCATTTCAGGTGGCATTGTTGCCCCTGACTACAGGCTGTTGTTACCTGGTTCACCTTTCACTTCTAATTCAGTATTCCATTTCCCCTGCAGCTTAACAGACAAAGAGTCTTAGGCTCCTCCACAGTAAACCGTTCAGAAAAACTGTTTTGTGGTTTAGATTAGGGGAATAACAAGCCAGGGGAAAACAAAACTACCTGTCTAAGGGGACAGCATACATTTGATACACATTTAATGTGCCACATCGTAAATGGAGGTTACAGGCCAGTCTTGGATCATGAGACCTTTTATTAGGTACAAACAGGAAAAGATTTTCTGTCTCAAAACAGTTCCTGACATAAAGCACAACATCCAGCATCTGGTCTCTGTGTGGCCCACTTGACAATTCATATTTGGGCTGGGAATTGCTGTGGCAGAGGCAGACTCCAGACTCCTCGTGGCCAGGTGATTTCCCAGGTGCTTCCAGAGCTCAGCTGGAGGAGTGTGTGTGTGTGTGTGTTCTCTGCAAGCACATTGCAGCCCAGTGCTCTGTAAACACATGCACAACACATTGGGCACTTCAGACATATCACCTACTTCATAAGAGGTCCCTCCTGACCACAGGGACTGCCATAGGATGGAAAAGTCATGGCACAGAGCCTGGCTAAGAGTAAGGACACAGATCCTTAAGCAGAACCCCCTGAGCTGTAGTTCCCTGGTGAGCTAAGGGAGGGCTCTGGCTGACAGCCCAGTGCCATCTGAGGGAGGGCAATGAGAAAAAGGAGCCACCCTCTGCTCTGCAGCTGCTAAGAAGTCTGAAAAAGAAACTTTGAGTTTTGCCTTACATAAAAGCACCCTTAAATCTCAGATTTTGGCTTTTTGTGGGTTTTTTTTTTTTTTTTTTTTTTTTTTTTTTGTTTTTGTTTTTGTTTTTGTTTTCCCTTCACTAAATATCTGGACCAAAATGTCCATTCAGAGATGAAATCTCAGTTCTGCAATTTCAGGTGATGCATACACAGCCAGCCTGTGTGAGAGGAGTAAAACACCCAGGATTGGAGCAGGAGCACCTTGTGTGACTGCACAGTCATCATACCACCAGAGAGAGGGAGGGACCAGCAGGGCACCCCTCCTGGACAAGGGACACGGGGCAGGTTCCATCCAGAGCCACATCTGGCACTCTGCTCCCAGTGGAGCAGCAGGAACTTGCACTTGTGCTTCATCCATCCCAGCTGAGGAGTGGAATGAACGGATTGTACAGCACAGGGAAGATAAACACCAAGGGCAAACATTCCCCCCTCAGCTCTCTCCCTCTCTGTCAACTAACAGGTTCCATGAAATGCTTCAGTCAGCATGTCACCAAAATACACAGGCATTTAGGCTAGAGCCTGATCCAACAGGATTTATAGCAGTAAGTATTCATTACTGCCCTTCTGTGACAGATCAGGACAATACCTTTCATTCTGGAAATATTTTAGATCAAAAACTCAAAGCGCCAAAGCTGATCCTCAGCCAGAGTGAGAAAACATTGCTGCAGTGGAGTCAATTGAGCTAAACCACAGGACTGGTGGAAAATCTGGCCACAGCAAAGCTACAGCTGAATAAGAAGATTGTTTTTCTATACAAGCTATGAGAAGACTGAGATCACTATCTTTTCCTAATAGAAAGAAACAATAGCTAAGGATCCACTTGCAAAATGAAACACACAAACTGATGAGCTATTCTGTGGAGGTGGAACAGACCTTCATGTCTGATCTCTAACCTTCACTTTCACTGTCTTCACGTCATGAAGTGCTGCTTCTTCCTTAAAATATATATATTTATCTAACAGTTTGTGTGTGTAAGACAGTCATGTGGGCACACCTCTGCTTCAGCAGCCTGGGGAACAGATCTGGGTCCTGCCAACCAGCCTTTTTGTTCCTTTCAGAACTCTCCAGTGCTCCTGAGTTGTGAGAATGTGATTCCTTCATGTCTGCTCCACTTTCATCATTAATCTCTGGATATATTTACTGTTGACTCAGCCTTATATTTATCTTATTAAACATGGAGACCTATTTCTAAATTTAGACTTTCCCTCAAGCTGTTTTTCTCCCTTAGAAACTCCTTTCTTCTTTTCAGATCCTGGCAAGACCTCTCAATAACTCTTCTCTCTGACACCACGCTGAGGATTTTCTGCTGTTGCATTGCAACCAAACTTATTGTTTGCACAACAGCAATAGATGAGCATGTCAACAACCATAAACTCCAGGTGATAACACCTTTTCGTTTCCACGGGTGCCTTGCCACCACGAGGGGTCTGCCTGCTGCCCTGAGCGCTGCTGGGCTGTCACCCCAGCAGTGAGGCCACCCCTCGAGGCTGGGCAGAGTTTCTGTGCCTCTGGGGCCCCTCTGCAGCTGCCACCTGAGTTCAGCCCAAACCTGCTGGCCACTGATTGCAGAGCACAGCTGCAGAATTGAACCAGTTGGACCAACAGCACCTTCTTTGGGCTTGCCTGCTCGCTGGCAAGACTTGAATTTGGTGCAACGATTTCAGAGATAAGTGTTTCTTCATGGGAAACTCTGGGATTCTTGGTCCTTGGGCCGGATACTGCTGTGGCACTGGTACGTAATATGACGTAATGTGATTTTCCACACATTCTGCTGGTGGGACAAACAATATTTGCACTGAATTCAGTGTCACTACTGAGAGAGCTGCAGAAGGCTGGAAACTGGCACATGGCTGCCCACTCCATAAGTATTCCCCGGTTCCAGGTTTATTCTTTCTTAGTTTGAAGGCAAAACCTTCCACCTCCATACCAGGACTAAACCAGTGGATGCCACGCCTGAAATGAAGGAACCCTCCAATCCCACTGCCTCCACCAAGAAAGGAATCAGCAACCCTAACCAGTAACATTGAAAAACTATGATCACAATTAAATTTAAATAAGATGCATTCTTGCACAGTCTCAAGCATCAATCCCACCTTGTTTAAACCAGCTGTGGGTAAACAATTGCAGCATTTGGTGGGGAGCTGCAAGGAGGAGTAAAAACAAAAATCAAAACAGAAAAGCCAAAACTGAAGAGGTTTTTTTGTTGTTGTTTTTTTTTTTTTTTTTTTAACAGCAATTTATAAGCACATATTCTAATTAATAAGAACCACAGAAAGCCTGAAGGAAAGGGCAAGGCAAATTCAACTGCTCCCAATAGGATCAGAAAAAATCCATAGAATGCAGAGTGTCAGGTCTGGCTTTTGATTACATTTGCTGTTCTTGTTGTTTGCATCAGCTTATTTTTAATTGCTGGTTGCTGTGTTACTGCGGCTTCAATGTGATTTCCCACAAACCAGGATTTCACCTAAAAGGCTTTTTAGGCAGGTGAAGCAGAATGAGTGGAACTGCACAATTTTAAGGAAATATGCTTTCAGTAATTAAAGACAAATTAAGTATAATTTGTGTGTATGTAAAGGAGATGTTAAATAATATAAATCTAAACTGTCTGAACCCATGTGTATAAAAAGAAAGGCAGAGATCAGGGCTTGAGAGTGCTGGGAACTGTAGACAGACATGATACAGATACACATGTATATATGCCAAATGTATTTGAGCACATACATGATGGCACTTTCGAAATCTCTGCTACTTTTAATTCTTTTGTATTGCCTTAATTGCAGCTTCAAGTTGTAACTGTGCACAGAGTGGATCATATTGAAATATAGATAAATGAGAATAGAATACTGAGAATATTGCTTTGAATCCCTGTTGCTTGTGATGGCTTTTAATACCTGCCTAAAGACAGTAAACCAAAAAAATTTCCATTGCATCAGTATGTCTGCTTATATTCTCTCCATTATTACAGCTGAATTTTCAGGAGTGACAGGAATTACAGCAGCAATTGTCAAAAAGGTAAAAACAATACTCAGATTCCAGGCAGTCACAAGAATGATGCAAACCCAGGAAACCACTTTTATTCAGCTTCTAGTTTTGATCTATCTACCTTTTGATTTTTAAAATCCACCCCCTCACCCTTCCAAGTTTTGCATCCCATTTCATATTGCCAGCCCCCCAGGAGATTTTTTCATCCCATTTCCCATTGTTGGCCCCCCAGGAAATGCAGAGGGAGGGCAATATTATTCTGCAGGAGCTTGTTCACACCTCTGTCTGCTTCTGAATCTCCAAATCAATCCTAGCTCTGCATTTTCCCAGCGAATCAGTTCTGCTGTATCCCATCACATGCTCCCCTTCCCACACCTTTCTGTCCTTGGGTTCCATCAGTCCTCTCCACAGCAAGTGTTGCAATGAGGATGAAGATAAAAAGTGACCCCAGACAATCTCAGGAGTAAGGAAGGGGAGAAGTGCCTTTGCCCTAGATTCTGTTTCCCCCTTCTCTTTTTGTAAGAAAGTTCCCTGCTGGGATGTTCCTGAAGGAATGCCTGCCTCTCATTAAGCTGAGTTTACCCCCAGGTAGGTCTGATCTATTCCAGAGGGCAAAAGCTTCTAACATGGCAAGTCCTGACTGGGCCACTCACAAAACAAGACAGTAAATCACCAGCATTTACAGCAGGGCTGTCATTCCCTGGGCAAGGACGCTGTGGCTCATAAACCACCCTGCTGGAATCGCAAACCACCATTTATATCCCAGAGACTGAGCAAACAGAGCAGCCTCAGAAATGTCAATATCCCTGTTTCTGGCAACATAAATAAAAAATGCTTACAAGAACAAAAGTTAAATGAGCGATGTTAAAAATAATTGAACTGACTGAAGAATGCAGCCAGATGAGGAATGAAGACACAGCACATATGACTCAAAGCTGATGGAAACAAATTAGTCAAACGAATACTTGCCAGTGGTATTCACCCAGCTCTTGGCCAGATACCTCAGGATTTTGTTCTGTTTGGCAAGATTTTAGTGTTTCTCTAAACGTGATCCCTCAGAAGTGTCCAGCTGGTTCCTGGACACGAGCTGCTCTTGCAGCTCGTACTAATTCCTGTGCAAGATCTGTCCAAGGTGGGATGAACACAGCAGGGCCACATTTGCTGCTGCCAAGGTGATGCACATTTGGCCATCTTCAGCCACTCTCACAAACCAGATCAAACTCCTTGGTCACACACGTGGCCAGTGTGGGGTAGATTGGCCTCTCCCACCATATAAATGCAGAAACCTGTGCTTACCACAGAAACCCTCATGTTTCCTATAAGAAGTCCAGTCTTCATGAAGGAAAGGTAACACTTAGAGTCAGTTTTTAAACTCCAGTTACAGAAGGTAAAGAACAAAACCCCATAATTGCCACCAATGAAATATCTTAAGGCTTTGAGCCCAACCAAAATAAGATGAACCAGGCCCTTCCAACTGGAATAGGGGCTGGCTCCCCATATTTCATCCCTGCCTTGGCTACACCACTGTGGGGCAAGAGCAAGTCTTGACACACGTCTCATTCCCGCGGCTGTTTTTCTCTCCCTGCTGCCAGCAGGTCCAGGCATGGGTTGTTTCTTTGTGTACACAGGGTGGTATTGATGGAAACAAACAGCTGAGGCTTGTGGGACAAGTTCTTCAGGTGGCTTATGGGAAGGTGCTTGGGATTTTCCCTGTTCCTCTTCCTCCTCATTGTTAGAACTGACTCCCAGTCTCCTCAGCAGAATTTACCTGAGAGTCACTGCATCCCAGAAACACTGGTACTGTGCCTACTGGAACTCAGAGGTGGCTGCTGACACTTACTATTGTTTATCCAGACATGGCTGTTTTAGCAATTTAAACCAGATGCCCACTAAACTGGGTTTTCTCTTTCACCTTGTCAAGATTTCTCTAATTGCAATTCTTCTATTTGGAATTTCCACAATTTGATTTCTCCTCCCCCAAATGAAACTTTTTGCATAATACATTATTTGTACCTTAAATTGTTTTGCTGTAAATTCCAGCCTCTAGTTTTATTCGTTTACACTGACATGACTCAAAGACAGAAAGGGCTATCCCTGTTCTGGTCTGACCCCTTATAAACCATGGGTCCTTTGATATCACCCCAGTAACATCTTAATGTGTCCAGTAATGTTGTTTGGCCACAACATGCCCTTCAGAAGGGTTCCAGTACTCCTCAGAGGACAAGTCATGGAGAATTTTCCCCTGTGTTTGATAGTTCCAAAGGTTTCAACACTCACTGCTAAAACCATATTTCTGTCTTAGACCTGGGTGACTCATTTAATCTTTTCTTCAGCTCTTGTTTTAGTTTACTTCACATCATAAATATTCTACTATTGGCCCTTTTCCCCTCCAAATTCCTCTTGTACCCTGTTTGGAAATCAGGGCAGGAGTATCCTCCAAGGTACTGGAGGTGGGTGTGCACCAGCCAGCCTGAAGTGCCAGCCTTTGGCTGAGCACCTCCAGCAGCAGTGGGAGAGCCCTCGGGGCACCACATCTGTTCAGCTGCTCACCCTTGTGCAGTGTCCTGGCTGCCCCCGTGCTGCAGCTCTGCCGTGAAACCCTGCCCCAGGTCACAGAGCAGGGAGGCACAGGGCACAGCCATCCCTCTGGTGGGACCAAGGAGAAGCCTGGACATGCCTCAGGCATGTGCAGGAGTGTCCCAGGGACACCCAGGGACCACCCATGGACTCCACAGGCTGGATGATGTTTGATGTGCCAATAGGATATTTTTTTCAAATGGAGCCCTTAGAGAATACACAAAGTGAAACATTTCAAATGTTTTTTTAATGCTCCTACAAGGTCTTCCATATCTCTTGCATTGCAGTCATTCTCAGTTATTAAATGATTCATAATCATACACACAGAGTTCTTTGCTGATAATGTTTGTTCACTGGGAGTTACTTTGGAGTCCTAGTATGACATCATATATTCCAGTTTAACAGACAATAGACCATGCCTTTCTCCTTTCTCTTCTTTTAATGTGGACATGAGATGTCTAAGGTCAGGTCCTCTAAGGAGAATTTGGCCTTTAATGTTGTTGTTTCAGACTCTGATTCCAATTATAGTTGTAGTTCCACCCAACTTGAGTATTTTTGTGTTTAAAAAAAGTTATGGGCTAAATTAATTTCTGGTTTAAATCAGTGTACATGCATTGGGATAAATTTGGTTCAGTGAAATAATGATGGCAAAGCAACTGAACCACATGATTTACTATGCTAAATACAAAGGCTGGATCTAACTGTTTCTCCCAATCCTTCTTTCTAGACATGCGAAAGTAAGGAAATAAACAAAAGACCTGCCTGGCAGAAGAAATAGAGCTGTAACAGAGATGTCACATGCTGACTGCCAGGTGATTTTCATAGCCTTCATTTCTGTTTTTTCTATTTGAAATACATGTACAGCGTGGTTGCCTCTGCCTTGATCCCCAGCAGATTATGTTAAATTATCCATATTTCTAATAAGCAATATAAATAATTAGGCAACAGTACATGACAAGAAAATTACATTTTGAGCTACTGCTGACATGCCTTTGGTAGTGTTGGCAGAAGCACATTATTGTGAAATGGAAGCGAAGCTGAAAACCCCAGTGAGAAGCGCTGGAGGGAGCAGAGCCCGTTCAGGGCCAGGCAGTGTGCTGCCAGGGGGCATCTCCTGGGAGCCTGTCCCGAAGTCCCTGCTCCCCCCAGCAGCAGCACAGAGCCCAGCAGAGCTGCCCTGCGTGGCACGGGGGGACAGGCAGGGCCAGACCCTGCCACAGGAGCAGGACACAGCCATTGTGGCACTGTCCCTGGCCACCGCAGTAAGGTGGGATGAAAATCCTGCAGGCTGCAGGGAACAACGGACATGGGACAGAAGGGAGAGGTGCTTTCCTCTGAGCAGATCCTGCTTCTGCTTCACCAGAGTGCTACAGCTGTGCTCTGTCCAGGGCTAGCTGGGCATCCTGGCTGCACTGTGGCTCCTGGAGTGGGCATCAACACACACACAGTGCCTGCCCAGAGAGCTCAACACTCAGCAGAGTGCATGAAATCTGAGAGAGAAACACGGAGCAAGCGTTTGTTTCAGAAAGTTCTGCTCTGTTTTAAGCCACAAGGCCACATTGTAAATAAATAGTGAGGACAAGGCAAGGCCATCATTACATGAGTAAAAGTGTATAGAACTGGGTCCTTCTACTCATGACCCTACGTAACATCACCACCTCCCCCAAGAAACCGAACTACCCAAACAAACAAAAAGAAAAAATCAAAACTAAAAGAAAAGTCGCAATAAATGGGAGATCAAACACTGCAGCTGCCAGTCAGCAGGGCAGTGGACAATTACCCACAGCATGGCATCCTGCTTTCAGTCACCAGCAGTCCTGTGAATGCTGGCTGCAGTGCTATTCCACTCCCCAGACTGTCACGAATGTTGATGCTCCAAGTGTGGCCAGCAAATGGTCCCAGCCTTTCGTGCCCCCAGGAGCAGAAGGGATGATGTGGCACAGAGGGTGTCTGTGAGATGTGACATGGCATTTTGTGCTTTCCTCTGCTAGGAAAACATCTCCCTGAGGCTTTCAAAACAGCAGGAAAGGCTTCATTCATCTTTTCTTTGCTCTAGTGTGACAAACAAGCCAGAGGGGTCAGCCAGAGCCTGCCACAGAGGGGCAGGAAGCTCCGTCCCGGGTGCCCAGGGAGGGCAAGCAGCCTCAGGGCTGCCCCAAACCCTCAGGGCTGCCCCAAACCCTGGTGAGCAGCAGCAGCACCACTGGCCTGAGGCAGGGACTGGGGTCACGTCGCTGCTGTTGTCACAGGGCACATTTACATGGCTCTGACAGTATCACATCATGCTGACAAACTGTTTTGGTGTTTTTTGGGGAAAAACAAAAGCAAACTCTCCCCCGTGGAAGTGTAGGGGGGGGAACTAGCTGACACTTAAGGTCTCTTCCAACCCAAACTATTCTATTTCTATGGAATTTCCTCATGTTAAGTGAAAGAACAGCTCAGAACTGCAGTCCTGCCTGCAGCTGAGTATTTCACAAGCAAGCCCCTCTGACAGACACCTTCAGGCATCCAGAACTTGCCAGCTTGGTACTTTTGTCTGTTCCAAATAATCTCTTCCACTGAATGTGCCAAAATGTATTCATCCCACAGGGATTAAATAAGGCAGCAAAGACTTCAGGAGAACAGATTTATTCCCTTTTCATCATTATCAGTTTCAAGACAGACCAAACAGACCAAGAGTAAGATTGGCATGGAAGAAAGGAGTTCGTAACACCCATTGTAAGTCCCTGGCTGCACTGGACATAAAGCTGTAGTGTTGTTTTGCAAAGGCAGAGCCAGTCACTGCCTCACCAAACCACATGGCTAACCTCAGCCACTGATGGCAAGTTCTGGCTCCTGAGGCACTGGGAGCAAGGCTTAGGAGACAGGTCAGAAAATCATCCAGTAAAGTGTTGGAGTGGGACTGCTTTCCCATTTACCATCCCACTGAGAGAGGGTGCAGAGCCCAGCACATTCCAGGTGCTTGCCAATCATTTACCTTTACTGTACCACAGAATTCTCTGGCAGATGTTTTACTTTGCCCCCACCTCTTCCCACCTCCAACAAATTTCCTCTTCTTCACAGAGAACACAGTATCACGCGTTTCCAAGAATTAATGATTTATGCTAAACAAACAAGAGCATGTCACTGAAAATCTTATCAAAAGACCTGGAAAATGCCATGCACATGTCAGATTGTTGCAGAGGTCTGCTTGGATGTGCTGGGCTTCTGGCAGCAAGGGTGACCTGAGCCAGAAGTCGCAGGTGGCTGTCAGACTGCAGCAGTGGTGTGTGACACAGTCTTCGGCACACGCTGCAAGCCTTGACATTTGGCACACTGCTCACCTGAGTAGCCCTTGCCCAGTTTAAGGAGTGGCTGAGGGAGTGCACTTCATTCTGTTACAGCCAACTGATTACTAAATCTTATTTCCCAAACCAAATAAAAACAAAGGTTTCGTTTTCAAATCATTGCCACAAGTGTCACGGCTTTCAAACAAATTTCTCCGGGCTTTTACTCCCATCATTGTGATTAATGCTAAGGACCTTGGCAATTGGCCTGAAGCTGAGCATAAGGAGAATCTAATCTAAACCTAGGATCAAGATCCTCACAGGCTTCAGTGATGTTTCACTACACTCAGAAGTATGTGAGGTTTAAATCTCCTGTCTTTATTAATGCTCTCTGTGAACAACAGGCAGATTGAAACTATGTTCCATAGTTTCTACTTTCATTCCACTTTTGGAAGGCAAGACATTTGTCAAACACCTTCATAATGTTACTGTCAGTTTGAGGGTTTGTTTCTTGTTTAATCTGAGTCTGTGGTGAGGTTCAGGCAAAACAGCTCTAATGAATCCACAGCTTCCTCTGGTACTATCGACCGCTTGTCAGCACACAGCACTCACAAATGTCATTTATTTACCTAGGAGGTGGCCTCCAGAGGGTTACATCAACACATGTTGTGCACACACGTAGCTAGATTATGTGAGCCTACGTCTCTGTGGTTATCTCTGGTGGAAGCTGACTCCTGGTATCACAAGATGACACTGCCCCTCTCTAGTACAAGGTTCCTGTGTTGGTACTGATGATTTCAGATTTTATCCCACATAAACATTTAGATTCTGAACAGATGTGGCCTCGAGATTTACAATTTAATCAAAACAATATGAATTTGAAAGGTTTCTCTATTGGTTTTCCATAGCTTCACTCTTTAGTTTCATTCTTTTCAGGTTTTCATAATGAATCCTTAAGACCAGTACATGAAAACACAGCCACACAAAGAGCTGGAAGTCAGTATTAGCTGTCACAAATTAAGTAAACAGAAATATTTGTAAACACATGTGAGCAGTCTTGAAAAGCCAGCTCAGATCATCTGCTTATCTCACGTATCAGTCTCTCCTGGATATTGAAATCAACATTTACAAAGTCAGTTAGCAAACCTACCAAGGAGCGACCAAACAAAACCCCATAAGGGCGAAAGGCAGCTAAAAGGTTTTAATGTGACAGGAGCAGCAGTCCATTTAAGTTGCTTGCCTTTCCTGGTGGAGCCAGTTTCACCTTGTTTCACCTTGCTTTGAGATTTTGGGTTCCATCCCCACAGTGTTTCTAGACTGTTTTCCTCAAAAGCTTGTTTCATGTCCAATACATTACTGCTAAATGGCACTGTGAGCTTCTAGTCAGTCCTGAAGTACTTACAAATGAGCTTTTGCCATTGAGTCTCCAAACCCAAAGATACCCATCTCTGAACGTTACTGAATCATTTTCTATTTGATTAATTTGTAACATCTGAAGCATCTGTGTTTTCCCAGACTGGGCAAGCTGGCTCTGTTCAGGTGCTGGTGGGGTGAGAGCACACAGCATTCCCTGGAGCTGACCAGCTCCTAAAGACAATCCACATTCACCAGGCCACAGCTGATGGCTCTCACTTCCACCAGCAGCAGGATGGAGAAGAACCTCACAGACAGACTAATTACTGGAAGCCTCTTTTCCTGGGATCTCTTATCCCAGAGCCTGTAAATGGGCATGCACTGCAGAACCACAGTGCTGCCCTCTCAGACTGAGCAGCTGAGTGTCACCCAGAGCTGGACGGTGCAGAAATCAACCATCAATCCAAGTGCCAGCTGAGGGGGTGACCAAAGCTCGACTCCTTGTGCACTGACAGGGATTAGCACCCACAAACAGCAGAGCAGAGCCTGACTTCCCTGTCAGCTGCAGCTGCCTTCCTTCCCCAGTCCTGCTGGAGCACTGGGGAAAGGGCTGTGAGCACCTCCTACTCATTCTGGGCACAGCACGAGGAGTGAGACATCACATCACAGCCACATGCAGTGACAGGAACCTCTGCTAGATGTTTCTAGGCATATTAACAGGTCAGAGGGACATACTGCATAACCTGACCTGCTACAGAAAATCACTTACTGATTTCTTTGAGTTCATTGAATACATCTATTTTAGAAAATCTATTTAGAAAAATATTTCTAGAACTGTGTAAGCAAGAAATCTAATAAAATACCTGGCTTTTTTTTTAACTGTTAATATGTTTTTCATTGCTCACTGAATGTCTGACTTCAGATCCCAATATTGATTCATATTGTGTATCATATCCAACAGTGAAGGGTCTTAAATCAGATCTGGTCTAGTTTGGGGTATAAAATAAAACTAAACACATCACTATGAATTTCACCTTTCAAATACTTCCGTCCTCTTCTTAGTTCTTTCTGAATTCTCTGATTTTTTTCAATCTAGAGCTAGACCTAGAAGGCTGGTTTTACAATACAGACACCTTTAGCCTCTAGAAAGAGAAATTAGTCCAATTATCTCACTCTGGCCCTAAAAGAGCTGTTCAATTAAGATTGCCATTTAGGCAATAACTGCCTGTTGGAGTAAAAATTATAAGCTGTATACAAAAATGCTGTCCAGTCCATTATCAGGACTACTGAGACAGTTGTTCCCCAGCAGAAATTCTAGGTTTACTCTGTGAAAATATTTTTCCTCTCAAAACTTCCATTGGAAAATACTTATTTGTGAACTGAAACAACTGAAATTGGAATAGATAAGGTTCCAAGCTGACTATAAAACTGTCTTTAATTAAGAAATTGGTTGAACTCCAAATCCAGGGCATGTTCTTTGCATCTGAGACAAGCAAGAGAAAAAGTTTTAAAGCCACATGCCTCTTGTGACAGATAAGCATTTCACTAGAAAGAGCTAAGTGCTTCCTTCCTTTGTTCTAATTTCAAACCAGAGCAACACTAAAAAAACTACCTGATCAGTAGCTCCTGCACTGAGGTCACGATGAGCTGTACCTGGTTTCTGACCTGAAAAGATGTCACACATGTACTCTCCAGTGAGCAGGAAACTGCGTGAGTGCTTCCTGTGGCTTTGAGCCTCACATCACACTCTTGGTAATGAGCAAACACAAGTTGCCTTTGCATTATTTGGGTTTTTTCCAGTCAATGGCCTATTTTCTATAACAGGGCAACCGAGCAGCTTTCTAGAACTCCTGCACTGCAGCCAGAGGCACCATTACAAGTGCAGTGAGTGGCAGCAGTGGGAAGCAGAGGCCTGAAATTCAATGTCACTGTCCCTGGCGTCCCTGTCCCCAGTCCCCGGGGTGCTCAGACAGCCCTTGGAAAGCGGATGCTGCCATGCCACCGGTGCTGCTGCTCCGAGGCAGCTCACCCAAGCCCTTACAGCCGCACTCCTGCTCTGGGTTGGTGTACACATACCCCCAGGGCTTGTTTGAATTAGGATCCCAGCCATGATTACAGCTGAGTAAAGTCCAAGCACCTCGCACAGATGTGACCCAAAAATCCCGCTGTGCTGGCTCCAGGGGCTGCAGTTACCCTGGCACAGCTCTGCCCGCCGGTACCAGCTGGGGCCAGGGACAGAGCCCCTGCACTGGGGACTGCTGAAGCCAAATGACGCGTGGCCTGGGCAGGGACCGAGCTAAGCTGGCTGGACACAGTGCTCACAGGGGGAGTTTATTCTGAACAACCCCCGTCCCAGTGCTCACAAACTGTTTGGATGTTTTTACTGGAAATAACCAAGTAATATCCTTGGCAAGGTTTGCTACTCTGCATTTTCTCACGTTCAGAATAAAATTCGAGAAGAATATCCCCATCCTTCCCTCTTTGCTCATAATCCAGTGAAAGAACACTCACTCCCCTTCCACGTCCAGCTCATTAACCCTGTCGTGTACGGGGCTCAGGGCTGCTGCCACACCTGGAGCAGCTCTCCCTCGGGAGGGGCAGCCTCTGCTGGCCGGGGAACGCAGAGCCCGGGGCCATGGCACAGCTCCCCAGGAACGGCTGCACCCAAAACAGGAGCAGGGCACACTGCTCACAACTTGCTCTGTAGGGAGCAAACCCAGAACACAGAACCTGCCTGGGTGGGAGTGGGAATTTTTGGCAGGTAACTAAGAATGAGCCAAACCAGTTTACAACAGGAAAGTAAATACAGCCACAAAAACACGGGTTAGGTGCAGAGGTATTAACGTCTTAACTTTTTGAGTCACATTCTAAATTTTCATGGGGCTGAGAATTGTACCCCTTTCTACCCTCATTTCTCTACAATAGATCCCACTCTCATATTACCCTTTGTTGCTACCTCCCTAAGCCCCACATTCCCACCTCTCCAATTCTGTATTGCTTGTGTCTGAAGACAATTCCTACCTCACAGAGAAAGCAGGAATTCTCAGGCTGTGAATCACATATCCCATCTATGGACGATAATGTCCATTTAGTCCGTAAGTCCCAGAATGGAGGTGAACTCTCCCCTCCCTGCCAGGTGCAAACTCAGCACAGGTGAGGCCATGGCCCCTTGCCCCCGTGCTGGATCCCAAACACAGCCATTGCCAGCTGTGGGCTCAGGAGAAGAGCTGGAGGACTCTGTAGAAAATTCTCTGTAGAAGATTCTGTGGAGGAATCACATAACCCAAAAAGAATGTGATCTTACAAATTTTTTTTACTAGTGGGGGAAGAATTTACTGGCATCAAGATTTGAACCCAGATGTTTTCATCAGGCACAATTTTGTTTTTCTTTGCATTCAATCATGACACTGAGTACAGCCTACAGTTGTGTTAGATTAATGCACTTACAAGCAGGCAGCATTCCTTACACATTTTCATTTACTCTGCAATATGCATTTACTTAGTTCCAGCAACACAACAATTCGCTCTGGCACCAGTTCAGCTCAACGGCTCAAAAAGACTCAACTTTAGCTCATGGTAGATTTACTGCACAGTAATTTCTCCTGCCTTTCCCTTTATGTCAGCCCCACTGGTGACCACATACAGAGGCATACAGATGTGCCTACACATTCAAAGATTTCTGAACTGGTCAGGTATTTAAAACTCAATAAAAATGAATTCTTGTTCCAAAATCCAGCAGCTGGTCAGAGTTAAGTAGATCTGATACACCAGAAAAAGAGGCAGTCAGGGGGATTACCCTACAAAGCTAAACACAAACTCTCTCAGTCCTGAGAGAATAAACTTCAAATTCAATTTCCAAATGCACTCAGACTAATACATCTCCATAGAAAATCTTCTCAGGAACCCTTACTGAATAAGCATAAACCAACCAATTGAAAGACATTTAATGACCAAACCAAGTTAATTCACAAGTGTCGGGGAGAATATATGCAAATACTTCATAGTTTTGCTTCAGCTAATAAAAAGTCAGGAAAAAAAATCTAGATAATTAAATATGTAAATAATTTTTCATATATTTTTCCTCACAGAACAGCAGAAAATTGTATAGAATTCAACGTGTCTTTAAGAAACATAAAACCAGTGAAGATAGCCAAGTGCAGGAAGCTGCCGCAGCTCCTGGAGAAAGCAAAGTTTACCCTCCCAAAGCTGTGCTGTAAGCACAAGGTCACAGTGGACGTTGGCTCTGCAGTGAGACCTTCTGCTGCAGTTTTCCTGTACTGTGTGAAACATTAAACAGGCTCCCAGAGAGGGATCAACAGAAAAATGAATTTTTATTGAGGAGCATGAGGATGAGTGGAGTTGGAAGCATCACCCGTTTCTCCGTCTCCCACTGTGTCTGTATTGAGGGCCACGAGGTGTGGCAGCAGCGAGTCAATTAAGAGGGTAATTAACAAAACCATTGGTGCAGAGCACCCGGAGCTCACCGTGCCAGTGTCGGGAGTGTCCTTGGAAGGGTGAGATGGACAATAGAGCAAAAGCAATCTTCATTTTAGACAGCGGGGAACTTGTCCAGCTGAATTATCAAGCTGGACTTTGCACATGGTACGATCCCAATTTTCGATCATTTCTGCAGGAGGATGTTCCAGAGCAGGGAACTGTGCACCAGGATTCCCTGGAATTCTGTGGAAGATGTACCAGCTCTGGGTGCAGCGCTGTTTGTGCTCCACCTTCGTTTCTCAAAGATTCCGAGGATGTATAAACTGTTCTGATGGCTTCCACAAACTAGTTGCAACTAGTTTTTCATGAGAGAAAAAAATAAGCCTTAATAAATCTAATGTTTGTGCAGAAAATAACTTCCCTCTTATTCAAGTTGTGCCCTGGCTGATTCCAGAACTGGTCTGTGCTTGTGCTAAATGCACTGAGAGCTAATAAAAACTGCCTTGGATTAGAAATAGGAGTCTTTATTCAGCATTCCAAATGGAAACACTGAGATGGCTGAAGAGTTCATTAAGCATTTTGATTTTATTCAGAAGCATTGTTTCCATTGCATGCATTTATGAAGTGGCAAAACCCTCCATCCCAGGATCCTACGATAGTGTTTTCACTGCTGTTCCATCCATACCAGCAAAAGTGATCTCTTCAATGCAAACATTCCCAATATATAGAGGAAATTGAAGTGTCACCGTCTGGGGTGTGCTCAGCTGGATCATGGCCTGCTCCCCACCACGCTGGGATACCTGATGTATTTCACACCATGGGTAGAGAGTCAAGGGAGTTTTCTTGAATTTAGTCTAGAACTAGACTTTCATTTTGCATAAATGCAGATTTTTAGCACTATTTTTTTCATTTTCTTTCATGTTTATTGTAGCACCACCTCTGCCTGCAGACACTGAACACCCCTGTAGACAGTCTCAACATTTCATGGTAAATTTCCCAAGCAATCAAAGCAGCCCATTTCTCCTCTCATTTATAGTGGTGTACATGAGGGTGGCTTCAAAGTAGCAGCTGAAGCAATACTCGCAGAAACACAGCAGAAGGGAGTGGAAAACAATTCCTCACAATTTGTAACTGCTTGTAAACTAAGGAGTTCTCAATTGATATGGTTTAGAGTAGAAATCTTTGTCTCAACTGACAGCTCTGTCTCAAGTGATAGAAGCACTGCTTATACTTGCCCCAAAGCAAAAAGCAACATAGAAATGGTGCTTTACCCCCAGGGAATTTGATCAGTCAGAATGGGTTTGTATTCATGCAAATTAAAGCCCAGCACTGTCAAACAGCTCCGATTTTTGGCTGTACAGCGACTCCTAACTCTGACTTACTCCGTGCAGTGACCCAGCTCGCCCTGCTTCAAGCAAAATTTGGAACAAATTTCAATAACGGCCCCCTCCAACCAGTATTTCGGTTAGTCTCTTAGATAAACACTACACTGACATCTTGAAGAAAACCCCAAATGTTCATGTGTCAATAGAAGGAAATATCCAGGTGTCAATATGCCAACCCCAAATCAGGTGGGCAGTGGGCGTGCAGCCTGATTTCAGTAAAACCTGGGGAGTCTAAAACCACGTGCTCCGAACTACTGACATCTCCCATCTGTTCTGAGAGGCAGCTGCATTTTTCCTTCTCTCAAGGCTAGCTGTGTTGTAAGTCCCATTACTTGCACTTTGCATAGGCAAAAGCCCCTATTACTACAATATTCCACAATTACCATAATGATACATGTTGGTATTTGAACACTGTGAGCTCACTTTGCAGCAAACCTCAAAGCACCCAGCTGCTCTGCTCTGCACTGCAAACCCTTGCGGTGTTTTTTAAAATCACTTGGGGCTCAGTCAAATCTTCCCAACACAGCGCTCTGCTCATTATCACCCTACTTCTTAAACATTCCCTCCCTCCCAGCCCGCGCCCTCCCTATCTTCCCGCACGGGACACACCTCGGAGCTCCCGAGATAGAAAAGCAAAGTAAACAATCATCCCGCGGTGGCTGAGCTCCCAGGGTACAGCATGTGCAGCACTCGTGGGGCTGACAGCTGACAGTGCTTATTCGGGACACATCTGCTGATAAGGATGAATGAGTTTGTGCATTTCCTCAAAAACTCCTCGTCCCATTAATCAGCACCTGAGAGGAACGACCGGTCTGGCAGTAATCCTGACACTCACTCCTCTCCTCAGCTTCTCCAAGAACGTATTCCAGAGAGCCGTGGAGTTATCCCATCAAGATCACAGGAATGCTCTGCTTGGATACCTTTGGTGCTGATCTGGCTTAACACAGAGTTCAGCTTTTCATTCTGCAGCATCTGCCAGCAAAAGGGGCCGGGAGGTTGTAACACATTTCAGGCATGTGGTCTAATCTAGAAAGGTCTCATGTATAAAATTAGTTCACAATTTTAACCACTTCAGAGCTCCAAAGCCAGGAGACTGTTTTTTTCCATTCATAATTAAAATAATCAGTGCAGTCGTTGATAAAGCATGTTCACCTAATAAACAAGTATTTACCTTTCAGTGTTCATTTTTCTCAGGACAAACCTCAATATGCAGAGTTGACCACTGAGTTCTACAGCAGCAGGAGGAGATGTAAGACAGGAATTGTTTCCATCTCATTCATCATCTCATTATCAATGACATTTACATTTTTCAGTGGAGGTTGTTAAAGCAGCACACGTTAAATGCTTGGGCCTTTTGCAGGACCTGCCCAGCTAATTTTTGCAGTTTGTTTGAGCACATAGGTATGTGAGGTTCATGTGGTGATAAGAAATGAATGTTACACTGAATGATCAAGGAAGGAAAGAATTCTCCTTTGGGTGAGAGGAGGTGAAGCCGGGACACAGTGACAGAACCCAGGGTGGAGAAAATAAATTGCTTCTGCTGGGTCCCTGCAGGACATGGGCACTCTGGGGTCAAGCTCCTTGGCTGTTCCGCTGGACAATTCCATGCCCCACAGAGAGGCTCTAGGAAATTATATCCCATCCTGATGTGAAGGCGTCTGAAGCTTCTGACAGAAGGCACATACAGAGGAATTTGCCAATCAGAACAACCCAAACTCTGTCTCCTTACGCTGGGGCCCCCTTACATCATTTTGTTTCTGCAGAACCTTCCCTGGGGATGGTACAAACTGATTGCTCCTCTTTACACTGCAGTGACACAAGACAGGGAATGCTCCTGGACAATGCTGTTGTAGGTAACTCAGCCCTTTCTGAAATGAGTGGCAAGTGAAGTTTTATATCTGCCCCTGCAGGAGACTTCTCTAGTGCTGATTACCTGACCTGCTGCACTACTCAGGATTCAATTTCCAAACCACAGAGCATTCACCAAGCAGCCATCAGTGCAGACTGACACAGACACTCATTCTGAACATGGCAGCCTCAGCTTCGTGGGGATTTTGCTAAATTTGTAAGAGAGGCACTTGAAAAACAGAAATAATGGTACATACACTTATAAGGGCTGTCCCACTGGCAGTGAGCAGCAAAAGGATAAATAATACCATGAGTATCTTTTACACATCCAAATGATGAGACAATGTAGAGTTAATGAAATCTCAGTCAGTTATCTCTCTTAAAACATGTTGCAAACACTTGAATTTCTTCTTTTCCCAGCTCTGCATTCTCTGAAGAATATTATAATTCATTGTCTCAAGCCATATTTGGTATTTAGTGCCTCAATAAGCTTGTGAAAAAAGATCTGTTTGTTACATCAAAATGAAAACATGTTGTGGTTTCACCTCAATTTCTTTCCTTCTCCCCTACTTCTAAAGAGAAGAGACAATTTTAAGAAGCATGAAAAGTAAACAACTCAGATATAAAAAATATACAAACACAAATACAAACAAAAACAACTCATAAGTTAGGAAAAAACTGGAACTTGTGCCTGGGGTAAAGCATGTAAAAAGTGGTGATTTATTCAAGGGCAGAATTTTGGCATTTTCTTTAGCTTCAAGTAAATAAATAAGACAAAGAAAAGTCTTTTCATCTGATTGTTTTACAGTGCCTGGGGCTATGTACATTGGACACTGTTTGCAACTGTTTTCATTTAGGGATGAGTGAAGTGGTTCAATTAAAACATGAGCAGCTCTGAACCTTTGCTATGAATAAATCAGAATATTTCTCGGAAGGTTCAAGGAAGTCCAGTTAATTGTCATTACTAAGCTCTTTGTAGTCATGTGTTGTGACACTGTCTGGATTCAAAAGTGCCACCATATAGTCCAGCCCTATTATCAGCTGTCCAAAACAGATTGAACTGGTAGTGCCAGCAGCATGGAGATTTGGGGGAACTAACCCAAATAAAAGATGAAGTTTTGAGGTCCACCCATTACAAAACTCCCACAGCCACTACTGCTCCCTTTACTTCTGTGGGAAAAAGGAGCTGTGGGAGCTCTAAGGAGAGGAGCCCTGGAGCATTAAAGCCGGAGGCTGGGTCTGCACCAGGGCGTCTGCGGAGGTGAGCGGTGTGAAGAGGGGCATAAGAAGTGCTTGGAGGAGCCCATGAGGGAGAAGCAAAGCAGTGCCCAGCCCTGGGCTGCTGAGAGCTGGTTCCCCTGGCAGGAGTTCTGCCGTGCTCCGTTCCCTGCACGCTGCGCACGAGGCACCGGCGCTGGCACAGTGACACCGGAGAGCTCTGGCTCCTCGGCTGCTCAGGGTGCCTTTCCCAGCAAAGGTCTCCTGTTGGGGACACCAGCAAGGGCCACCTCACTGCCAGGTACCTGTCTCAGTGAGCCCCGGCCAGGGGAACGCTCTCCTCTGCTCTGCCACCAGCTGTGACAGTTCCCCATGAAGTTCATTGCCTCCCTGTAAAAACCATCCTCTGAGCTACAATGCCAAAACTCAGAAAATTACAGCCAGAGCAGCCAGAAGTGGCTGCAGGCCCTCCTGGGGATCCCAGTTTCTCCTGGTTCCATGTGACCTGGGAGAATGGCTGCTCACCAGCTGACAGCCCAGGTGCTGTTAGGGGCAGGTTGTATCCACAGACATCCCAGCCAGGTTTGTCACAGAGCACACAAACTGGCACGTTTTCACTGACAGTGGCCTCTGAGAAGATCTACTGAACAATTCTGCTTTGTTTGCTGCTGGTTTCTTCAGAAGAGAGTGGAAGCCACTGCTCCCATCTGAAGAGAATTGTTTCAGACTGCACCACACTGTATGAGAAGAGATCCTTCACCTCTGCAAGGGCTCTCGAGAATCCTGCTGGGCCAAGAAAGTAAAAGCATTCATGGCAGTCCTACTTCATCTGCAAAACAAGGTGCAGAAGCAAATGGTATCACTTCTTGCTTGAGGGACTATTGTTCCTTTCATTATTATCCTTTTGTCATTCGAATTAGAAAAAAAGGATTACAAAAGAGCTTTTTCCTCCACTGTCCCGACTAATCAGATGGATACTGTAGAGCATGACCATGGTTTTAGAGGCTCCTGTTTAAAGCCAGGCTTTTCCAGCTCACTGCTGCAGATCCTTATGTGTGTCCTTAACTGTATCACAAATACTCCCAATTTCAAGAGCATGGCCCAAGTGAGGGAGGCAAGCACACACATAAATGTGCATTATGCTGTAATTAGAGAATGTAGTCACTTACGTGGAACAATGAGTTTTATGTATCTTTGGGTTTATCTGGCATGAAAAATGAATTTGGCACTTTACACAATACTCAGGAAGTCACGCTTTCTCTGAGATGCATGAATCCTTTCAAAGAAACATGTAAATACATCCAAGAATACAGGTATTTTTCTACAAAGGGGTATTGTGCATCTCTTGGATGCCAAAATAGTTATAATTGTTATACTGCTTCCTACTGAGTGGAAGAGTTAGAAGTGCACCTTTATATTCATGGAAGAGTAGCAGCAATTAGCAAAATTAATTTAGAAGTGTGAATTCTTTTTCAGTCTGGACCACAATGTCTTTAAATCGTGAAACAGTAAAACATTTATTACAATACTCTGAGGGCACAGACGTGTTCAATGCTGTTCTTTACTGTGTGACATGGAGAACTCTGAGTACTACTAGACAGCCCTGAATTCATCAGTTCCTGGTTTTGCACACCAGAAGGGCCCAGCTGGCACGTTATGCCATATCATCCATCCGTGTAGCTTCCATATGTGAATTCCCCTATCCCTTATAAACTCAAGACTGTGCTCTGTTCTCCTGCCAAACCCAAGCAGTAGCTAACTTCTGAGGATGCCCTAAACGTTTCATTTACTCTTTCTGTGCAAACAGCTGTTGAAGAGCTCCAGATAATGAAACTGAAGGCAAGCAGGTACAGTATTGTCATAGGAAGATTATTTCTTCCATGCAAGGCTGGGCATTAGAGAGGACATGGAACCTGACTGCAATAACTAAAACTTCATTCAGACAATGATGGTGAATCCTGATTTGAATTTTGATAATTTGGATCCCTCAGTTTTGCAAATGTACAGGTAACAGGAGTGTATTGTCACGCAGAGATAAGGATATTATTTTAAAAAGAAATGCATTGTTACTATGTTAGCTCACAGGAATGTTTACAATTTGGAATGTGTGGTCTGTTTCAGTTTCTGAGCACTAGACAGTAACTGTTCCGGGCTCAGACCTCTTCCACTTACTATATTTAGAATTTAGCAGTCATTTTGCACTGAATCACATCTTTCTTCCTTCTTGCTTCTCCTGATTATTCCCAGTTCTGAATCAGAAGTTTATCACATTTTTCCCGAATTGCTGTCCATATTGTGAATCCCCACTGAAGTTCCTCGCAGTTCTGTTAAGGAACACTGATAAATGCACATTACCCAGCTGACTGAGCATTACACGAGGATTCCTGGCTCCGAAAGAGGCAGCTACAATGTGAGCTCAAAAATCCCTTCATTCATTCATTCACTCCTTCCCAGCAGCATTCCTTGGCCTGGAGCCAGATGCCATTTGACGTCACGGCTCTAACCAGGAACATAATGTGCTGGCACCGGGACAAGAGTTCTACTATGGAAAAAAACAGCAACAAGTAGAAACTTCTCACCGTGGCTGGGAAGAGGGAGTTTAGAGAATGAGGCTGAGGGCAAATCAGCAGAAAATTCAATGAACCATGTCAGGCCCAATATTTTGCTTTTGCTTTTCTGCATAGCACCTCTTTAGGTTACTACTCCAAAGCACCAATCTTATTAACACAGACAGCACACAGCAAAAAGATGTCCTAAAATACTTAACACTTTCCATTCTACTCTTTGCAGCACTTGCTGAACAGACCAAAAGGTCTGTTCTTTCTTGCTTTTTACCTCAAATTATTTGAAACACAACAATCCAAAGATTTATTTTTCTGGTCTGCAATTGGTTTGCATTTTAAAAAATCTCTGTTCTGTTTATTTGAGTTAAATATTAAACAGGTCCTTAAGTAGAGACTTTGCAATGTTAGTACACAAAACTCAGAAGGTGGTTTAAGGACAGAAAAACAATCTTGTAAGTCTCTTCATAACCATAATTGAGGTGCTGGGTAAAAAACAAAGACCAACAAACTTCCAAACTAACTACTAAGCACAGAAATAAAATAATAATAAATATAAAAAGGACTAAGAAATATTTGAATAACAGCAACTGTAATGGGTATTGCTGATATGAATTTAGAATGCCTGATTGACAACCACCATAGTTCCATCACTGATACCCACAGCTGTAGCTTAGAAGTTTAGAAGTTTATATGAGAAATCTCCTGAACTGTCTATGAATCGTAGGATAGTCTATCATGGAATTAATTTTGGAGACAAATGTATATGTCAGCAATTTAAAATGTGATTCTCAATAAAATCTTCTGAAGATGTCCATCACCTTCCTGATTGTTGGAGTTCTTGGGCTCTTCACAGAAAATGCTGCGTTTCAACTGCTCTGGAATTTGAGGCTGCTCAGCAAATGCCACCAGACAGCTCTCTGAATTTCAGTGCCTCTCCAAGGACTCCGTTCCTGCTCACTTCAGGCAGGAAGGACATCTTGGGAAATGAGCTATGAACTTCCTTCCACAGTGTGAGGGTAAACCAGACTCATGAATATCTCATGTACATTCCAGATGCCAATTTCAGCAATTCCTTTTGGCCCAGGTCATCAGACTCACAGCATCAGTGAGTGGAGTGTCCAAATCCCTTTTCAGCTCAATATACCCAGTCATCAGGGACATATGAAGTGAAAAAAGTTCACAAACATCATGTTTCATTGAAATCTGGAACTACTTACGCTGAAATGAGACAAATATGGACAATGGCATCCCCACTCCTGACAGAAAAAAATGCCCTGCCCAAGCCCACATATCAGTTCCAGGGAGAGTTTTAACTGGGGTGCCAGTGTCTAATGAACCTCTCATACCTTGCTTATCTCATTAGCCAAGTACCTGCTAATCAGCAGGAGCAATGTGGCCATAGTTAATAATGGCAGCTGATAAAACTGAGCCCTGCTGAAATACCATGGGACAGTGTCTATAGCGAACTGCAAGCTCCACCTACCCACATCTACACATGGATTAACAAAAGGGAATTCTTGTCAAGTCACATTATCATTGAAAGATTATCCTGGCTTCAGAAATGTTAGTTTGAGTTAAAACCCCAACATGGAGAAAATATTACCTATCAATTTGACATTATTTCATAATGACTAAATTAGAAGTTATTTTCGTTTTGTAATCTCATAACATTTAAACCATAATTGTAACATTATTTTTTCAATCCCCTTTGTAAGTTGTTCTTGTTCACTGCTCTTAGTTTGAGCAATAAAGAATGTTTTCAAAGTAGCCACAGATTTACCTCTTAATTTGTAATGGATGCTCTGCTAGCTTCACATCTCACTGAGCCACTTCTCTTTGACCAAAGCTTCATTACTGAGCATTTACCACTCTTTGGTCAACATCAACTGCCCTCAGGTTCATACATTCATCCTTCTCCTATGCCTGTCTTTGCATTGACAAAAGCTGCTTCACGAGAGCAAAAAAAAAAATCATTTAAAAAATTGACAATTATTCAATTCAACATTTTCCATACTTTTAAGCTCTAATGCAAAATTTAGATCTTACCTCAGCTGGATTTTGCCAGCCAACAGTTTGGATTTCCTCTAATCCCTAAAAAACTGCCGTATTGCAAAAACAATTGGTTGGATGCCTCTTGTGAAATCATTAATTTGACAAGTTCTGTGATATTTTGCATAACTTATTTAATGGATTTCCTCTTGTTCATTATTTATTTGGGATCAATGGCTTATGTGCAGAATGTGCAAACCTAAACACAAACAAGCCCCAACTGTCTTATTGTCCCAGCACACAATTTTGGTTTTGGGTGTGCAGAGCCCCGCCTCTTCCAAGCAGGGACTCAGTGCCAGAATTCCAGGCCACGAGGTGGATCATGCATCCCATGGCTCTGCTCATCTGGGCAACACATGTGGGACAAGCAGGGCACAAGCACTTCCCAAAGAGGAGTGAAACCAAGATGCACAGCGAGACTGCACGAAGGCTGGAAGCCGTTGGGTGCAACCACTGTTCGAACCAATGAGGCTGGTCAGGAATAAATACCTGAGAAATATCCTGAGGTATCAAAATCTGGCTGTGGTCCAAACTGGAACAAACTAAAGATCCTCCAAATCTTTCCCAAGAGGAGAACACAAGCATATAACCCTTGTAACAGGCAGGCACACCTCAAAGAGCCAATTCCTTGAGACACTTCTCTGAGGCACAGGAAGCAAAGCTGGGACTGCCAGCACTGACCGCTGGACCTCTCCATCTTCCAGGATGGGAGGGTCTCTCACACTCTCTTCCTTTGGCTACAAATTCCAGCTGAGGCTCAGATGATTTCTGTAAAAAGCCCACAAATGTTTTCTCTTCCAGAAACAGAATTTTTAGACAAAGGATGCTTTGCTAAAACATTCCCAAGCAGTGCTCAATCCCTGCTCTTCCAAGCTCAGCTACATACTTCTATTTCAGATAAGGAAACTAAACCTTGAACCCCAGACTATTGTGATTCACTGAAGTGTTACATGGTGGAATGAATTTCAGAGATGCTGCTCAACTGAAAAATTGCAATTTCCTGTGAAAACACCGCCTTTTCCTGCACTTCAAACTATGCTCTGGCAGCGGGGATTTTTCACTTCATAAAACAAGATGTTCTAATTGAAAGCATTGAAAATGCTGTGCTGTAGCAGAAATGAAGTCCCTTGTTTCATCTTAAGGTTCTTTGTGGGAAAAAAAAACAACAACTAAAAAGCTAAAATGTCCCCAAAACCAGCTTTAAAGTAGTACAGAAATTCTTTTGTTGGGAACAGATCCTCTGTGGATAAAGGTGGTTTCTGGTTTTTTAAGGACCTTATTCCTTAAAATACATATTAGTTTTGGTTGCCACGCACACCTGCTCCCTGAGAGGTCACTGTGACCCATTCTTATTGATCTACATGCAGATAGGAGTGAAATGTTGATATTTTGTAAGAGTTCCATGTTTTCACTGACAACATTTTTCATAGGAACCAGAATAAATTGCTTTGGTTAAATTTTCTTCTATTTTATCAACTACAAAAGAGATTCATTCCTGTTGGAAGGGTTTTCTTTATAAAGAAAAGTTTGTGATTCAATTTTTTATCACGAGCACTCAGAGAGGATTCATACGTGGTGTGCCTGATGCCACAGACAGAGAAAGTAACTGATTTTTAAAGACACTAAACTGGCACAATCATTTTTGGAGCTTCCTTTGGAACAGAGCAGCTCTGAAAGCCAGTGGTGACGGGTTAGCAAAGAACACAAGCCCCTACATTCAACAGATAATGTGTTAATAGGCTGAAAGATAAATTACAGGTGAAATACAACCATTTCCATTTCCATTCAGCGTTAAGGTAGCTTGATGTCTGGGCTGAGAACACCTGATTCAGGTGGGAGGCTGGAGGCACGGAGCAGATAACTCTTCTCAAACACCAGACAGTGCACACTGAGAAGGGGTTTGGTTTGGGGTTTTTTTTTTTAGTACTTTAAAATATTAACAAAGACCTGGAAACTCTGTTTCCGTTTCACCCATTTCAGAAGGCATTTTCCAGGCTTTGCAGAACCAGGTAACCGTCACTAAATAACGACACAGTTGTTCTCTAATTTATACTGACAATAGTTTCACCTACCTGGCAGGTCAGAGAGAGCACCAGCAGCTCTCCACCACCACAATTATGGACTGTGCAATTTCGTTTTCATTTGAGAAAACAATGGATAGCTCCAAGAGGATTTCAGAAGAGCGAATGTGAGTTAAACCATTCCCTGCCCAGTCCCACCACCCTGCCCATTCTCCAGCCCAACGCCTCCTCCTGCACACGCACAACTTCTCCCTTCTGTTTATTTTTTGTTTCAAACACTCTAAGCAGAAATTGACTTTGGCTGCATTTCCTGAACTCTGAAGTGTTTGAGCAGATAAGATTCAGATAACCCATTAGAAGAAAGTTTCATAGGTCCCTCTTCTCCTGGCAGGTGGTCACCAAGCCAGCCACGCACTAAGGTTTCTTTGCCCTGCTGAAGAATTTTTCTGTCTCATTTACTTTTCAAACTGGGCCAGACTTTTTTTTACTGCATCTCACTTGTAAAAAAGTGTTTCAGCTGAAAGATACTTGTTTATATACAGTGCTGGGGAAATACAATGTGTAAGTCTCCCTGCTGCCACCCCAAATGTGGTGGTAATTTCCCAAGCAGTTTTATTGAGCCCCCCAGACTCAGCAAAAGGGAGTTGATCTGAGCTCCTCTTCCATTATGGGAAACAAATAAAGAGTGATAAAACTCTCACACTGTAGAAGTCCTAAGATGTACCTCCAGAAATAACTGCTCTTTAGAGGACAATATAAATATAGACACACTTATTACAAGGAAATACTGATTAAATGGATAAGACTTTATTTTCCTATCACAGGCTTACCTGAAACGAGAAGGCTTTTGTTCTCCTCCTAGACAAAAAATAATTCAGGCTGTTCTTTCTACACAAGATATTAGTTGCAACTACAGTCGTACTTATGGCTGGCATGGATTTTATCACAAATAATATACTAATATTAATAATATTATTAATATTAATAATTGTTTTTGTTATTACTACTACTACTACAACAAATAACATTTTAGAACACTGTGGATCACTGAAATTGTAGAATTAGCTGGGGTGTTTCAGGATGGAGTCTTTAGTGGTAATACTGGTTTATGGTACTGATATTAATCTTCTGTTCTCCTCCTGCCCCAGCATCAATGTGTTCTGCTGTTCTAGAAATATTGTTTATGTGCCATGTGGTTTACTGTACTAGAGACATAATCTTGCTTAAAACTAATCCAGAAAAAACCTTTTTTTTTGTGGGGTGTGGTTTTTTGATGGTGGTGGTTTTGGGGGGGATTTTGGTATTTTTTAAAGTAGCTGTGTTCCCACCTCCATTCTCAAGTGCAGCTGCATAAACACTGGGGCTGGCAGAACTGCAGGGGTGGGATACCACAGAAACCAGCAGCAGGTGGCAAAGGAGGTGAGGCTCGGTCGGTATTGCTGCCACACACTTTGCCTTGGATACCCACCTCCAGTGCAGTCAGCAAATCATAAATAGAGCTCACTTGGCTCCAAGCGAAGGCTGCTGGCAGCAAGGAGCTCGGGGCAGCCTGCAGAACCCTGCGGGAATCCCAGGTAAATGTGCAGCTGGCTTGCTTGCCCTGGCTGCCATGCTGCGCTCGCAGGGACACCAAGGACACCTCTGTGTCAGTAGGAAACCATTGTTGTGTCGGTAACCACATTTGAGCTGGTGCTCCCTTGCATTTGTAAAACCAGCAGCCACAACTCTGAATGAAATGCAGACATTGAACATTTGTATCTTCAGTGTGAGGGGAAAAATATTTCTGCTTGCCAGACTAGAGATGTGCAGGCTGGAGCACTCACCATTCTGCAGCCCTGGGAAGCAGAGGTCGAAGTGATTCCAGACTCAAGGGATGCTGTATCTGCTGCAAGGAAAAAGGATCACTTAAGGAAAGGATTGCTGCAAACATTCTCCCATTAATCTAAAACACTGCATAAAGCATAAAACAGTGACTGAAAGCCTGGGGATAAATTACCTTACAATCATAAACAAACACACATCTCTCCTGACACTAGAGAGTCCATCACACCTGAGTCCCTTGTGACAGAACCAACTGCATTTGGAAATCTTTATTTAGAAAACAAAACCATCCGGCAAGATTTCAACACAGACCTCCTAAAGCCTAATGCTGTGAAACTAAAGCCAGCTCTGCAAGTGTAATTTTACTCTATTATCACATTAGCCATTAAAAAAAGTCTTCCTTATAGTTTCTACTTGACTTAAAAATCCTGTGAACAAGTAAAATCTAGGCTGTGATCACCACGAGCAGTAAGGACTGGAGTGCCATCCAACGGTGAGAGAGTCATTAACAGCTCTGATTAAAGATTTCTGCCTCCACCTGCTCCTGCCACAGCAGGGTATGAAACAGCCTGCAAACCCATGGAGGCTCTAAAAGATCTGATCCAGCAGAAGGTGCCCAGGCACACACACACAAGTTATTTTCCTTTAACAGAGGCAGTAAGCAGAGTTTTTGGTATGCTAGTCTTGTTTGCAGCATTCAGGTTCCATCCCATCCCACCCAGAACTTCTGTTTCCCAAAAGCTAGAGCCTGACAGGCAGCAGAGCAGCGAGTCCTGGGGAGTGACACACCCAGCCACTCCACAGTGCAGTTCGTGTCTTTGTATTCACAGCTTTCTCCATCAAGTTGCTTTGGGGATGAAGAGAGGATATGAAATGCAGCATTGAGTTTGGACAAGAACCTGCCTTTTTTATGAAGTAGAAATAAGTAACACAGTCCAACCCTTTCCCCTGGATTCTCATTGTAATTTCAAGGGCCAGGCTCTAGTGGACAATTTGAAAACCAAAACTTCTGTATCAGACTGTACTGGGATGAAAAAAGAGTGTGCCTTAAGTTGCACAGGTTAGAATTGTTTTGGGAAGGGACTGCCTTTCTCTGTGCAAAGTGCAAGAAGGGTTGTGTCCTGAGACCACAGAACATTTTCATTTACCTAATCCTCCATTATTATATGGATCTAAGTCACCAGTAATACTTTTAATCTCTTCTGTGTTTTTTTTTTCCTGCAATGCTTCACAGATTTTGCAACTTTTAGTATTTTGTAAGGTAGATCATAAATTTCATAAAGGCTGTTAGGAAATTTTTTGCTGCTCTGCATTTGTGCAGAGGCACAATTTGAGGATTAAGTATGTATTAAAGGGTGAACACATTTGTAGGGCACAGGTGTCTGATCCAAGTGGCCGTTTTCAGACCATATTCTTGGCTGGAATATATTTCAAACCTTCAACTCTACTGGGACAGGTATCCAAAAGCGTGGAGCCAGTTGAGTCCAATTCAGCACTGGGGTAAGCCCCTTCTGGCTTCAACTGAAGTTATAAATCCAGAGATTAATTTACCCTTTTTCCATTGCAAGCCAGGACTGAAAATGTCATGAAAACAGACCTTCCTGTAACAATTCCAATCCAGACATTCCTATTACCTCTCCTATTCTATCCCAACCATCAGTAATTTGTATTGTAAGATTTTTTTTAATTTGTACTGCTTCCTACTAAGAAGGAAATAGTTCAGAAGCCACCAAAGAAACCTTACAAAACAAGCCAAACTATGCCGGGGCCAATTTTCCCTGCAGAAGCATTTTAGACGGAAATATTCTGCTAGTGGAAAAGTACATCTTCACAACGAGGAATGGAAAGAATAGCGTAAAACCTCGCACGAGAGGAGCTCTGCCCTGCCGCACCTGCCCCCGGCGCTGCTGCGGGAGGAGGCACGGGCGGTTCCATTCCGGCGCTCCCTCCGCCGCTGCAGCACTCCCGATGGAGCAGTGACACCCAGCGGCTCGGCCACCGCGGCGGGGCTGCCGCGGCCGCAGCGCCCTTCTGCCGGGGCTCCTCGCCCGAGCTCCTCCGGGACAGCGACCCGGCTGCGGGCCGGGGAGAGGGGCCGGGCTCCGCGCACACCTGAGGGACCCCGGACCGCGCACACCTGAGAGACCCCGGCCCGTGCACACCTGAGAGACCCCGGCCCGTACACACCTGAGGGACCCCGGCCCGTACACACCTGAGAGACCCCGGCCCGTGCACACCTGTGTAACCTTTCAGTCCACACACACCTGTGTAACCTTTCAGCCTGTACACACCTGAGAGACCCCGGCCCGCGCACACCTGTGTAACCTTTCAGCCTGTACACACCTGAGGGACCTTTCAGCCCGCACACACCTGAGGGACCCCGGCCCGTACACACCTGAGAGACCCCGGCCCGTACACACCTGAGAGACCCCGGCCCGTGCACACCTGAGAGACCCCGGCCCGTACACACCTGAGAGACCCCGGCCCGTGCACACCTGTGTAACCTTTCAGCCCGCACACACCTGTGTAACCTTTCAGCCTGCACACACCTGAGGGACCCCGGCCCGCGCACACCTGAGGGACCCCGGCCCGTGCACACCTGTGTAACCTTTCAGTCCACACACACCTGTGTAACCTTTCAGCCCGCGCACACCTGAGGGACCCCGGCCCACGCACACCTGAGGGACCCCAGTCCGCGCACACCTGAGAGACCCCGGCCCGTACACACCTGAGAGACCCCGGCCCGTGCACACCTGTGTAACCTTTCAGCCCGCACACACCTGAGGGACCTTTCAGCCCGCACACACCTGTGTAACCTTTCAGCCTGCACACACCTGAGGGACCCCGGCCCGCGCACACCTGAGGGACCCCGGCCCGCGCACACCTCAGGGACCCCGGCCCGTACACACCTGAGAGACCCCGGCCCGTGCACACCTGTGTAACCTTTCAGTCCACACACACCTGTGTAACCTTTCAGCCTGTACACACCTGAGGGATCCCGGCCCGCGCACACCTGAGAGACCCCGGCCCGTGCACACCTGTGTAACCTTTCAGTCCACACACACCTGTGTAACCTTTCAGCCTGTACACACCTGAGGGACCCTGGCCCGCACACACCTGTGTAACCTTTCAGCCTGCACACACCTGAGGGATCCCGGCCCGCGCATACCTGAGGGACCCTGGCCCGCACACACCTGTGTAACCTTTCAGCCCGCACACACCTGAGGGACCCCGGCCCACGCACACCTGTGTAATCTTTCAGCCCGCACACGCCTGTGTAACCTTTCAGTCCTCACACACCTGTGTGACCCCTCAGCCCTTACACACCTGAGGTACCACGGGCTTGACATGGCTCGTTGAGCCTGGCGTTGAGTCCCAGTCTGGTCTCTGGTGTCACATCTCCTTGCCCTCCCTCTCATCTCTGCTCACCTGCCCCCTGGCAGGTCTGTCCCAGCTGAATCCCACTGCCAGGCTGTCCCCACTGCCAGTCTGTCCCCACTCCCTGGCTGTCCCACTGCCAGTCTGTCCCGCTGCCAGGCTGTCCCCGCTGCCAAGGGTCACTGCCCGGCTCCTGTCCCGCTCCCCATGCGGACACTGAGGCCACACCGGCCCCTCACAGCTGCTGCTGCTCCCACGCTGGTCAGGCAACAAAGGGTCCAGCAAACAAGGCTGCCCCATGAACATCCCAATGCCCTCCCTAGGACTGGGTACCTGAAGATTGTGGGCACAAGCTGCCAAAGAGATAAAGCTTTTACGCCGGAGCAGATGCACAAAGCTGGGGAAGGGTCCGGAGTGTGCTGTGAGGGTGGCTGAGGGAGCTGGGGAGGGGCTGGAGCCCCAGGAGAGGCTGAGGGAGCTGGGAAGGGGCTCAGCCTGGAGAAAAGGAGGCTTGGGGGCCCTTGTGGCTCTGCACAGCTCCTGCCAGGAGGGGACAGCCGGGGGTCGAGCTGTGCTCCAGGGAACAGGGACAGGAGGAAAGGGAACAGCCCCAGGCTGGCCCAGGGGAGCTCAGGGTGGGCAGAAGCAGGAATTTCCCCATGGAAAGTGGGGTCAGGAACTGGAAGTGCCCAGGGAGGGTTGGAGTGCCAATCCCTGGGGGTGTCCAAGGAAGGGCTGGAGGTGGCACTCAGAGCTGTGGGCTGGGGACGAGGTGGGCATCCAGCACAGCTTGGACTTGATGGTCTGGGAGGGATTCTATGATTTGGCATAAATTGGTATCTGCACATTGTGAGGGTCTCAGTTTTCTAGCCCTGGATATCATTGCATGTGAAAGGAAAGCCAGAATTCCGTAGCCCATCCATCAATTTGCTGCGCTTCACGAAAACGAGAGTCATAATGTGTGTCACTCTGCAAATTGCTTCTTACTTCTTTTATATGGGCATATACAGATAAAAGCAAATATAAATGAAGTAGTCTACCCGCTCAAAAATTTCTGGTTATTTAGTAAAATCATTTCTTGAACCAGACTGACACGTTTAAAATGTTACCTGTCACAAGTACTGCCTCTGTGATGGACAGAGATTTATGAAGAAATGCAAGATACACTGATTTTCGAGGTTACTCTGTGAAATCTTCAACCAAATATCAATTTGTTTGGGATATATGACTTGGGGTATCTAGATCTGTATGGTTGGAATATCTGGATTTCAAATCCCGGACTAAGGATGGGGGCTCTCTGAGATGTGTGTGTATGAGTGTTTCATAAGGGCCATTCATTTGGAAATTAATGGCCTTATGAAAAAGCTGAGGTAGACTGACAGGTTTAGCTCCTTGGACAGGACTATAGCATCTGGATAGCACTGCCCATTTCGCAGTAGGAACGCGAGCGCCAAGAACAGGTGATCAAATACCATCCGGAGCTTGTCAGTTTCCTTAGATCAAACGGTGTGGGGCAACCGACACAACTGATTTCAGTCTGCAGACCGTGCAGGAGTGAAAGCCCTCCCTCTCCGTCTTCTGACCGCAGCAAGAGAGAGCGTGCTGCCCGTCGCTAAGCGAGCACACGGACGCGCACCCAAGCCCTCCGCGCTGCCACATGTGGCACCGCCACCGCTCCGCGGGTCCCCTCCGTGCCCTTCCTCCGCACGCCCCTGGCCGCAGGAGAACGCCAGCGCTGCGCTCCTGCCGCAGCTGAGCACAGGACCGAGCCGCTCCCGGCGGCCCGGCCCGGCGGGGGGCAGAGCGGCTCCGCTCCGCCGTGTCCTCGCCGCCGCCCTGCGGCCCCTCCGCCGGGCCGGGGCCGCCGCTCCCGGGGCCGCGGGGGCTGGGGGTCCCCGGGCCCGCCCCGCTCGCAGCCGGCGGCAGCCGCGGGGCCGCGGGCGCGGCGGCGGCCCGGGCGGAGCGCGCTGCCCCCGGCGCGGCCCCCGCAGCCCCCCGGGCCGCGGGGCGGGCCCGGCCCCGCTCCCGCCGCCCCGGACGTCGCGTCGCCGGGGCGGGTGCGCAGTTCCGGCGGCAGCGGGAGGGCGGGGGCCGGGCAGAGCCGCCGCGGCCTCGGCAGCAGCTGCAGCCGGAGCGGCGCGGGGGGCCGGGCCCCCGCCATGGAGATCGAGAAGGAGTTCCAGCGGCTGGACCAGGCCGCCAGCTGGCCCGCCATCTACCAGGTGAGGGGCAGCGCCCGGCCGGCTCTGCCCCGGCCCCGGGCGGGGAGCGCTCCCGCGATGCCGCCGGTGCTGCCCCGGCCCCGCGGGCCAGCCCTGCCCTGCCCTGCCCTGCCCTGCGCGGGCACCGCTGCCCGCCGCCCTCGCTCCCCGCTCGTTCCCCGCCTCAGGGGGCGCCGGGAGCTGCTCCCGCTGCCCGGGCGGGCGGCACCCCGGCCGAGCTGCAGCCGCGGGCCCGGCCGGGGCGGCCCCGCTCGGCGCTGCCCGCCCGGAGGAGCTGCCGCGGGCGCATCCTCGGCCGCGCTGCCGGGCTCGCCGCTGGAGCCCCGCGGGGACCTGGGTCCGCAGGAGCTGTTCGAGCTGCCCCTCCCGAACCGGCGGCGAGTCCGTCCCATCTGCCTTTGGGTTAGACCAGAGAAGCAGCGAAGGGGGCATCGAATGCATTTAGCTTTTCAGTCACCTTAATCATAGAACAGAGCCTGAAACAGCGTATTAGCAATGCTTGTGCAGCTAGCTGGGACTGGGCTTTTATTGTGTCGCTTACTGCATTTAGATTTTTTTGTGATATTTAAAGCAACACTGTGACAAACGTTAATGCTTGCAATAGTATTTGCCTTCTGGATCCGGCTTCGCATGCAAGCCACAGAAGTTCGTGCTTTTATCTTTAAAAAGTTCTTCACACCTTTATCTAAAATGAAGTTTAAGAGAAGCTGAAATACATGAATGACTGGGCGGATGTGTTCAGTCAGATCAGGCAGCGTTGCTGTAACATCCATTTGAATGTTTAAGCTGGTATATTGCATAAATGAATGACTTGAAGTTCATGTTTGCAACATAGACGTTGAGCTTTGTTTCTTTCAGTGTGAATTTCTCTGGCAATAGACCATTGAGAGGAGTTGTATAGAAGTGAAATAAAAGGACTTCAGTTTCAGAATCGCAGCAGGCAAGATTTAACAGCAATAGCTTGCAGGGTGAACATCTTCAGTTGTCTGGCATTTAGAGAATAAGCATGACATGTTGAGCCTGCTTTTCACAAGGTCCATTTCCTACATTTCCCTGCCGAGTGTCAGTGCTTGCTGACTGTATCAGTTGAACGTCATGTGGATCTATGACGTTATGTTTTTGCTGAACTGTTCTGGATGATTTGGTGTGTTGCAGGCTTAGTGCTCAGGAAATGATTTTGAGTAACAGAGCTTTGTAATTGAAGTGGTACGTTTCTACAGGTACAATTTAATTACAGAAGTGAAATATCTAAGTAGAATGAGGGAATGGCCCATTTTCAATGAGGGATTAGCATTCAGTGATATTTTTGTCCTGCTCTCTTTGAATGATATGACTCAGTGGCCTGCTCAAACTGTAGCACAGCATGAGCCTTGATTGAGGACTAAAATTCAGTTTTAAAAAGGACTGAAGTGATTCTTTGATTTGCATCCAACTATTGACAAGCACAGGGGGTGGGATTTTTACTTGTTTTTTTTTTCCCTGATTGATTAGTAAATATGTGCATCTATGTCATGAAATTCAGTTTCTCAACTGCATCCTGCTTTTAAATAAGCTGTTGGAAATGGCATCTTGGCAGGTCGTGTACATCTGGAAGAACAGTGTACTTCTCTATGAGCTGTGCATTTGGTGTCTGAGCTGTGACATTAGCAAAGCAGTTTTCCTACAACGCTGGTTTTTGCTTGAAGAATGCAGTAAGTAGAGCAGTGCATGTGATTGGTGCAGAAAAGCATCTTCCCCCAGGGTAATTGTACCACGGGCTTCTGGCACTCAGTGTTGTGGTTGTAACTGCTGAAATCCAGAAATGCTCACCAGTGCTGCAGGTGAAGCATTCTGCAGCTTGCCCGTGTTCCTTGTCTCAGTGTGTTATCTCGAGATACAGCACAGCATCTCCAGGAGGAATTAGCAGTAGACAGGGAGGTGTGGCTAAGGGAGACGTGTCTGGGTGCCACATGACTTGGAAGGGTTAAAATTGTCCATGCTTCTTTTTTTTGGACGAGCGGAAGCTGTGTTCAGCTATGATAGTACAGTTGTGAAAGAACAGAATTTAGATGACCTTCTTTTTTCAGCAGAAGTAATCCCAGGATGGGGACACAAACATTTCGAAATGAGGACCTTGTTTAGGTGATTTTGTGACGACCATGTCTTGGGCACTGCACAATAGTGGAAGCATTCTCTGTACAGCTGGTCAGATCAGGGTGAACAGTGATGAAGTTCTTTCTGTTCTGTTACTCTAGGGTTTTTTTGAATGTTTGTTTGGTTTTTAATACCTGTTTCTATCCCTTACTTTCCTCTAGATTTGCTTGTAACAAGAACTATGAGCCATGAGATTCTGTGGAGGTTGTTCAGGGATCCAAGTGAGAAAAAGAATTGCTAAGGTTCTGGCTGTTGCTTGTGTTTTAGAGAAACATAAGTGTAAGAAAGGCACATTCAAATTAAAATCCTCTTCCAGAAAACAGTAAGTTAGAGGAATGTGAGCTTTACCATGTACTAACTGCGGTAAAGGTGTGCAACAGAAAACAAATGCTTAAGGGTATGTGAATGATATGCACCCTGCAGAAATATCATTAGAAGTATCTATTGGAATGAGAAGCATTCACTCTGGAGATGTCACAACGAAAAACCCATACCCCAAAGCTAAGGAAAGCACAGTTTAGGCTCTTAGAGAAGGGAAGAAAAGTAGATATTTGTCCAGAATATCAAACCAACTGGATGGATATCATCAAAACAACAATGACTGGATTGTCATTTGCTCACAGTGAGTGCAGGATCAGATTTTCATAGTAATTTTACATGCAGAAGTCGTTCAGAACTTTAGGAGATACTTTAGTTTCTAACTTTTTACACAGGGCGATAGAATGAAATATTATCTTAAAAACACATCCCTCAAATACAGATAGAGTGGCTTCTTGTGTTTAAATAAACCAGATATGTTGACTTTAGTATGTTGGCCAATGGTATTAACTTTGATGTGCTTATCAGGAGCAGTAAAATACCTCTGAATTATTTACTGACGTACCATTCAACTGGGGATTCCATTCACTATGGGTGAAGGTAGAGCTGACGTTTGGGGACCGCTCATGCAGAGTTTTCTGTGTGAAGGTAGCAAAATGAAACTAAAATGTTTAGTTCTTTTCTAGTTTGTATAGTTAGTGGAATATGTAATAAGAGCTGGATATAGTTTCGATTTTCCAGCATGTTTGGAAGTGAGTATCCTGAAAACAGATCTACCTATCTCTGGAAAGCTGAAGTGTAGTTGGAGTTGGGTTTGAGGCCTGTAAATAACTGTTCTCAGTTTCTTTATCCATTTTTGATGGTATTTTAACCAAATATTAACATGAATGTTTGAATGCTTCAAACCTCTCTAAGCTAAACTAAAATACTACAAATTATGAAAATTAATGAACTTAATTCAGATTATGGGAGGAAGATAGAAAGGTATCGTGGACATTTTGGATATCCCTCTGTCAAGACGTAAAAGGCGTGGGAAGTTTTTTAGGTATTCACTATCTCTGGAAGAATATTTGTAGAATATTTTCTTATGTAGATGAATTTTGATGCTGTAAGTAAACTGTGAAATGGTTGACCCTGAAGAATTGTAACAGTGTGGTTGTGTTGTGTATTTAAAGTCAATGGACAGGAAGCTTTAGAAGTGTTGTTGGTTTTTAAGCTGCAGCAAGATTGCAGGCTGCAGTCTGAAAGCATTTGGGTTACTCCTTTGCTTGGGTGCTAAGCAGCAGATAAATTGTGGCACGAACATGACTTTTGTAAATGCATCTTTGTGCTTTATTCTGCCAGTTCTAGCTGCAGGTCTCTGCATGCAGTGCCTTGCCACTGCTCAATTTGTGCTCTGTTGATTCATTTGAGGCTCAGCATAATTGGCTCTGGTTGTGGAAAGCTGGTTTAGAGCTCAGGGTAGCAGGGAGTCTCTCTGTTCCTCCAATAAGCTGAAGATATTCCATGTTTTCCTGTGCTGTACACCGAGTCCTCCTACATGTGTGCAGGGTTAGTGATGCAGAAGCAAAGTGTCGGTGGCTCCCAAAGTCAGGATCCTCCCTGCAAAGCAGAGCTGCTGTTCAGCTGCAGGTGATGGCACCTTTGTGCCCCTGGGACTGGCTCAGGGCTCTCTGCTGCCTGGGTTAGGCTTTACTGCTGGCTCTTTCACAGCAGCACCAGTTGTGTCTGCTGCTGGCAGATTTGAGATTGGTAAGTCCCATTATATGAAGCTACTGAGCCACTCAATCTTGCTTTTTCTACAGAGTTTAAATACTTGAACCCAGAGCTTCTGTGATAGTCTTGCTGGAAGCAGAGCATGGAAAAATGGAGCCTGTTATGGTTATCTTTTGCTAAAAATCTAGAAATCATACAATGTACACACAATGCTCACCTACTTCTGAGCATTTTTGGAAGGGTTTTATGGTGTTAGTGTGTTCTTCCACATGGTATTGTTGTTTCCCCTGTGTGCTGCAAGCACAGATGTATGAAAGAAAACTGTTAAGGAGAAAGCAGTGTTGGCCATATGCCAAATGATGGTAAATTCAAATAGAAATAGCCCTTGTAAGCAGAGAATAAAATGTGGTAGTGGTAGGCCAAATATTTTTCAAACTAAAATAACTTTCTAAATATACTGGGTAGGTTTGAAATAACAGTTCATCCTACAGTTAACTAAACATTAAAATTAAATGTTTTCCTGTAATACTTGCTTTGCAAATGGACTTTCTCCAAGGGTTCTCTGTAGCTGAGCCTTCAAAAGATGTGGCTTACACTGAAATATCACTGCTACTTTCTTGTAAACATGAGAATTACCAGGTTTTAGATCAGTGTCACTTGCATAAGCTAAGTATGTGTTTGGGTTGTGAATTTAGCCTCATTAAACACTTGAGGATACTCAGTGATTCCTTACTAAGTGATTGCTCCTCTGCAGTGTTCATAAGGAACACACACTTGGTCTGGTGGCTGAGCTTGGATGTTTGCAGCATTTACCACTGAGGTTTTCTGGGGGTTTTTTAGTCATTGGTCAACTTGTTTCACGTTGATTTGCAGAAGAGGTGGTTTTTTCCTCTCTGGTGCCAGGAGACATGCCCTTGCTGGTTTGACAGGGAGAGGCACTTTGATAGAGCATCCAAATGCCTTTGTGTGTTCACTTTGTAGATCGTGTAGTACAAATGCCAGTTCATTTTCTACCATACTCTGTGAATTCAGATGTGCTTTTTCTCTCACCCACGCAGAATATAGCTCAGATTCAACAGCTTGCCTGTCATATTATACCAAGAAAAACTGGTAAAAGTGATTCTTGGAAATGCATGTGATTCTGCTAATAGTGATAGCTGATCTACTTTCAAATTGGGTTGTATCTTCTGCATTTAAGAAAGCAGGTTCATAGAACAGTAGCAAAAAAATTTACATCCTGGTTGGGAAGGAAAATGAGCTGGCATAATATGAAACTTTCAGAAATGTTTTTCTATTTTTTCTTACTTTTATTTCTGTACACTTTCCATGTGTACAGTTGTGTCAGCTCTCGGTTGTTGTGGATGCTTTAGGAACTTGTAGTTTAAGGGGTTGAAAGTCACCTTCAGCACTGAGGGTGAAGAGATCAGTGGTGAAGATTTACCTGTTTCACCAATGATGAAGAGATCATTTAATCAGATTTGCATTGTTCTGTGCAGTTCTTTTCTTTTCCTTAGAAGGTTCAAACAGTTTCTACATCAACAGAAATAGAAAATAAAGTAACAATACAGCAGGTTTTGCGTTCTGCCAGTTTAGGCAATTACAGAAAGACCTCTGTGGAGTACAGGGGTGAGTGTGGAGCTGGGCAGACCGCACTGCAGGCAGAGAAAGCCCTCCCCTCTGGGCTGACAGCTCTCTGTACTTCATGTACTAAAATAATTGCCAGTTCAAAATGCTACTACATAGTACTGTTCTGACCTTAAGGCAGCTATTATATTTGTGATCTGTCAGGTGCTTTTGCTTGTATCTGAAGTTCCCAGAATTTTATGCTGCTTCTGTCAAGTACTGGATTTTTCAAGTACTTGATGCTGAGAGCCATCCTACAAAAGACACTCTGTTTCTCAGATTCTTTGTATTTATATGGAACAAGTGTTCTACACATAGAGAGGAATGTTCTCATAACCTTCTTCCCCTGTGCACAGTTCAATGAGAATTGCTTGTTTATACCATTCCTGATCCCACAGTAACAGGTTACAGTAACATAAACAGCGTGACCTTTTAATGCGATGGCAGGAAGTAAAATGTGAAATCTATTTTAGAAATGCATCTTTGACTAAGGAAGAGTATACTTCCTTTTTCTGACAGGAAAAATAACCCATGCTCGTTCAGAAGATCTCGATTCCATTTTACTGTGTGGGGCCTGGTTTTTCCAGTCTTCTGTACAGTCATTGCAGCTGCTTGAAGTAGGACTGAACCTCTGCCATCCTCATGTGGAATTGTATCTTCTTTCTTAACATTTGCACAGCCATCAGTGACTAAAGATAGGGGCTACAGGAAAAACACAACTCTGACACAAGCAAGAGGTTTTAGTAAGAGGAACTTCTTTTGGAAAGAAGGAAAGGGTGGGTCATTGGAGCAAGAACTGGAAAAATGCTACATAGCTTCTTAAACAGCTAAAATACATATTGACACGTTTGACAGAATTTCCTCATATGTCTGGAAGTGGAAGAGATACGGGGAATTCTACCCAGTAAAGGAGTGGGGGTGGACAGCCACCCACCTCTGGAAAATGTTTTTGTTTCCTTCCTTAAGAGTTTGATTAAATTGGAAATCAACACTGTCACTTCTTTCTTAAACTTCTGCCAATGGAGAATTTTCACGGTAAATCGCAGTTGCTACCTAGAGCTTCGTGGTCTGTGGGATGTTACGAACAAGAATCGTGTTTCAGCCTGTACTTTTTTTCATTCCCGGTATTGAAACCTTCTCAGAACTGGCCTCAAGTGTTCCATGAGCAGAGCAGGTCTGCCCTCGTGCTGTTTCAAAGCTCCTGTAGGGAATGTGTGCAGGACAGCGTGTGTTGGGAGCCAAGAAAGCCCTTCCTCTGATCCCTGCACATTCCTGAGCTGGGGTGGCACCGGTAGGGCACTAAAGTTGCAGGGTTGGGGTTGGTGTGAGCACTGGGGCAGTGCTGTTTGGCTCTGAGCAGCGTTACCTGCCTGGCTCATCAGTGACTTCCCTTTGGAAATCATTCCCTTTGCCTTCTGCTCTCCAGCAGTCCCTGATAACTGACACACCTCCTGAGAGATAAACCAGGAGAGCGTGTGGCACCTGGCTCGTGTTGGGAGCAGCAGGGCACGGCAGCCTGGGCAGTGCTGGCCTGGGGAGAGGGAAGGTCTGATCACTTGGAGGTGCAAAGCTTAGGGTGCTCAGCCCTTCTGTGGAGAAGGGCTCAGGAACAGGGCTCTTTTCAGGGGCCCTCAGCTTCTGGAGCTTCTTTGCCCTGTGTCCATCAGACTCATCTGGTGCTCAGTAGAGGCAAAAGATTGGAACAGGAGGTTGAAAATATGTGCAATCTTTAGAGCTATAAGTTCCTGGATTTATTAGCCCATGTGAGAGCATTAGTGGAGAGGTCTAAACTTACCAGTCTTTTAGAGGCTGTCAGGAAGCAGACGGAGCAGAAAGGTTTCATGGAAACTACTGCCTTACATCTTATCTGTCATTGATTTTGTGTTTGTAATTTGTGTTAAGCTGACCATCAGGAGCCTCCACTGGGAGCCAAGCCCATCAGACAAGGCTTTGCTCGGTCACCCACACAATCCAGTGTACAGGATGCTCCTCTGTGACTGACTGGCTGACAGCAGGAAATTCCTTGTGTGCTGCTCTGCCTGCTGAGTTCCCTACCACATGAAATTTGGGGTGGTAAAACTGTTATGTGCTTATTATCTTCTAAGAATAGCGAAATAAGTTAATATTGCTACTCAGTAAGGAGCAAGCATTCAAACATTTATTGCTTTAATGTAATAACATCTACATATTTTGGCTTTTCTTGTTCCAGAGTCTTTGCTAACAATGTGTTCTGCATATTAAACTCTCTCTACAGGCAAAATTGTCTTGAAATACTTACAGAAGATAATATAATCTAAAAATGCTTTGCCCTCAGCAGTGTTGATATTAAAGGAGGCATTTGTGTGTGATTCTGATCGTTGATAACCTTTATTTGTGGATCAGTGCTCAGAAGCCTTTGGTGTAGCTGTCTTTTGGGGATGGGGAATGGAAAGGGTTGTGATAGATGTGAAGGGTTTATTTAAAGATATTTACTGCATTTTTTAGTATTATTTTTTCTGTAAGTGTTCCAGATCTGTTCTACAGCTGCAAATGAGGATTTGAGGTAGACATCAAATGATAAAGCATGTTTAGTCACAACTGATAACTGGCTTTGGCTGGCAGGAAGTGGAACACGATGAGCAAGAGTCTGGTGGAGCCTGGGGTGTGGTGGGTTCAGTGCAGCACTGTCTGGGCTGGCAAGCAGTGCTGGAAGTAATAGGAGTCATGTGTTTCCAGACAGGATACTGCCACTACCAGAGGTAGAAGTTGTGAGGGTTGCTTGGCTGTGCTAAATCAGCTGGTTTAGTTCTCAGAATTAATTATTTTTAACTAACAGGATGAGTAGATGTATGCAGTGGCAAAACTGTTTATCTCATCTGATGCACACAACTGACTCTCACTGCAGTCTGTTTCATTAGCATGGGGAGCATTCACCAGTCCTTTGAAGGCCTGGCTTGTCAAGTTTTGCAGTCTTTTTCATGTGCTGGAGTGCAGAGTGGGAATCTGTCCTGCATTAGGATGTCTGTGAGCATTTGTCTTGATTATGTGATGTCCCTGTTTAACACTGACATTTGTTTTTATAAACTCTCAGTTGCTTTCAGATGAGAAGATGTCCTGACAGAGGGCATGAAAGCTCTCTGTCCTGTAGTGACAGTTCAAACATCCTCTAATAACACAGGATTGGTTCTGTCAGTATCTTGAAGCATTGCTTTGCAGCTTGGAGAACTGAAAATACTGAATACATTTTAGCTTGTAAGGTCTGGCTGGTTTGGGGTTATGGGAGGGGTTGTCTTTATGCCATTTCCCAGGCTTGTTGGCCACAGGTGGATTTTCTTACACATTTACATCTCTGCTGTAAGTATTTAAGGGTTAAGTTTTCCTTTCCAGAAAGTGTATTGGCTTTTTCTCTCTGACCCTTAGAGCAGTTTACTACTCTGGAAGCAGTTGCATAAACATTGTGCTTTTATGTGCAGCTTCTTTTAAACCTTGGTGCAGGGCAGAGGTGTCCAGGCATCCTGCCCCAGAGCCAGCTGGGGGCTGGGCCGTCCCCATCACTGCCACCGTGCCCGTGCAGCCCCGGCAGGACACGCCAGTGCCACAGGTGTGGGCTGGGGACACAGGTGTGCCAGCTGGGGGCTGGGCCGTCCCCATCACTGCCACCGTGCCCGTGCAGCCCCGGCAGGACACGCCAGTGCCACAGGTGTGGGCTGGGGACACAGGTGTGCCAGCTGGGGGCTGGGCCGTCCCCATCACTGCCACCGTGCCCGTGCAGCCCCGGCAGGACACGCCAGTGCCACAGGTGTGGGCTGGGGACACAGGTGTGCCAGCTGGGGGCTGGGCCGTCCCCATCACTGCCACCGTGCCCGTGCAGCCCCGGCAGGACACGCCAGTGCCACAGGTGTGGGCTGGGGACACAGGTGTGCCAGCTGGGGGCTGGGCTGTCCCCATCACTGCCACCGTGCCCGTGCAGCCCCGGCAGGACACGCCAGTGCCACAGGTGTGGGCAGCGGTGTCTGCCTCACCCCAAACTGTGTTGGGACTGGGAGCTGAGCAGCTCAGAATGCTGTAAGGTTTAATATTAACCTCGCTAACTTAGGTTGCTTTCCTAAACACAAATTAGACAGTCATGTGGAAAACCAGGAGTATCCTAATTCTGCTTTATCTAACATCTGTTTTCAGCAGTACTGTTTGTTCTCAGCAGGTTTTTGTGTGCACTGCAGTAGCTTGGCAACCTGTAGGTTGCACCATTCAGTGAATTCAGTATGGTTTTAATCATCACCACGATTTTCCTTTCCAAATTTGAATATCCTAAGTACAGTGGAGTGGGCATCTGTAATTATAACTGCAACCACCACGTTAAACAGATCCCAACTGAAGCAAGCTGTTCATGCAAATTTGTAATCCAGCAAGTTCCTTCAATTGCTGTCCAAAAGCCTTTCTTAAGAAAAGATACTTAAAACTTCTTTCTGGAAATGGTAGTTAACCAGTTACAGCTACTTTAAGTTCCCAAAGAGGAATTTGGTCACTATGCTGAGAACCAAAGCTACTGAAAGCAGGGCTGGTTGCTGGTTCTGCAGCAGGAGCAAAGCTCAAGTTTGACCTTTCCCTGCATGCAGAGGCATGAACCTGCATTGTGCAATCCTGGTAATTGTACATTCTCTTTAAACTCTTGGAATCTTGTTAGGTTAGAAATGATAAAAAGCTTTTAGTCGCAGTGTAATGAGCATGCTTTGGCAGAATGAATCTGTAGTTCCATTGCCTGTCTCCTTACTAATGGCCAACGTGGTGAAACATTCTTTTGCCATGGATTAGAACAATTATACCCTTAATTGTAGATAGAATGCAGACCCACTTGCATTATGGAGCTGGTACCTGTGTAACATATGGTTCATAATTTTGAATGCATGGGGTTCCTTGATACTAAATAAATTCAGTTTTCCCCCTCATACATCTGACTTAAAGTCTGCATCTCAAGAAAGCCAGTAAAGCAACACACGGCACAAACATCTTCAAGGAAATGAAGTTTGCCACTGAAGAAGATGTAGATAATGATATTTTTAATAGGTAAAGCAGAGTTCACAATTTCCCTTACAATTCCTCCACTCCCTTTCTGGTGTGTATTGGTACTTCCTCTACATACAACCTTATATCTTGGAGAATTTTTATGGAATTAATAGAAAGTTGGAAATACGGCTGTTGCTTTCCCATAGTATTCTAAATAGAAAAACAACACTGACATGGACTGAGCATGTGCCCCACTGTAGTAATGGTGTGACTGTTTCATTAACGTGTGCATATACATTAGAAAGTTCAGTCTAGCTTTTAAATTCACGTTGGAGTACCCAGTGTCAGTGAAATTGTTTATGCAACACCCCTTAGCCATGAGGGAAGAGAAATTTGCCTTTTTTTTTGTTTTTCTGACTTTGCTTTGTGTTTCATAGTAGTGAACAGCTTACTTGTGTTAGAACCAGGACCTTTCTTCTCATCTGAAGCAGCTGGGAACTGGACCTTGCCTTTACCTTTCAAGGCAGGCTCTTCTGAATGCTGCAGGTGGAGGGGAGTTGGCCTTTACCTCATCAAATGAGAATATCTGCCTTTATAAATGAAACATTTCAGAAAGAGTAGTGGGAAGTCTCTAAACATTCTGTTGCATCTGGTGTGGTAACAGCATTGTGCTGTGAAGGCTAATTTAGTAGGTTTTGGAGAGAGAAAAAATCTTTGGGGCTCTTACAATATGCAAACTAATTAGAGGTTACAGTAAACACAGCTGTTTCTGGCCAAGCTGACTAAGCTAGGAATTCAAATTACTATTTTTAGCCATCTTACAAGGTCTCTAGTTTTCAATGATACCCATGCTATTACTTCTGAAAATTATATTGTGTATTTATCACCCTGACAATAAGCATTTTTAGTGCAACCAGTCCATTACTTTTTAAATCGAACAAAGTGTTTGCAGTTCTGTGAGATATTGTGAAGATACCCTCAAAATCACATTCTGAAGAAGTTTCTTTTATCTACTAAGCTTTGTTTGGACCTTTCTGCAAAGATTACTGGATGAGAAAAAGCATTCCTCAAAATCTGAGAACTGAATAGACCTACTTCATGCATAAATTTGTTCCTTTTTTAAAAAAAAATCAGTCTAATTTTAACATAGCATATGGCAAGCTGGTGTCTAAAACTGCTTTAACTGGCTGTACTTTCTAAATGCATATATAACTTGTTTAACTCCAGATAAATATTAAAGAAAAGCCATTGTAATTCATATTTTCTTCTGTGAACACCAATAGCTTGCTTACTCTATCCTATAAATTATAATAGATAAAATCTGAGTTTAGTTTTATTCAGTGTTGGGGGTAGAAAATGAGGCTTGCAAGTTTACTCTGTTTTCACAAAATCCTGTTTCCATGATCATAAGAGACTTTTGAACCAACTCAAGTCAAGAAAATAAAAATGAGGCAAACTCCAGAAGTTCTGATTCCTAGGTAAGAATCCTTTGGTTTCTGGCTTTGTATCATCACGGAAAATACAGAAATATGCCACTGAGAGTTAATCTAGAGGTGCTTTTGTATTTACAAGAGGTTTCTCACCAAGACTTCAAGAGGAATGCAGGGTTCCCAGGCCTGGCTCTGAACGCTGCTCCCTTTCAGGGCCAGTTCTTTTTTCCACAGTGCTCATGATGGGGTAGGGGAGCTCATCTAAAGCTTTTTCCCCTTTTCTCCAGGATCCAGGGAAAAAAAGCATTCCTACAAGAGCCTGCAAATAATTGCCCAGAGAAATGGCCTCCCTGCTGAAGGGAGAACTCCAGAGCTGTCCCAGCACAGCTGTTGGTTCCAGCAAAGGGCTGGGTTCCTGAAGTGGTAGTGAGAAACACTAAGTTAGAAACTAAGGAGTTGGAGCATCCCTGCTGGGAACGAATCCACGTGGAGAGCACAAGCAGCATCCCTTACAGCAGCCAGGAGCTGCTGCTGCCTGTCCTGTCTGGGGGCACCACTCCTCAGGGAGGTCACGAGTGGCTGTTTGGAAGAGAGAGCGTAGATCAAAACCCCTGCTCTAGAGTAAGGTCTCATTCTCATTGAAGCCCTTTAATGCTTCAGCAGTCCAAGAAGACAGAGATGTTTATTTTGGAATGTGATGGCAACAACAAACTTGACATTAGGGTATTCAAAGGACAATAGCAGCGATGTGAAAAAATGTGTGGTATTTTGCTTTGTAAACCCTAGAAGTATGTTTTTGTAGCTCTAAGTCTCTGATGAGCAAAGGATTATGTGCGTGCACGTTCTCACAACCAGCCCGTGTTTTCCCTTTGCAGCAAGTGCTGGTGGTGTGTTAACAGCATAACACAAAGAATTGATGATAAGGCTTGGAGTGTACGAAGTCTGCTGCTTCCCCTATTACTCACTGCATTGCCTGTGGTTTTGGGAGGTGTTGTAAGGTGCCAAGTCAAGTTGTTGAGTTTGTAATGAGCTCGATAAGTAAATATGGGAAGCGTGGAGCTCTTTGACAGCTCAGATTTTTTGTTTTGAGGCATGTGTGGTTCTGTAAGGCCTCTCTGACATCGGTGAAGGGTTTGCTCTGACTTTGTCTCTGTGTAGGCATCTCTGATTCCACCTAGTTTGTCATACTTATTTTGAGCACCCACCAGAATTTCTGAGGCGAGATTATTTCCTGTTTTCAAGTAGGAATGTAAACTTCTTTGGTCTTCATTACTGTTAACCCCTTCAATGTAGTCAATGGCACCTTTCAGGAGGGGTGTCTGTTTTCTTCTGTTGGAACTCCCCCACCTCTCTGCGACTGAAGCAGTGCTGAGAAGTGTGAGAGAAGTGTGAGAAGCATTGTCCTAAATGTTTGCTAAATGCAGAGTTAGAAATCCTTGTGATCTTATTCAGGGAATCACATGCCTTCCAGGGAATTGTCCTGGTGCTAAATGTATGAGTATAAAATCAAACTGAAAAAAAGCCCAACATCACCACTGGGAGACCATTTAAAAAGCCTTCTCTTTCTCTGACTTGTTGGGATTGCCTTGAGGATTAGAGCTATAGAATGTCCCAAAGCTTGACAAATAATTTATCTCTGCTGGATAAGCAAAAATGATGGATTTAGGAGAGATGATGACTTTGTAGTAGCTGGAAGTTTTAGCCACACCAGAGGTGCTGCTCAGGTCTTGTGTGTTAGTGGGTCCTGTACCTGTCCCTGAGGTAGTCCCAGCCTCACTCCTGACTAAACTCCCTGGTGCTTGTGGCTGCTCCCTAATTAGTTTCAATTAGGGACGAAAGGGAAAGCTAATGAGTTGGTGAGGTTGTGTTCCCAGGAAGGTGTGGTTGGTGTTCTGGGAGTGCTTTAGAAACACTTGTCCTTTTCCTTCAGCTCCTGTCCCAGAAGGCTCAGCAGTGGGCTCAGTGCTGGCAGCCTGGGGAGGGAAGAGGATCGTGTGTCGTGGCAGCTGCAGTGTCTGGGGAATCACCCTTTGCTGGGAGCTCTGGGCCCTGTTCTGCTTTCATGGCTAATTTCATAACAGCGGGAAGGTGGCTGTGAGCTCCTGTGGGCACGGCCTCGCTGCAGTGATGCTCTCAGGCTGAGCTGGGGTTTCTCTGTACCTTCTGGTCATGCTGTGTGCTAGGCAAGTAGCTCTCTCACATCTGGTACCTTATGTTGAAAATTATCTCAACAAGGTTAAGATCACTTGGGAATGGCAAACTGCCCTTTTTTCTTCGACAGTGCTGGTATTTCAGCAAATTCTGCATGTCACAGGTGAGCAGATGTCGCTGTAGATGGGGAATGCTGGACTTGTCTCGTTATCTGTTATTCTGACCAGTATTTTTCAGATACCAATTGGTAACCTAGACGTGTTAAACTCATGTAATCTCCAAAAGGATTAAAAATGATGCTGTGAGTTTAAACTGCTGATGAGACAACTACACGAATGTTGGCATTTCTTTTTTGAAAAATAAATCGAACCTTTGCAATCTTATTTTGTTTCTTTAAAATATTTGTCCCGAGTGAAATGACTGTGGTGTTTGTCTGTTAAGCAGCTAAAGTGCTGTGCTGTTTGTTTGGCTTTTAGTCAACACACTTTCCAGGAAAAGGTGAAAGGACACAAACACCACAGATGAGTTTCAGTTGTAGCTCAGTGCATGTGAAGTGCAGGTCTTAATTTAAAGTGAAGGCTCTTTTTTAACAACTTCATTGAGGCTTAGTAGGAAGAGTGGAGCTCAGATGCTTAGGGCTGGTTGCTTTCAAACTCACTTGTGATATTACTCATGGAGCCCACAGAGCTCATTCTGTGTCTGTGTGCTCCTGCTCCTTGCAGTGGGGCTGGCACAGGTCGTTAGATGAGTGTGCTAATGATCTTCCCAACTGATTTAGGGGGCCTTCAACTGTGACAGTAGATCCAGTGCTAAGCGATGTCCTGGAATCTCTTCAGGCAGAAGGTGATAACGTCCTTCTCTGCTGGGACAATACCTAGTTCTGCAGTGGCCTTTCAGATTCCTCCTCAGATGCAGGTAATGCCGGATATTCTGGAAATTCATATTCTTTCAGTGGGCACTGTGCCCAACTGAATAGAAGAGCAGGATGTGTCCAGAGCCAGGAGTCTTGGATGCATACACTAGGATCAAAAATGGGAGAAAAGGAAAAAGAATCTGTAAAGATCTGTTTAGCTTTTAACTGGTAAGACCTTGAATGTGCTACCTGGTGAGGAAGCAAGACTTACATTTGATTATCTTATTTACTTATTAATCAAATTAGTTCATTTATCTTAAGATTACATGGTGGTAATGGATTATACAAGATTTGGGAGAATGGTGATAATGGATTATGCAAGATTTGGAGGAGATAGTACTGTCTTGATTTCTTAACATTGACTGAGGTTATCAGCACAGTATCTCTGAAAGAGAGTAAAGGGCTCTGAGTGAGTATAGGCAAAAATTCCGTGGTAAATTATTCCATGGTTGCTACTTCATGAAGCCAGAGATCCTCTTGAGAAACTCTAAACTACCTGCAGCGGGGGGCATTTCATGTCCTTTTGTTTCCAATTTGAAACATGCCATTTGCAGCTTGTCTAAATTCTAGAAAATACCTTGGTTATGCAGCACATGGAAGGGTGTGAGAAGTGTTTCTCATCCCTCACGTTCTAGCATTTGCGGGGTTCATGTCTTTTTTTCTCCTCTGAAGCCTCCAAAGCCTTGGGTTTTGTTGGTGGTGGTAGCTCTGTAAAAGCTATAATGCTCTTAGATGGCTTGTGAGATGTCAGAATGAAAATATTAGGTATCTAGGAAAGCAGGACTGTTTATAACCACAGTTGTCAGTCTGTGAAGCCTGGAATACCCTACGGGCCAGCAACGATACATTTTTAAACTCACACAAAACCCATACTGCAAAAAAATTAAGGCCTGGGTTTGCTAGGCAGACTAAATTCCTTTAGGAGTTTTGTGGCTATCTGGTCTGTGGGATGCACCAGTCTGTTGGAGATGAGGTTAAACCAGAACTCTTTATGTAGAGACCCCTAATGTTTGGGCAAATCAAGATGTGGATCTCATCGTGGTGGTTATTTTTCTTAGAGAAGAAGAGCAACTGAGTTAGAACCTCTTGACACTTTAATGAGTGTGGTTTATTTCCTGGCACTGACTTTGTTTGATGATACAGATAGCAAGGCTTTGCTTTTGCACAACAGCTGTCAAGAAAAAGCCATTTCGCATTCTCAAACGTCTCTATCCTTCCAATAATGTCCAAGATGCACTTCTGGAGCAGATTGAGTATCTGAGAGGAAAAACCAGAGATGGATGTGAACAAGAAAAAGGGAACTTGACTTGTTGTCTTACGCTGATGCTCCATTCAGTTGTTTCCTGTTTTGGCAGTGAGTACATGGCTACAAAACAGCAGAAGTAGAATGTTCCTGCCAGCAGCTCTGAACTTCTTCTGTTATGGGTCATAAATTTCAAGGACAAACTATATTTTGAACTTACTGAAATTTGAGAAGTCTCATGTAATTCTTTAACCTGATACTAGAGTTTAGCTCTTTGATTTCCCTGTCTGTGTTGCAACATTCATAAGAACGAGAACTGAAGAATCACTTTTTGCCCATTGCAGATGACACTGAGGCAATCTGAGAATCTGAGCAGCTGAACTGTGCAGTGTTGCTGTTGTTTATTGACAGCAGTGCCTTCCTTCTGGGAACGTGCAAAACAAATGCCCTGGTAAAGTTTGGAAGTGGCACAAGTCTGTGGCTTTCTCCCTTCTGGAAGTACAGCCGAGCCCTGAGAGCCATTCAGGTGCAGGTGTTAAAGTGAGCATTTACAGTGTGCAGTTGCCTCCCTGATCAAGTGGGTGCAATACAGGACCGGGGATTTGCTGCCAGGAGCCTCTCCAGTGAGGCGTGTTGAGCGGGTCAGTGGTGAGGGACAATCTGCAATACCTGCTAGCTGTGATAAATACGGCCCTGGGAAAAATGAGCCCACTTTGCCTCGTGTTGATATGATTTAATATGGCAGTCATGCCCAGTTTACATTCTCCTGGGGGGTTATTTCCGTGCTCCCAGCAGCTGACTGGTGTCACAAACCCTCTGCCGCCGCGGTGCCACAGGCGGCTCACAGTGCCCGGGCAGTGCTGAATTAGCAGGGGGCTTTCTAGGAAACCGTGTTGCAACTGTGTGATTTCTTATTTATTTATTTATTTGAACCTCGTGTAATACTGGTGTTGAACTTTAAACAAGCCTGTCCTTTCCTCTCTGCACTGCTCAACCTCAGGAAGAAGCTTCACACAGCAGGCAACTGGTTTCTTTCTTTTTTTTTTTTTTTTTTTTTGAGGGAGATTAGTAAGGAAATCAATACTACCATATCTTAGTTAGAAGCAAAGCTAGGAGACCAGATAAAATGTTTTTAAAGGGTATTAAAATCCACATTTGTTTCAGTTAGCTGGCTAAAATTCTACAGCTGCTTGTTAAGATTTATGTTGTGTGATGCAGGTGTCTGTTCATTTATCTGATCTTTAGATGACCTTCCTCTTACCTACAAGTTACATCCTCATTTCTTGTTCTTGCCGAAATACCCTGCTGTAAAGCTTCATAGAGGATATGAAATCAAATCTTCCTTGTCAAAGTGGGTTACATGAGCACTTGTGTGCTTTATATCTTCATGAAGTTCTTTGTTGGGGAGTCCAGGGCCTCAGGTTGCTCTCTCCCATGCTGAATCTGCAGAGCTTTTCCCATTTGTGTAAAGTGGGTGTTTGTTGTGGATCTCTTGGTACTTGCTGGTTTTCTTGTGCTCTTCTCTACAAGTCTTTGCAACCTCATTGGATTGTAGGGGTATTTCCATTCTGAAACCAGCCTGAGTGACATCTTGGGGAAAGAGCACCTTCCACTTGACTTTATTGTAACTTTTTACTCTTCCACCTTTTCCAGCAGTATCATGTGTCATCATTTTTTCCAGTGGCAGCTTTAAGAGGAAATCTGTTTTTTAAGCTAAGATTACTTTTTTATATAAGTCTTTATATATAAATTTTGCTGTCCTTAGTGTGAGTGCCTCAGTAGATGGATTAGGAGCAACTCTGTAGCCCCTGATAAGATCTTGGCATTTGCTGCTTCTCGTAGGAGCAGAACTGCTAAAATGACAGTAAATTGTTATCTCTGAGTCTGATATGCTCCAGGGTTTATGGTGCAATTAAATAGTGTGATCAAATTGAGCCCTGCTGCAAGGCTTCCTGGGAGTCTGTCTGGTGAGGCTGAAGACGTTGAGACTGCACCTTTAGTTTCTGTTCTAAATACTGATACACAAATCTACACAGTGTGCTGGAATGGCTGATGGCATGGCCACCTCCTCCTGTGGTCTAACGTAATATTTACTTGAAGATTTTGAGGTGCATCTTCTCTTTCTGAATCTCCTGCTGGCATCTGAACAGGATGGGGAAAGTGAAGCCCAATGTGCCGTTGTGCCCAGAGCTACGGGAACTTCCCGTTTGACGAACAGGGCTTCTGCAGACTTCCTCTTTCCAGCCCTGAAGTATCTGGGGGACAGGGCTTAAAACCAGGAGATGAGTGGCATGAAGTGACTCATGCTCCAAACCCAAAGCGTTTGACTTTGGAAAACTGACTTCAGCTCTAGCCCTTCCTCTTTAAAGTTTTAAATTGCACGACCTTTTAAATGAAATGTCGAGCTTCCTTTTTGACAGGCAGGATCTCTGCAGTGTGACTGGGTGTGATTCAAGGAGGTGTTTTGTAACTTCATGAATCCCTGCCTTCATCCACTACCTTCAGTTCTCGTGACATCGCTGGCTTCAGGTTCCTCAGAGCACAGTAAATAACTCCATGCTGTGAATGAGTGGTTTCTCCAGCATGGGGACCTTGTGGTACTGTTCTGAGCACGTTCTGGACCTACCCTAACAGCAGTTGAGTGGTGTCAGTAATGATGTGACTCCAGCAGTGACCAGGACCAGCAGTGGCCACACAGCTGCTGTGGGTAGCTCCTGTGGGCACTGGGTTGTTTCTCTCCAGCCGTGTTCTCTGTTGAAGGCAATTGCATTTCCACTAAAGTCACCTTCGTACCCTGGAAGTGACCTTGGATGATAAATTTTCTTTGGTCACTTTAGATGTTCTAGCAACTTCTGTATCCAAAAAAAACCCCAACCAAAACTCCAACCCACTTTCCTCCCACGTTGCTGAGGAGAGTATGCCCTGTCTGATGTGCAGGCATGCCTGCTCCCCAGGATTTCCTATTTTCCTGTGTTCCTCACGCTCAGCAGTGGAGTGCTGGGTGCTGGCTGGCTTTTCACACCAGGCAGCAGCTTGCCTGTTGCCGTGCCTCCATCCCTCTTTTGTTACCATCCCACCCCCACCCCGTGGTTTTTCCTGTTTCTTGAAACATGCTCCAGAAATACACTGCTGTTTTTAAATAGCCTGCTGAAGGCACACGAGTGACTTGTGCCTTTCCATCTGCTCTGGGCCTGTGGGAGCTCAGTGTCTCTAGAACTCCATTACTCTCCAAGTGCCTTTAGGCAGTGTGGCATCTTGAAAAAGATGGGATATTTGCTGGTGAGGTAATAGCCAGCTCTCTATTCCCTGCATAATAAATTGCCACTTTCAGTTCCTGAAATACTTGATGTTGGTATTGGAATCTGTGGAACTCCTGGGGACTGGCAGTAGTTTGTGTGTGCACATACATGTGGATGCTTCAGTGTAATATTTTTGTATTAGAGTTCCTTTGTATAATTCCATTTTGTAAAGAAGCACTTGATCCATTTACTTTTAAAAGAGGGGACAGTTTTTTATCAAATCTGTTAATGCTGTGAAATGAAACTGTGTATTAGTGCTGTTGCTAAAATAGCCCAGTATTTACAGAAAAATTCCGTAGGGATCTTGGTTTGGTTTGCATTTTGATGCTTTTATAATATGAATCC